>NC_139002.1:63468798-63828798 GCF_964374135.1 Grampus griseus
TCCTAGCTGCAAATGTGTCCATAGTGGTGGCCATCAACCTCAGTCACAACCTTCACATCCCCATGTAGTTTCTCCTCTGTGGTCTCTCCTTTTCAGAAACCTGTACCACTATGGTCATCATCCCCCACATATTGGTGGACTTGCTATCAGACAGTAAGACCATTTCTCTTCTTGAGTGTGCCACACAGATGTTTTTCTTCTTTGGCTTGGCAGGCAATAACTGCTTCATCATGGCTGCCATGTCCTATGACCGTTACACTGCTATTCACAACCCACTGCACTACTCCATCCTGATGACCCATAAGATCTGCTTTCAGCGGATGATGGCCGCTTGGGTGGCTGGGTTCCTGGTTTCTGTGTGCACTGTCCTCATAGTATTCAACTTGTCTTTCTGTGACTCCAACACCTTCCACACTTCTTTTGCAACATCTCACCTGTGGTCTGCCTTGCCTGTGACTATACTCCCTAGCATGAAATGGCTATTTTTCTGTTCTCTGCCATTGTGTTGGTGGGCGGCTTTATTTTCATTATGATTTCCTGTGTCTTCACTGGGTCCATAGTTATGAGGATACCCTCTGCCCAGGGGAGGTATAAGGCCTTCTCCACTTGCTCCTTCCACCTCACTGTAGTGTGCATACACTATTGGATTTGCTCGCTATGTCTATTTGAGGCCCAAGCACAGCAACTCATTCCCTGAAGATATGCTGATGGCTGTGACACATACGGTGCCAACACCTCTGCTTAATCCCATTGCTTCTTTTGAACTTCAGTGATTATATATTTCAGATCTAGAAATTCCCCTTGGTTATACTTCATAATTCTATTTCTTTGCTGTAACTTTTCTATTTCAAAGAAATAGAATTTCAATGATTGCTCATTGAAGCATTTGTTTGATGTCTGCCTTAAAATCCTTACCAGATAATTTCAACATCCTTTTCATCTTGATCTACACATATATTGTCTTTTCTCATTGAATTGTAATTTTTCTAGTTCTCGGTATGACAGCGATTTTTACTGCAGCAGAGACATTTAGGATATTTTGAGACTCTGGATCAGATTCAATCCTTTTTTAGGAGGATGGCCCCTGTCACTGCAACTACTAGGTGTATGTGTATCTCTTCAGCTTCCTGCTGAGCACTAGTGACACAGCTCTGGGAAAATGCAGTGCTGACACCCACTGCCTCCTTGCAGATGAACGAGATGCAAATGCAGCTCCCGCCACCACCTTGTCATCTCCTTCCCAGTTATAGTGTGATGCCAATTAGCACACCTCCTTTCTTCCAAGTAAGGTCAGTTCCTTGTTGGGTTCCACTGCCACTAGGGAGGGGAGACCTGCAGAGCTGGCTCACACTGCTCTGTTGTTGCAGGTGGAGGTGGAAGCTCAGGTCTCCACTGGACCCCTACTCACAAGGGGGGTGCGGTTACAGGGGAGCAGAGTACCAACTAGTACCACCTCACACTTCCTCATTGTCTCATTGCTGCCAGATGACAGAGGCGGTTCATTTCCCTGCTGGACCCCACTGACAATACCCTGGCAGGAGAATCAAAGGGTGGGTGGGGTGAAGAATACCTCCCTGCTTGGCCCCAATGAATCCTGCCAGTGGGAGACAGGTACGATTTTTCCACTGGTATTTGTCTGGAGTAAGACAGGTATTGCAAAAATGTTTTCTATTCTGTTAAGGTCACCCTCTTCCCAGTTCTTTGGCTAGCAAGAACAGACTTTTCTTAAAGCTGTTTTTGGTCTGTGTCTCTTGATGGTTCTGAGTTAGAGGTTCGTGCAGCAATCCGTACAGGATATATGGAAGCAATAAGAAAATGCAGGGACTCAGCACTATGTGATTTCCTCAGGTCCAAAGTCCTTAGGGGTTTGCCTTCTTCTCTGTCCCATTTAGAATCTTCCTATGCTTGTTTGTTGCTTCATCTAGGCATGTTTTTAGTAAAAAGAGGGAGGACCTGAAGGGTATGGAGCAACTTCATCTTCAATGAAACCAGTAGTCTATGCCTTCAAACATTTAACAATATTTTTCCTGCTTCTTATTTACTTTGTGACAGAAAGTTGATCTAATACAAGTTTGCCTGACATATCCAGATGTAGGAGTCTGCATACTTACTCTGAACAGAAAGGGCTGGCTAGAAAGAAATGTGTCACAGACAAATGAAAGTCCTCAGGTGGTGAAGTATGAAAGAGCCCCTCATTCTGCCCCTCCACAGAGAGGATGTGCCTTAAAAGAAGACAGAGTATTAAGAGGATATTTGTGACCTTGAACTTTTGCTTAACCTTTATATGCCTCAGTTACATCTTCTGTAAAGTACCAATTACAATACACCTTCTGGGGTTATTCTGAGGATTAATTGGGTCACTACTTGTAATTACTGGGAACAGTAACTGGAAGGTAGTAAACTATCTCCTATTGTTAGCTCCTTTGCTAATTCTCTCGCTACTGCTACTACTACTCTTACTAACATTTGACTTGTACATGTTCTAACTCTCCAACCATTCCAAGGCATAAGGGACACATTATTCAGCAGAGAGTGATTACATAGCTTTTACTAAACCAGGCTGAGATGCTATTTACCAATCTGAGTTAAACAGTGTCATGGCAGTGGTGTAACTGTGGTGAGCATGGGTTTGTGTAAAAGCCTATCACAGGTGTAGCAGGATCTGACATAAACATTCCACCACTTGAATCAGGCTGACATTCAACAGATTCAAAGGCCGCCAAGTCAGTGGTTCATGCTAGAGCAAATCCTTCATACATCCACTCATTTATTAATTTTTCATTCATACGTTTTAAATATACATTTATGCTTACTGTGTTGCAGGAAGTGTGTAAAAATTAGACACACAGGAAAAGAAAGACATTAAATGTGTCTATATGAAGAGCCCAGCATTCTGGAGAAAACAAATACTGAATCTGTAGTTGCAAGTGCACTGAGTATTCTGAAAAATAATATGTGTGTAGGGAGGGTGTCTACGGGGGATAACAGGTGTACTTAATTTGGTCTGGCGCCTGAAGAAGGCTTCCAAGAGGATGGGAAACAACACTTAAGTGCATACATATAGCATAAGTTGGTGTTACAAAGGTGAGAGGGAAAATGCATTCAGGCAGAGGTACTGCATGTGAAAGTGTCCTAAGGTGGCAAAGAATATGGACATACTGTGGTTTTAAAAGAATACCAATGATACCTAGAGTTCGAATGTTTGGGGAATGAGGGAAGAGTGCTGAGAGATAGAAATATAATAGGGACACATTCAGGACTTTGTAAACATGTTAAGAATTGTTGCCTTTATTCAAAGTCTGGGGGATATTAACAAAGGAATTAATCTATTCAGATTTTTTTGTTTGTTTTGTTTTGTTTATTTAAGACCCATTTATTCTCTAGTTCTGCCCACATGGAGACACCCTCCTTGAAAAGGCATCCCTTCACTTTAACACCTTGTACTGAAAACATGTGTTCCGAGGTTTCAACTATGAGATCCACATTCTTAAAGCACTTTTTTTTTTTTTTTTTGCCGTACGTGGGCCTCTCACTGTTGTGGCCTCTCCCGTTGCGGAGCACAGGCTCCGGATACGCAGGCTCAGCGGCCATGGCTCACGGGCCCAGCCGTTCCGCGGCATGTGGGATCCGCCCAGACCGGGGCATGAACCCGTGTCCCCTGCATCGGCAGGCAGACTCGCAACCACTGCGCCACGAGGGAAGCCCTAAAGCACTAATTCTTAAACCTCATCTAGATTTCTCCCCTTGGATGGGGGGAGAGGGCCCAAACACAGCGAAGAACCGCTCAGGACTGTGAGCTCTGCTCGCGCAGAAGACCTTGCAGCTGCCCTGACCACCCAGCTGGAGCCAGGATTAGGGACCTGAGAAGAGGGGCACCTACTGGGCTGCCGCCAGCGCCACCGCCCCCAGCTCCTGTCCTCTTCACTGGCTTGCTGCCACCTCTAGTTTCCCTGGAGTTTGGGGATTCCAGGCGGTCTCTGCTCACACTTCTGTATCACGCCTGCTGCCTCAGCACTGCTGATCCACACCAAGGGGGAAAAAAAGCACACAGAACTGCTTTTCAACACACCAACGTTCCACACAAAAGTTATTTTATAAGACTGCGGGCTCTTTTTTCATCAGAGGACATTCCCAAGGCCATGACTTCCCCAGGCTCCCCACTGCCCTTGTAGGCACACTAGACATGCGTGGCCGCCATGCTGAGTCGGGCACCCCCCACCCCTCCACTCAGGCGCACTCTCCTGGAGGACTGAGGGCGGTGCCCTGGGCAGCAGGATCTGTCCTGAAGCCAGGAGTGACAAGAGCCACACCCGCAGGTCGTTTCCACTGACCAGCCGCCCAGGACAGAGCTGGGCCCACGGACCTTGGTCTGGATTGTGTTGGCTGGTCCTTCTTGCCTAGGTTCACAGGCCAACAGCCAGTGTCCTTCCTTCCCTGCTCATCACTGCACCAGCGGCTCACTCCTACCCTCTGCCCTCACGCGCCTGGCAACCTCGTGTTCGGGGCCAGCCAAGAACTGAGACCCCAGCAGGCCCCTAGTTCCCAGCAGGCAAACTCCCCATTAAACTACTGCTGCCTAGCCTTGTTCTCGAGGCTTCAGAGCCGAGAAAGAGCGGAGAGCATAGCAAGCCGTGGCGCCCCCAGCCCCGGACCCGCGATGCTCCGCGGAGGCGTCGGAACCTCCCACTCTGCGCTCGCCTGTCCCGTGGACCCGGGCGCATCTCCGACCACCGCGACCCAGGACGGAGGCGCGGGGCGCGGGGCTCGGCCGGCGGCGGGCGCTGGAGTGGGCGGGGACCCGGGCTCCGGCCCCAAGGCCGCGCGGACCCGCCAGGCCCACCTCCGTCACCGCCGCCCGGAAAGCAACCTATTTAGATTTATGCTATGGTTGGTATATGGAGAATGAGTTGTAAGACAGTAAGAGAGGGGAGAGGAAAGCTGGTTAGAGTTCTATTAGCTAGGATTCTCCAGAGAAACAGAACCACTATAATGTTGTTGTTGTTTTTATTTTAAAGGAATTGGCTCACACATTTATGGGAGCCGGCAATTCCAAAATGCACAGGGCAGCCCAGGAGATTGGAACTTCCAGTAAGAGTTGATGTCACAGTTTTGAGTCCAAAGGCATCCTGGAGACAGAATCCTTCTTTTTAAGGGGACTTAAGTCTTTTCTCCTAAGGCTTTCAACTGATTGGATGAGGGCCACCCACATTATGGACAGTAATCTGCTTTATTCAAAGTCTACCGATTTAAATGTTAATCACATCTAAAAAAAACACCTTCGCAGCAACATCCAGACTCATGTTTGACCAAACACCTGGTCACTGTAGCCTAGCCAAATTGACACATAAAATCAAATATTACAGGAGTACTACTGTAAAATAAATATATAAGGTGGTAGCTGGGGAAAAAAAGTGCTGACAATGAAAATGAAGAGCAATGGGAGATATATATTGTACTCAGAATGTACAAGACTTTGTCACTGAGTGCAAACATGTGGAGGGAGAAAACTAAATTACCCTCAGGTTTCTAATCAATATGTTGATTGAATGATGGTGCCTCTTATTAGGCTATGGAACACTGGAGGGGAGCAAGTTGCCAGTGGAAGGAGATAATTACTTTAGACAATTCGTGCTTGAGACTCAATAGACAAAAATATTTTTGTCTAAAGCACTAAATACAGGACAGGGAAACAGAAATAAATATGGTAGTCATCAGTGTATACAGATAAATTAAACTTCACAGGGGAAACACAATCTAGTCCCCTCAATCTTCCTTAACAGGCTGCATCTGACCACGAAAAATCACTTAAAGAGCTTGTTTACTCACTCCCTAGGAATTCAGGAACCCTGCTTATTTCCACAGAGAAGTCACCAGTTTTGACCTGACATAAGCATTCACAGCTGGTTTGGTCAGGGGCATCTCATCCCGTTCTTTTATGAAGTCTCCTGTAACTAGGCTAGAGCCAGACTAGGAACACAGGCCAGCATTTATGCGTCCAAAAAGCCCATCATCTACAGATAACCATGCAAAAAGAAGGTGTCCAGTAATTTTACTGTCTGGTTCCACTTGGTCATCTCCCCTCAGAACGTACTCAGTCATAACTATAATTATCACACTCATTCCAGGACAAGCTGCTGTTGAAATGGACAGTCTCAAAAGTTTGGAGATCCAAAAACCTTAACTTATAGCAGAGTACAACTTTGGAAAAGATGTGAATAAAATTTTATAGAATTTTCTGCAGATTATTTTTTCATGTTAACCAATTTGTGTTACTAATTAATAATTAAATTTCATTTTATTAATGGTAGCTCACTATGGGCTTCTAATTTACTTTCTCATATCAGAAAATCTAACCTGACCTTTACTAAGAGCCTTCCCATTGTCTAATAACATACAGACCAATATATTTTGACCACAGACACTCTTTGTCCTTTTATTGTTATTTTATGGTCTATCATTAGATCAAATACTAA
Source organism: Grampus griseus (assembly GCF_964374135.1). NCBI lineage: Eukaryota > Metazoa > Chordata > Mammalia > Artiodactyla > Delphinidae > Grampus > Grampus griseus. Next base: position 63,475,272 of record NC_139002.1, read on the forward strand.
AAAAATTACAAATTAATTAAGAAAATATTTTTCTAGCAAGCTCTCTCTTTACTCCCAAGCTGAGGTGAGCAGGTGAAGCTAGACTAAGCACAAAGGAAAACAAAGCAGTCTTCATCCAATGGGAAGAGGCGATTTTAAAGGTCATTGCAAGATTAGGGAGAGTGGCCAAGACGTCGGAGTACAAGGACACTGAGCTCACCTCCTCTAGGGAGCACACCAAAATCACAACTATATGCACAACAACCATCGATGAAAAAGACTGGAACCTACCAGAAAAGATCTTCTACAACTAAATATACAAAGAAGGAACCACAAAAAAACAGGTGAAAAGGGCGGACTCGCGATATAATCAAACCCTATTACCCCCGGGTGGGCGACCCTCAGACTGGAGAATAATTATAGTGCAGAGGTCCTCCCACAGGAGCGAGAGTTCTGAGCCCCACGTCAGGCCCCCAGCCCAGGCGGGGGTTCAGCACCATGAAGACGACCCCCAGAGCATTTGGCATGGAAGGCCAGTGGGGCTTAACTGCAGGAGCCCCTCAGGACCGGGGGAAATAGACACTCCACTCTTAGAGGGCGCACACAAAGTCCCACGCACACCTGGGCAAAAGCAATAATTTGATAGGCGCCTGGGCCAGACCTACCTGCCGGTCTTGGAGCGTCTCCCGGAGAGGCAGGGGGCATGGCTGCGGCTCGCCCTGGGGACAAAGTCACTGGCAGCAGCCTTCCTCAGGAGCTACTTCTGCTGCGTGGACGCCGCTGCTGGCGGGCGCCATTTTTAAAGTCTTCCTCCAGCTCGTTAGCCCAACAGCCTGCAGGTGCCGGCGCTGGGACGCCTCAGGCCAAGCAGCTAACTGGGCGAGGACACAGCCCCAGCCTTCTGCAGACAGGCTGCCTAAAGACTAAAGAGCCCACAGCTGCCTTTAGACGCAGCCCTAGACAAGGCCCTGCCCACCAGAGGGCCAAACCCCAGCTCTACCCACCAGGGGACAGACACCAGCAAGTCCCACCAGGAAGCCTGCCTCTAGACCAACCTCACCCACCAGGGGGGAAACACCAGAAGTACACACCAGAACGGAGGCCAGACCCTACCCTGGGACCAGCTGGGCCCTGGCCCCGCCCACTAGCAGGCCAATGCAACCTTCAGGACCTCCCGGACCCCATACCCAACTGTGTCAGGAACCAGCCCCCACACCGATGATCTGAAACGAGCTCCAGGGTCTCTGAGCCCTGCAGCCAGCTCCAGGAATCAGCTCTTCCTGCCAGTATCTGGCGCTAACCCCAGGACTTATCTTCAACTGCCAGTGGGTGGGCAGCAGCCTCAGAATCTTTGGGGCCCTGACTCCACCCACCACTAGCCAGCATGAGTCCCGGGACCCCCTAGAGTTCTGCAACCAGCCACCTCGTGACCAGGGCCCACTAAGCAGCAGCCAGCAGCATCCGCATGAGGGAGGGCCTGGCAACCAGCCAGACTAGGAGCCAACCAAGCCCACCAGACCAGCCACACAGTCAACCCGCCACAACAGAAGGACCCATGCAGCCCTCTTAGGGGGAACCCCTAGAACCTACAGCTTGGGTGATGAGAGGGGAGTGCACTGCTGGGATGCACAGGATGCCTCCTACAGAGGGCCACTTCTCCAAGGTTGAGAAACGTAACTAACCTACCACAGATATAAAAATACAAATAGCAACTTAGAAAAAACGAGGCTGCAGAGGAACATGTTCCAGAAAAAGGAACAAGGTAAAACCCCAGAAGAACTAAGAGGTATGGAGATAGGCAATCTACCTGAGAAAGAGTTCAGAGTAGTGATCATAAAGATGATCAAAGAACTTAGGAGGAGAATGGATGCACAGATCGAGAAGTTAAGTTTTTAACAAAGCTCTCTCTTCAGAGCCTCATTAATCTCACTGTTTCTCAGGCTGTAGATGAGGGGGTTCAACATGGGGATCACCACCGTGTAGAACACACACACCACCTTGTTCTGATCAGTGGAGAAGCTGGACTTGGGCATCACATAAATGAATGTGATGGCCCCATAGAACAGAGTGACTGCTGTGAGGTGAGACGTGCAGGTGGAGAAGGCCTTGTGGTGCCCCTCGGTGGAGCGCATCTTCAGAATGGTGATAAGGATGTAGATGTAGGAGATGGCTATGACAATCACCGTGACCACAATGATGGAGCCAGCTGTAAATGAGGGGACAACTGCGGGGATACTGATATCAGAACAGGAGAGTTCAACCAAAGGAGCAAAATCACAGAAAACATGATTGACTCGATTTGGTCCACAGAAAAGTAAATAATAGAAGCAAATAGTAAAAGAGCAAGCATTGAGAAAACCACCTACATAAGCCACTGTGAGTAACTGAACACAAACTCGTGTGGACATTTTGGTGGAATAAAGCAGTGGGCTGCAGATTGCCACGAAGCGATCATATGCCATGGCAGCCAGAAGGAAGCACTCAGTTGACCCAAAGAAAACAACTGAACCAAGTTGAATGGCACATCCAAGATAGGAGATGGTATTTCTCTCCACCAGGAAATTTGCAAGCATATTGGGTGTAACAGAAGATGAATAGCCTATGTCAGCAAAGGCCAGGTGGCTCAGAAAAAAATACATAGGATGATGGAGCTGAGAAGAGATTCTGATAAGAATGACTGTGCTGAGATTGCCACATATGGTCACCAGGTAGATACAAAGGATGATCGTGAAGAGGATGACTCGAAGAATTGGATCATTTGTTAAGCCCAGTAAAATGAACCCTGTCATTGCAGTATTGTTCCAATGCCCCTGGGAATCCATGAGATCGGGTAGCTGCTACCAAAATGAACCTGTGATGAGACATTACATTAAAGAAGTTTTGAATTTGATGGTTTTCTTTTTATTAATACACATAGAGTTTATTATAAACAAGTAAATTATTCAAGTTAGGTTTGGACTAATTTTTTTTACTTTAGAGTAAAAAACTTAAATTCTTTTATTTTTATATATAGAGTAGAAAATTTTATTTATTTATATAATGAGTATTCTATATTTTAAAAATTGTTTTCAGCACGAACACGGGAAAACCTGCTTCAAATAATGTATATCTTTTCCTCTTTATATTATATAATACCTAACGGTTATTGAATATTTACTAAATGGCAAGCCTTGGGTTAAGAATTTTCTATATAGTTCTATTTTAATTTGTATGAAATAATATTAAGTATTTGATCTCATTTGTAGACAATGAAACTGAATTTGGCAATGTAACTGAGCTAAGTTTACACAGCAAATTATAGAATCAAGATGTGAATCTCAGGTAGCTTGAATACAGTCCATTCCTTTAGTAACTATGCTATAAATGAAATTAAAGAATACTTATGATGAAGTCAAGTCTCTTGGAAATGGGTGGATAACAAATTACATTGCTACTTTCTGACAGCTAAAGTATAAAAGAGGTGCCTAGTTAATCACAAAGGTTACAAATTCTCTCAATAAAACAAGACCATGTTTTTAAAAGGAGAAATACAATTTTCTTAATTGGACAAAGAAGAAAGGGAAAGGAAGTTCGAATTAAGGTTATAAATGAAGTCAGCTATTATAAATGTATTATGTTTATTTAACATTTACAATTAAATATTGTTTTCTCAATTAGTTTGAAATATCAATATAATTACTGTGCAAAATCTTACATGTTTAATATCTAGGACATAATTAAACTACATTCACTCAAATCTGATCATTTCCTAATGTAATTATGTTTTCAAATTGGAGTAATATAGAACAAAATAGTATTCGTTTCAACATAATATACAGGTGAATAAAGTTCCAGCTTAAAAAGTGAAGAAGTGTACCCAGGTTCACCCAGCAAGTTGCCAGGTTGAAACTCATCTCCAAGTTTTCTGGCTTTGTATTCTCAACTTTGCCCAAAAGCCTCTGGTTGCCTGTAAGCCTAAGCCTTCAGAACAATAAACAAAGGAAGTCTTTCCAAGATATTTACAAACAGTAAGTCCCCAAAGCACCTTAAATGTAGCGAATTTTATAGTATAATACTTATTGGCTGAGTACCAAGTTTAATATCCTTGAAAGACCATGTGAGTTTCTGTCTTATGGGTGGAAAAATGAGGAATCATGGTAATTTGAATTATGCCTATTTATACACTAAGTAGACTATAGAAACAGGTTAATTCAGCTAAGGTTACTTGCTAGCTGACTGCTGGATAGCATCTGCCCTGTTTCTCCTGGCTTGTGAGAACAGATACAACTTTAGAGAGTAAAGTGTTCTCAAATGGTTACTGAAAATCAGGACAACTGATTAACTCACAAAAGCCAAATATCTTACCTCTAAAAATGAGAATTCATTCATCTTACAGTAATAAATTCAAAGTCATTGTTGTAATATAAGAGCTGTGCTATTTTATTGTTTGCCTTTGAGGATAAATCTCTGAAGATTCTTGAGATTCAAATGTGAATTAAAAAGCACCAGGGGGGGCTTCCCTGGTGGCGCAGTGGTTGAGAGTCCGCCTGCCGATGCAGGGGACACGGGTTCGTGCCCCGGTCCGGGAAGATCCCACATGTCGTGGAGCGGCTGGGCCCATGAGCCATGGCCGCTGAGCCTGCGCGTGCGGAGGCTGTGCTCCGCAACGGGAGAGGCCACAACAGTGAGAGGCCCACGTACCGCAAAAAAAAAAAAAAAAAAAGCACCAGGGGTCATTATCACATTCTCAAGTGAATATTGAGCAGTGCACCTCACACAAATATAACTAATATTTAAGGATTCTGTCAATTCTCAAGCGACCAGTTTCTTTCTTTTTCTACTTGTTTGTGCACTTCCATTTGATAATTATTGGAAGTATAATATAATAAATTATCTCATAGCTAAACATTTGTTCTGTTTAATACATCAGGTTAAGGACTACACTACAAATATAAAATGTTAGAAGAATGTGCGATCAAGATAGCAGATTAGGAGGACCCTGAGCTCACCTCCTACAAACACATCAAAATTACAAATATATATATAGCAACTTTCTCTGAGGATAACCTGAAAACTAGACAAATGACTCTTCTACAACCAAAGAAAGAACCACACGGAGTCTATTAGCAGAGGAGAAGTGATCGAGTTGGGACCCACACCGTCAGTGGGCAACCCAGAGGAGGAGAAATCACAGGCTCAGGGATACTCCCTAAGAAGAGAGAGGTTTCAGCCCCACACTGGGCACCCCAACCCTGGGGTCAAGCGCCAGGAAGATAAGCCCCATTTCCTGGTTTTGAAAACCAGTGGGGCTTACCAGAAGGCTGTAGGAAACAGACTCTGCTCTTCAAAAGCACACTCACAGACTTGCTTGCTCTCAATATCAGTGCAGAGGCAGAAGACTGAAAAGTTCCTGGTGCTCTGGCTAACCTTCTGGATTGCCCCAGAACACCCCACCCCAGCCTGCACCAGTCACCAGCTGCAGCCTCTCTGCCAAAGCCCCACCAAGGTGTGACTGCCAGCATGTCTCAAGACTAGCTGCAGCTTGCTCCAGGCTGTAGTTCAAGCCCCTCTGGCTCCAGCCATACCCCCACCAAGGCAGAAACTGCCATCATGCCACAGGAGAATCCACAGTTTACACCAGGCTCTGTCTCCAGCCCTAATCCCCACTAAGGTGGTGGCTGCCAGCTCAAACCAGGAGAAGTCATGACCCTTGCTCATTTCAGCTCTAGATCTCCCACCAAAGCCACTGAGCACACACAGACTGCAAAGGGATGCTTCCCCACAAGCACACACACCTTCAAGACCAGGATAGGTAACTGTTTCACCTAATTTCATAGACAAAGAGAGAAAGTCAGACAAAATGAGAAGACAGAGGAATATGCTCCAAATGAGAGAATGAGATAAAACACCAGAAAAAAAACTTAATGAAATGCAGGTAAGTAACTTACCTGATAAAGAGTTCAAAGCAATGGTTATTAAAAGAATCACTGAACTTAGAAAAGAATAGGGGAACATAGTGAGAATTTCAACAAAGGACTAGAAAATATAAAAAGAACTGTTGAGAGTTGAAGAATACAATAACTGAAATGAAAAATACACTAGAAGGAATTAATGGCAAATTAGGTGATACAGAACACATAAACAACCTGGAAGACAGAATGGTTGGAATCAGCCCATCAGAACAAAAAAGGAAAAAACTTTTCAAAACTTTACAGCTGAAGACACGCAAAGGTTGAAAGTGAAAGGATGGAAAAAGATAGTCTATGCAAAGAAAAATGAAAAAAAAACTGGGGGAGCAATACTTATATCAGACAAATAAAGTCTATAGCAAAAGACAAAGATACAACATTCATAAACATATATGCACCTAATATAGGAACACCTAAACATACAAAGCAAGTATTAAGAGACATGACATAAAGAAAGAAGTTGACAGTAATACAATAGTAGTAGAGGACTTTAATACCCCACTTACATCAATGGATAGATCATCCAGACAGAAAATCAATTGGAAGAGTGGCCAAATGATAGGCTGGATCAGATGGACTTGATAGGTAGCTACAGAACATTTCATCCAAAAATAGCATTCTTCTCAAGTGCACATGGAACTTTCTCCAGAATAGATCACATGCTAGGCTACAAAACGAGTCTCAATATTTTAGAAGACTGAAATCATATCAAGCATCTTTTCCAACAACAACACTATGAGATTAGAAATCAACTATAAGAACAAAACTGCAAAAAACATGAACAAGTGAAGGTTAAACAACATACTAGTGAAAAACCAATGGGTCAATGAAGAAATCAAAGAGGACATCAAAAAATACCCTGAGACAACTAAAAATAGAAACACAACTTTCCAAAATCTATGGGACACAGTAAAAGCAGTTCTAAGAGGGAATATATAGCGATACAGGCATACTTCAAGAAACAAAAAAACCCTCAAATGAACAATCTAACTTTCTGCCTAAAGAAATTAGAAAAAGCAGAAGAAACAAAGCTCAAAGTAAATGGAAGGAAGGAAACAATTGGAAATAAATAAAATAGAGACAAAAAAACAGAAAAGATCGATGAAACTAAGAGTTGGTTTTCTGAAAAGATAAACTAAATTGATAAACCTAATTTAGCCAGGCTCATCAAGAAACAAAAGAGCCAAAATAAATAAAGTTGGATTTGAAAAAGAAGTTACAACCAATATTACAGAAATACAATCATAATAGAATACTACAAACATTTATACACCCAAAATTGGACAACCTAGGAGAAATGGATAAATTCCTAGAAACATACAATCTTCTAAGAGTGAATCAGGAAGAAACAGAAAATCCAAAAAGAATGATTACTAGTAATAAAATTGAATCAGTAATCAAAAAACTCCCAACAATCGAACATCCAGGACCAGACAACTTAACAGAGGAATTCTACTAAACACTTAATGAAGAGTTAATACCAATCTTACTCAAACTATTCCAAAAAACTGAAAAGGGAACATTTCTAAATTCATTCTACAAGGCCAAGATTGCCCTGACACCAAAACCAGACAATGATATTACAAAGAAAGAAAATTACAGGCCAATATCTCTGATGAAGATAGATGCAAAAATTCACAACAAAATATTAGTAAAATGAATTCAACAATACATAAAAAGGATCATGCTTCACGATCAAGTAGGATTTATCCAGGGATGCAAGATTGGCTCAGTATCTGCAAATCAAACAACATAATACACCACATTAACAAAATGAAGGATAAAAATCACACAATCGTCTCAGATGTAGAAAAAGCATTTGACAAGATTCAACATCCATTCATGATTAAAACTCCCAACAAATTTGTTATAGAGGGAACATACCTAAAAACATAAAGGCCATTTATGACAAACCCACAGCTAACATCATACTCAGGAGCAAGACAGTGATGCCCACTCTTGCCACTTCTATTTAACATAGCATTAGAAGTACTAGCCACAGCAATCTGACAAGAAAAAAAGGGAGGGGGAGGCATCCAAATTGGAAGGGGAAGAAGTAAAACACTGACTGTTTTCAGATGACATGATACTCTATATAGAAAATCCTAAAGAGTCTGCCAAAAAAAAACTATTAGAATAAATAAATTCAATAAAGTTGCAGGATACAAAATTAATTTACAGAAATCTGTTATTTTATAAACTTATAATGAACTACCAGAAGAAGAAATCAAGAAAACAATCCAATTTACAATTGCATCAAAAAGAATGAAATACCTGGAATAAACTTAACCAAGGAAGTGAAAGATCTATAGTCTGAAAACTAAAAGACACTGAAGAAGGAAAGTGAAGACAACATAAATAAATGGAAAGATATCCCATGTTTATGTACTGCAAGATATTTGGAAAATCCTCTACTCATTTTTTAAGAGGATTGTTTCTGGAGGGTCTTTCTGTTTGTCTGTTTGTTATTGATTTGTATGAGTTATTTATATATTTTGGATATTAACCCCTTATCAGATATATGGTTTGCAAATTTTTTTTTTCCATTTTGTAGGTTGCCTTTTCACTTGTTGTTTCTTTTACTGTGCAGAAGCTTTTTAGTTTGATGTAGTCTCATTTGTTGATTTTTGCTTTTGTTGCTTATGCTTTTGGAGTCATATCCAAAAAATCACCACCAAGACCAGTGTTAAGAAGTTTATTCCCTATGTTTTATTGTAGGACTTTTACAGCTTCAGATCTTATGTTTAAGTCTTTAATCCACGTTAATTTTCTGAGTGGTATAAATTAGGGGTCCAATTTCACTTTTCTGTTTGTGATTATCCAGTTTTCCTAACACAGTTTGTTGAAGAGATCATCCTTTCCCCATTGCATCTTTTTGGCTCCCTTGTCAAATATTAGTTTACCGTATATATGGGGGTTTATTTCTGGGCTCTCTATTCTATTCCATTGGTCTATGTGTCTATTTTTATGCCAGTACCATACTGTTTCAATTACTATAGATTTGTAGTGTAGTTTGAAATCAGGACGTGTGATGCATCAGCTTTGTTATTCTTTCTCAGGATCGTTATAGAGAATGAGATAGTTTTCTTTATTTCATCTTCAGATATTTTGATGTTAGTGTATAGAAATACAGCTGATTTCTGTATGTTGATTTTATATCCAGCAACTATACTAAATCCATTTATTAGTTCTAACAGTGTTTTTTTTTTTTTTCTAACAGTGTTTTTGTTATTTTTTTTAGAATTTTCTGTATATAAGATCATACAATCTGCAAATGACAATTTTACTTCTTCCTTTCTGATTTGGATGCCTTTTATTTCTTTGTATTGCTTAACTGCTCTAGCTAGGGCTTCCAGTACCATGTTAAATATGAGTGGTGAGAGTGGGCGCCCTTGTCTTATACCTGATTTTAGAGGGAAAGCTTTCAATCTTGCACTGTTGAGTATGATGTTAGTTGTGTGTTTGCCGAATATAGTCTTTATTATGTTGAGGTATATTCTTTCTATAACCAGTTTATTGAGGGTTAATCATGAGAGGATGTTGCGTTTTGTCAAATGCTTTTTCTGCATCTACTGAGATGATTATATATTATTTTTCATTCTATTAATGTGGTGTATCACATTTATTAATTTGCCTATGTTGAAACATCCTTGCATTCCAGGGATAACGCCCACTTGTGCAGGACGTATGATCTTTTAATGCATTGTGGAATTCAATTTGCTAATATTTTTTGAGAATTTTTGCACCTATGTTCATCAGGGATATTGGTCTAAGTTTTCTTTTCTTTCAGTGTCCTTATCCGGCTTTGGTATCAGAGTAAAGCTGACCTCATAAAATGAATTTGAAAGTGTTCCCTCCTCTTAATTTTTGGAGGAAGAGTTTGAAAAAGATTGGCATTAAATCACCTTTAAATATTCGGTAGAATTCACAAATGAAGTCATCTGGTCCTGGGCTTTTCTTTGTTGGCAGGCTTTTGATTACTGATTCAATCTCCTTACACTTGTTTTTGATCTATTCAGATTTAATATGTCTCCCTGATTAAGTCTTAGCATGTTGGGCTTTTCTAGGTATTTATCCATTTCTTCTAGGTTATCCAATTCGTTGGCATATAATTGTTTCTAGTAAGTCTCTCATGATCCTATGTATTTCTGTGGTATCAGTTGTAATGTTTCCCCTTTAATTTCTGATTTTATTTATTTGAGCCTTCTCTCCTTTTTCTTTGTTGGTCTAGCTAAAGGTTTGTCAATTTTGTTTATCTTTTTGTAAAATCAGCTCTCAGTTTTGTTAATATTTTGTATTGCTTTCCTGTTCTCTATTTCATTTATTTCCAGTCTGATCTTTGTCATTTCCTTTATTCTATTAAATTTTGGTTTAGTTTGCTCTTCTTTTGCTAGTTCCTTGAGGTTTAATGTTAAGTTTTTTATTTGAGAGCTTTCTATTTTCTTTTTTTAAAAATTTTTTTTATTGAGGTATAGTTGTTTTACAATGTTGTGTTAGTTTCTACTGTACAGCAAAGAGAAGTAGAGTTCCCTGTGCTATACAGCAGGTTCTTATTAGTTATCTATTTTATAGAGAGCTTTCTATTTTCTTAAAAATGCATATATTGCTGTAAAATTTCCTCTCAGAACTGCTTTTGCAGTATCCCATTGGTTTGGGTGGGTTGTGTTTCTATTTTCATTTGTTATGAGATTTTAAAATTTCTCTTTGAATTTCTTCTTTGAGCCATTGTTTGTTCTGGAGTATGTTATTTAGTTTTCATATGCTTATAGATTTCCTAGCTTTCCTCTTGTTGATTTCTAGTTTTACACCATTGTAGTCAGAAAAGATACTTGGTATGATCAGTCTTCCTAAATTTGCTGGGAATTGTTTTGTGGCCCACCAAATTATCTATCTTGGAAAATATTCTGTGTGCATTTGAGAAGAATGTTATTCTGCTACTGTAGGATGGAATATTCTATATATGTCTGTTGGTCTATATATGTCTGTCTGGTCTAACATATGGTTCAAGTCCAATGTTTCCTTGTTGATTTTCTGTCTGAATGATCCATCCATTGCTTAAGTGGAGTACTTGCCTTATACTAGTATTGTATGGTTGTCTATTTCTCCCTTCAGATCGGTTAGTACTTGCTTAATATATTTATGTGCTACAATGCTGGATACATATATACTTATGATTGTTATATCTTCTTGATGAATTGACCCCATTATCACTATATAATGACTTTCTTTGTCTCTTGTTACCATTTTGGCTTGAAGTCTATTTTGTCTGATATAAGCATAGCTACCCCTGCTTCTTCTTGCATGGAATATCTTTTTTCATCCATTCACTTTGAGCCTATGTGTGTCCTTAACTCTGTAATGTCTCTTATAGGCAGCATATAGTTGGCTCTTGGTTTTTTTTAATCCATCTATTCACTCTGTGCCTTTAATTGGTGAATTCAATCCATTTACATTTAGAGCAATTATTGATACATAAGGACTTAGTAATGCCATCTTATTAATTGTTTACTGGCAGTCTTGTAGTTCAGTTATTACTTTTTTCCTTTGTTTCTGCTTACACATATAAATTGGTGGTTTTCCATGGTGGTATGCTCTATTCCCCCTTTATCTTTTGTGAACCTACTCTAGGTTTCTGCTTTTTAGGTTATCATGAGGCTTAATAAAACATCTTATAGATACAACAATCCTTTTTAAGCTGTTAGCAACTTAAATTTTTTCACATACATAAGCTCCATCATTTATTCCCTCCTTTTTTGATGTTACAGTTTACCTCTTTTTATATTGTGTATTCACTAACAAATTATAGTGCTATATTTATTATTTTTTTACAAATAATATGATTTTATTCCTAAGGAAAAGTGACACATTCTTTGTTGGGCACATGTACCAATAGAATAGAAATGGAGAAGCTTATAATAGATCTCACCTGTAAATAGTTATATCTTTATAGGTGAATTCCATTATAATAATGTCATACATAAGAATATATTTAGCATATGCTTGTTTGATAACAAGGAAAGATCCAGTTTCAGCAACACTACAGCTTAAAGCTTTCTACAGTGAGGTGCTTCACTACTGAATGAATGTCTGCGTGCATGTATAGTGCTCATCCACCACGGGCATCCCTGTAGGATGATGCAGATCTGCTCTTCCACTAGAAAATACCCCAAATATCCAAATATTTAGGTCTTTTCTCTTAGGTCAGTTTCCCTTGAAAGGAACTTTCCAATCTCCTACCAGGGTGTTAGGCAGAGGCCTGGCTTCCAGAAACCCAGGAGCCAATCAAGAGAATGGGGTTGGTGGTTGTACTATATTTATTTGTAATACTCTTTTCCTTTAACCTTTATCCTATAGTTGAATGGTTAACACACTATCATATTACAGAGGTAGAGTTTTCTAAATATGACTGTATATTTACCTTTGTATATTTTCATATGTTTTCATGTCATTGGTTAATACTTTTTCATTTTAGCTTGAAGAACTCCTCTTGGCATTACTTGCAAGGCACATCTAGTGGTTATGAACTCGTTCATCTTCTGTTTGGGAAACCGTCTCTCCTTCATTTCTTTTTTGTTTTTTAAATAAACCTTTAATCTCAGAACAGTTTTGTTTTGTTTTGTTTTGTTTTGGCTGTGTGGGTCTTTGTTACTACACGCGGGCTTTCTCTAGTTGCTGCGAGCAGGCGCTACTCTTTGTTTAGGTGCACGGGCTTCTCATTGCGGTGCCTTCTCTTTGTTGCAGAGCACAGGCTCAGGCACGTGGGCTTCAGTAGTTGTGGCATGTGGGCTCAGTAGTTGTAGCTTGCGGGTTCTAGAGCGCAGGCTCAGTAGTGTGGTGTGGCAGGTTTAGTTGCTCCGCGGCATGTGGAATCTTACCAGACCAGGGCTCGAACCCATGTCCCTTGCATTGACAGGCAGATTCTTAACCACTGCGCCACCAGGGAAGTCCCTCTCCTTCATTTCTGAAGGATAACTTCAGTGGATAGAGTATTCTTGACTGGCAATTTTTTCAACACCTTGAATATATCATTCCATTCTCTCCCGGACTCTACAGTTTCTGCCAAGAAATCTATTGGAATGAAGGTTCCTTTGTAGGTTACAATCTTTTCTCTCTGTTTTTAGCATTCTCTTTTTATCTTTGATTTTTGACAATTTCATTATAATACGCCTTGGACAAGGTCTTTTTGCATTGAGATAATAGGGTGATCTATTAGCTTCGTCAACTTGGATGTCCATGTCTCTCCTCAGATTTGGGAAGTTCTTAGCTAAGCTTCTGCCCCCTTCTCCCTCTGTTCTCCTTCTGGAACACCAATTATTTTAATATTTGTACATTTGATGACACCCCAAAGATCATATAGTCTTTCTTTGTTCTTTTTCATGCTTTTTTCTTTCTTCTCCTCTGAATGGGTTATTTCAAAGTTCTGTTATCTAGATCACTTATTCTATTTCTCATTTGGTCTACTCTACTACAGATGCCCTCCATAGCATTTTTCATTTCATTTATTGCATTCTTCAGCTCCAGAATTTCTGTTGGATTCCTTTTTTTATAATTTCTATCTCTTTGTTAAATTCCTCATCTTTTCATATATTGTCCTTCTGTGTTTTCTTGTAGCTTGTTGAGTTTCCCCAAAACAGCTATTTTGAATTCTTTATCAGATTGCAATATTTTGTGCCATTGATTATTGTTATCTTTTGGTGATGGTATATTTTCTTGATTCTTCACATTCCTTGTAATTTTACAGTGATAGTTTTGCATTTGAAGGAGCAGACACCCCCTCACACCTTTACTATTTGCCTTTAAGTGGGGTATAGTCTTCATTGGTCCTATTATATCTGGGATTTTTTCCCTGACCTTCTATGGACACACCTGCTCCCAGAGGCTGATGGGTGGACTTCTTGCTGAATTACAGTCAGCTTAATTGCATCCTTTTAATGCCCTTTAACATTCTTATCTGCTTCTTTTCTGATCTTTTCCCTCCCCTGCCCATCATGAAGGTCCTGCCTCAGTAACATTTTTTCAAATGGGCTTCTCCAGCAGTGTCTTGAAATGCCAGGGGACCCAAGCACTCACTCACTGCTATCCTTTTCCTATGCAGGAGAGGACACCGCCTGCTAGTTCTGCCCCAGGCAGTGTTTCCTTGGGGAAGCAATGGCACTGGCAAAGTTACAGTCTTCACTGCATCCAAACTCATGTTTTATTATTACTATTATTATTATTATTTTGCTCCAACAGCATGCTGGAATCACTTCTCTGGAAGGTTGAATTTCTACAAAGTCTCTCTAATCCATAGGTTTCTGCCCAAGTATGCACTCTCCAGGTTTTCCTTGGCCAGGGCCGAGAGGAATTGGAGCATGTTCACTGGTTCCTGCTGATTTTGATGCCCATACTAAGGTCTTTCTGCCTATTACTAGATGCACAGGTGGGCAAGACTCCTCCTGGACCCCTTAGTGTATGGTCTGGATCCCACAATTCCCACTGAGGCACTTTTGTTCATGTATGGATGCCTAATTAGTTGTTTAAAAGCGGGAACAGAAAGGAGAGATGTCTCACACTGCCATGAAGTTAATCTCACTCTGGACTTAATATTGTGGACAGTAGAATCATTGCTGATGACGAAATAGAAATATCACATGATATAATTATATTAAGATTAATCTGGTATTTACATTTATTAAAGGAAAAACGAGATCCTTAAAAATATTATCGCATTGTATTAAAAAATATCCACTCAGAATAAAACAACTGGGAGAAAAAACACAAAGGGGTCTATAAGAATACAAATAACTTTAAATTCTGTAAGTGAAACCGTCTGGTTTAAAGAGAGAGTTTTCAGGGCTAATACAGAAGTTCCAGTGAAATTATGTGCAAGAAATCTGAGAATTTCAGTATCAGAGGCAACAGGAACAGGAGGGAAAGAAATGGTTTAACACACATTACAGAAATATGTTGCGCATATTTGATAAGATTGAAATAACCTTTAAAAAAGGAACCTTACTTTTCTGATCTAGAAAGGAGCCAGGTCATGCCAATTAGCCCCCAATAGTCTTTCTTCTGGAAACTCTTGAACGTATTTTGTAGAACAGATCCCTGAAAGGGAAGAGCTAAGATAAATGGAGCTCTCAGGTATCTTCTGATTTGGCTTGCTGAGGCTCACCTGCAGAAGCATTGTGGGAGGAATCCTGTTGCTCAGCCTCAGACCACAAGGCAGCAGAAGCTTTACAACTGCCAGCATCACTGATTTCAATCCTTAGATTATCTGTACATCATGGACACCATCTCTGTTAGATGACAAGATCATAGATGGCAACACTACTCTTTATTTCCCACTCAAGGAGTTTCAGGTGCTTCCAGCAGTTATTTCCAAAGACTGCATTCAAAGAGCACAGAACTTATTTGAAAAGATTTGTACTTGTAGATGCAAGAAATTGTGGGTAAACTGAGAATAAATTTTTGTTTTTGCTAATGTTCCTATCTTGGTGAATGCACATTTATTTTTTTACACTGAAAATTTTCTTGAGAATAAAAAGAAATGAAATTTGTGAGTCTAGAATACTATGAATATACACTGAAATTTACTTAGTACATTATTTATTCATCTGCAGGAGAGGCCTTCATTACACAGTGCTTATTATTAAAAATCAGATTACTTTAGTAGGACTACCAGTGTGTTCTAGCCATTCATCTTCTCATGGCCTCTTTAACCTCCTTGTTCCTGAGACTGTAAATGAGGGGGTTCAACAGGGGATCACAGACACCACTTTGTTTTGCTCAGTTGAGTAGCTGGACTTGGGCATCACATAAATGAAGGTAATGGTCCCATAGAACAGAGTGACTGCTGTGAGGTGGGAGGTGCAAGTGGAGAAGGCTTTATGCCGCCCCTTAGTAGAGCACATCTTCAGGATTGAGAAAAGGATGTAGATGTAAGAGAAAGCGATGATAAACACAGTAACTACAATGATGGAGCCAGAAGAATGGCTGGAATTATTTCGGAAGTAAAATCATGAGAACAAGAAAGCTTCAGAAGTGGTGAATAATCACAGAAAAAGTGATTGACTTCATATGGTCCACAGAAGGACAGGCTTAACAAACAGCCAGTAAATGTCCAAGCATTCACACAACCACCTTAATAGGAAGCCCCCACTAAGAGAATGCGGGCTCTGGGGGACATGTGGGTGGAGTAGAGCAGGGGCAAGCAGATGGCCACATGGCAGTCACAGGCCATGGCAGCCAGCAAGAAGCACTCAGCCGTCCCAAATGTGACCGTAGAACAGAGCTGAGCGACACAACCAGCAACACGGATAGAGGTTCCTTCCCTGAGGAAGCCCAAGAGCATAACAGGTGTGACTGATGAGGAGTACCCAATGTCTACAAAGGCCAAATGGCAGAGGAAAAGGTACTTTGGGGTATGAAGCTGAGGTCTGCTTCTGATTAACGTGATTATGCTGACATTGCCCATTAATGTGACCACGTGGATTCCCAGAAACACAATAAATAAAATGGCACAAGCTGTAGTATCCTCTGCTAACCCCAAAATAATGAACTCTGTTACAGTTGTGTAGTTTCCAGTCCCCATCTATACTGAGAATGATATCCACTGAAAGAAAAACAAGTGGATATTAGAATAGAAGAAAATAGTATAATCTGCATATTTATTTTTACAATAGCTATATAATAACAAAATCCCATCATACACACTCACATGTAAATATTTGGGGAAAATATTTTCACACACAATACCTTGCATAAGGCTTAAAAATATAAATGTGCATTGATAGAAGGCCAGGAATACTCAGAAAAATCTTTTTTTTTTTTCAATTTAACACATTCAAGTCACATTTGCCTTATATAATTAGTTTAGGCGGTCTGTAAGGAATAGACTCACATGAGCATATCCTAGAGACAGCCACTAGATGGTATGAGGGACCCAGTAACTGTATCTTCTGAGCCAAAGACATGATGAAAGGGAGCAGAAATGTCAGAATGGGCCAGCTCCCATGGAAAAGAACAACTGTTTAAAATGATATCTGAGGTATCACTTCTTGTATGAAAGAGGCTGAGCAGTCATATGAATCCTGAATTTAAACAGGTATCACAGTTAGAGGAAAGATGAACCAATATCCAGGAAGTTTGAACAGAGGCAGAGTGTAGAAAAAGGTGCTCAAATCATGAACAAGTTAACCTGGAGAGACTGCAGTTTGGAAAAGGAGATGGCATCATCTTAGGATCAAGCTATCTGATTCATAATAGTGAGCCAACCCGGGAAAGGAAACCAGACACATTGATCAGGTTACTCCTGAAAGACTCCAGTGGTGCCTGAGACTTTGCATAAACTGAGCTGGGCTGTTAGCAAAAGGTTCCAGCCTCCTACTTCCCACAGGTACCCAGCCCATGTGAATAGCCCCTGTCTGAGAAAAATCACACCTTTAGGTCAGCTTCTGGAAAGCTCTTTCCCATATCAACTTGTTTGAGAAAAACCATGAAAAAGCAAGAAAATCATGAGAGCTTTCTCATATAGTCACAGAATGCCAGGCTTCAAAAAGCCACTCCATCCATTCCATCTCTCTCATTTTACAAAGTTATAAACTGAGATCTAAAGAAGCTAGGTAACTAATTTTAGGTTAAATGGCTTTCTGACAACTGAGCTGAGATCAAAGCTCATTCCTGGAGCCAATTCATTACCATATTTATATAACACAGATGTTTTCTGTAATTTGTAAAAAGAATATAGAATATCAGAACATATATTTGGTTCATTTATATGTTCAAAAAGTTTTTCAATTACGCTATTATATAAGTAATACCTTTACTCTTAAAAGGATGATTTTGCAATCTAGTAATTCACATAAATAAATGGCTACACGGTAATGACAACTCTGTGAGGCGGATGATAAAGGGCCTCCTTCAGTGCCCTGACCCAGGAAATTGATGTGCCCCTGTTTTCAACTGAACCATTATGGGTCCTTAGTAGATAAGGAATCAAACTTAACTAGGATTTTCTTTTTGCAGAGCAACAAAGGGGATAGGTATGGCATTTGAGAAGAGGTGCAAGGTAGAGAGTGAAATAACCATTACATTTAAGCTGAGCAAAGGTGAAGTGAGTACATGAAATGAGTAAAGCCTGCAAAAAAGTGCCAGAACCCCAGGGAACTGAAGATTTGCTTTAATTATTCTACTAGGGAGAATGAGCTAGAACGACAGGAGGTGGTGATGGTTACAATTTGGGATGCTCAAAATGAGATTAAAAGCTACAGTTGTTGGCAAATGACAATATTTAAAAGTCTAAACTCTGATGCTGAGAGTGACTGGATATGGTGGGGGGGGGAAAGATGTTTGGAGGAGAGATCAAGAAACTAAGAGGCTGTGAAGTTCAAAGGATCTTCTACGTGGAGATATTAAAACCCAATTCTCGTCCATCAGGAATTGTGACAGGAATACCATTAAGAAAGAGCAAGCCAAAGCCAAAAAGTTCCAAGGATGAGGAGACATAATGCCAGTAGTAGGTGATTGCAAAAGGTGGAGGAAGATAAGGAGGATTGGTTAGTCGAGTCTGATGATGTCAACTCAACTATAAGTGTTTGCAGGTAGGAGAGAGAAAATGTCTACAAGTGGCAATGGGGGAGAAAGAATACTATCCACTACCAGGCCCAGGGCTATGAAGAGTAAGAGAAAAAACATACATCACTTGAGAAGACTGTAGAGAAACAAATGTCCTCGGGGTAGCAAAGTATCCACTGAAAAGGACAGTGAAGAGAATGGAATGTTCTAAAGAGATTCTGAGGACATGAGATTTTGTTGATAATTGTGAGTGCCAAAGAACAGAGGAAAAAGGCTTCGGGAGTTAAAGAGAGATGGAATCAGGACTTCTTGATTCAAGAGAAAATAAGAAGACTTGAAAATAACCATTCTTAGCTCCAGTAGAATGGAGATAATAACGTTCAAAGACAGAGTAAAGAATACACAAAAATATTGAATATGTATTGTTATGTTGTGGTTAACAGCTGAATGAACAAAAAGGAGGATGAAGGCTACTCCCAAAATTGTGGAGGAAGGATGACGGGGAAATACAGAGCCTGTTCTGAGTGGCAATAATGGCATGGAAGCAAAGGGTAATGCCATGAGCTTTTGCAGCCATATAGGCCTGGAATCAGATTCTAGCTTTGCCACTGATTATCTATGGAATCTTAGATGATTTATATAATTCTTCAACCCTTCATGATTTATTTGTTTTTTTAAAAAATACCTCACAGGGTTCGTGTGTTGAATAAGATGACGTACATGATAATATACTGTTCATAGAAATAAGTGGATGCTCAACAAATGATTATTTCTTTGAAATACCCAAACCTTAAGTTCTAATACAAAAATGAAAAACAAACATTCTTGTATCAGTAGAAAGGGAAAATTATTCCCTGCAGATGTTTATATGTCAACGATAAGGACAAATGTCAAAGAATTGTCATTGTAAAGCAAGGCTGTATTTATGAGATTCAGGGTCTTTGGGGATGTAGGTCCTTGAGTACATTACTTGTTTGTGAAAATTCCACCGAAAATCCGTCAGGACAGAGAAAATTATAGGTATACGTGCTCATATAAATATGTGTCATCTTAAGAATATCTACAAACTTATTTTTGTGTGTACATTCGAATTTTTAATGAAAACTTTTGATGGATTTCTAAACTAATTCTAATTGTATTGGGGCACGCAAGAAGAAACAAAGATACAGTGTAGCAGGCGTAACTTCAATCCAAAATAGAAATCCTTCTGGGAAAAATAAGTGCTTGCGTGTGCACGCACACGTGTGTGTACGTGTGTGTGTGTATGGGTTGATTGTGACTAAAGGCAGTAAATATCAAACTAATATGGAAAGAAGAGACTTGGGATTCTCATGGCACATGGTTTAAAATCGTTAACTAAATATCACCTGTGATCCCCTAAAATAAAGTGCCCACCTAAGGCAAGCCTTTTGATGACATAATGCCCTAGATCAGAATGAAAAGCTTTAAAACTCATTTACTGTGGTGTTGGATTATCTCTTCTAATCATTCTAGAAACCTCAAAGAGAATTACAGATTCATATTTGTAAATTCTTTGCCTAAGTAACGGAGTGAAACCAAGGACTATCGATGACTAAGCCATAATTCCTAGGGCAAACATTGATTCTGTCAGTTGATATATTGTATCACTTGAGTTCAGAGGCTCCATAGGTCTATCATGTGGAATTTAAACACTGATCAGAAAATAATGGAAATGAGGATATACTGGAAAATCTGGATGACTCAAATTACCCTGAACCTCAAACTCTCCTGGAGAGCGTGCCAGCCAAAGAAGCTCCTCTTTGCCTGTATGATGAAGCTGCTCCTACCTTGAGGACCCTTCAATGACTTCACCTGAGAAAATTACTTTAAAAGATAAATCAAAACTCCTCATGCCTTACCCTTAGGTTTTTCTTTAAGCTCCCAGCATACTCCAGGAGACATTAAGTCAAAGCTGAGAATATAAGATTTGTATATCAAAGAATTTTAGTATTTTCACAATTTATTTCATACCTGTGTATAGGAATGGTATGAAGGTACTAAACTAAGGAGAGAAGAATATACTATTAGATCATTTGAATTTATGATGTATAGTTGACCCTTAAACAAAGTGGGGCTTGGGGGCGCTGATCCTCCATACAGTAGAAAATCCACTTTTAAGTTATAGTTGGCACTCCCTATATGCGGTTGGATTCCTTGATTCTGCAGTTCCATATCTGCGGATTCAACCAACCATAAATCACTTGGTATTGTATTTACAACTGAAAAAAATCTGCATATAAGTGAACTCCCACAACTCAAACCTGGGTTTTTCAAGGGTCAACCGTAGTTGCAACCACCAGACATTCTAGATATCACACGTTAGCTAGAACATATGGACATGGTTCTAATTGCTTGTTTAGTTGGTTAACTAAAACCTAAAATGAAGGATTCCCTGTGTAAAGTGAATTTAGAAGCCAGACAAAATTCCTTGGTATATTCAGAAGTAATCGAATGTTTGGAAAGATGTGGAATGGTGACACGAGTTTATCACGTGCAGTCCATTGCCGATGTATGCACCTTCCAAGGAGAGCTCAGAAGCATCTTCTACTCCATGGCACTGAGAAATTCATTGGTGAAGGACCATAATTATTTTTAAGAAGAACTGAAACAGATATTGTCTGTAGCCCAGAGATGTGGGTGGGAGAGACCAAATCTGAAATGAGATCAAATTTCAATAATACCAAAACCCTGAAGTAGCAGCAACCACATATATGTATGTGTTAGCACCATGCCAAGTTTGGCAGGGCAATCATTCATAATATGGTATCCAAAACTTCTGGGATCTTTAGGGGTAGCTAATTAAGCATGGCATTCTTAAAACCATGGATAGACAGCCCAGTAAGCTTCTATACTTGATATGTATGACCCCAAACACTCTAGGGTCAGAGAACAGTGGCCTGATTTGAAATACCGTGAACTGTGGTAAGAGTTACTCGTGTAATTCCCAGAGTAGAATCAATTCAGAGACCCAGAGTCCCTTGAATTAGGAAGAGGCTGAGTACCCTTGAGGAAAAAATTTGCAATAATATCACATTATCTATTCTGTGACTCTCATTCCTCATCTACTCCAAAGTAGATTTAAGGCCATTTAAAGGTAATTTTTCATGAGAAAAGGGAGATACCCAGACCTTTCAGGGGTTATTACAGACAGGCACTGAACTACACTAATATTTCAGTCCATCATGGACTGCACTGCAGTCCATCAATCAGAGAGGGTGCTTATAGGATTCATGCTAAAAGTGGAATGCTGACCTAGTTTCACCTCACTGTGGGCCCAACAGCACCCTGATTTATAAATGAAATACCTCTGGGCGACAACTGCCAGAATCTCCCCCTCACCCCACGTAGTTTTCTGAGCCATGGACACAGGCTATCTCACTGGGAGGTCCAAGTGGAGGCTCCTGAAATCCACTCCTCCCAGCCGATATGGTAAATCAAAGGAACATTCCTTTCTTCGCGGAAATAAGAGATAAGCACATCCATCAAAGTTGCAGCGTAAGACCCTGGAAGCACTGCTGAGGCAGCAAGATCCAGTTTCTGGGGCAGCAGGGCTGATGTTAGTGTCCTTAGTGCCCAGCATGCTGCAGTGGTTGCACTTATAATACATGCTGCAGCTCCTGGTGTTGAGCAGCAACTTCAGTGGGGCCCTCACTTGCCCAGTTCCTTGCAGGGGTTTGGGGCATAGCTTTCAACCTGACTCTACAGTCTTCCTGCTGGCTCTTGGTCTGCTGAAAATATCCGGAGTCTATGTATGTTGCTTGCAATTGAAGACTCTCACTGGTTCATATGCATACACTATTAGCAATGTTTTTTATAAGTTAGAAATGCATGAGAATAGCAACAACATTGTTCACTAGAATAAAATCAATTTGGATAAGATTTGTTATTTAGACGGCATTCATTGAAATAACACCATTACATATAGAATCAGGTATTTATATGATTAAATATGACAATATAAATGAATATAATGCAGACGACATCATTTTAATAGCACCTTATAATTGACAGAAGGCAGAATAGCGTTAAGGAGGGCTTCCCTGGTGGCGCAGTGGTTGGGAGTCCGCCTGCCGATGCAGGGGACACGGGTTCGTGCCCCGGTCCGGGAAGATCCCACAAGCCGCGGAGCGGCTGGGCCCGTGAGCCATGGCCCCTGAGCCTGCGCGTCCGGAGCCTGTGCTCCACAACGGGAGAGGCCACAACAGTGAGAGGCCCACGTACCACAAACAAAAAAAAAAAAGAAAAAAAAAAAAAAGAATAGCATTAAGGAGAAAGATCTAAACTCTGGGCTTGTTTGCTTGTTTCAAATCCCACCTCCGTCATCTACTAGCTTTGTGATCTTGGCCAAGTTACTTAACTTGAAGTACTCATGTTCCTCATCTATGCACTGAAGATAATAGAACTGTTGGAGATTAAGTGAGACTATATGTGTAAAAGGCTTAGAATAATGTCTAGCATGTGGCAAGTACTCAGTAAATATGAGATACCATTAACATCATGAAAACAGTAACAGTAACACAAGAAAGAAATTTTAATGTTTTAATTAGTTTTATCCTTTCAACACCCACTGAAAAGTATTGCTATTATCCCCACTTGACAGCTGAGGAAACAGAAGCACAGGAATGTTAAGTAACTTGCCTACGGTCATATGATTAGTAAGTGGATGAGCTTGGATTCCAATCCTGAGTGGTGTGCCTCCAGAGTTTTCACCCCTAATCACAAAACCAGAATTAATTTACTACTGCTACTACTACCTGCTAGTCTCATTTTTTTTTATCATTAGTATTTAGTCCTACTAACATGCTGGCTCTGATCTGAACCAAGGCTGACTTATTGCAATAATAAGCAAATATATTTTCAAGCTCATTAGAACAATTACTTGCCATTTTTCGTTTTTTGTTTTTGTTTTTGTTTTGTTTTGGCTTTTTTTGCCGGGGGTGGGGGGAGCATTGCACAGCTTGTGGGATCTTAGCTCCCTGACCAGGGATCAAACGCAGGCTCTTGGCAGTGAAAGCACAGAGTCCTGACCACTGGACCGCCAGGGAAGTCCCCAATTACATGCCTTTGATGTGAAAGTTGATTTCCTGAAACTAGACTTGGGTTTGGATTAGTTGGCTCAGAGTAGATGGTTTTAATGACTCCCTGGGGAGCAGAGCACCTCTGCTCATAGACAATTTTAGAGACCATAGTAAGTCTGAGGATTAGTCCAGGGATTCACATCTCCTATATTTGGAATTGAAGCTGAGGAGCAGAGTTGAAGACTAGGCCCAGAGGACTCATAGGTGAGACACCATCTCTGCCTATCCCTGCCTCTCCAGCAGATACATCTGCAAATCACGGCACATCCCCAGATAATGGGGGCATTAGAGCACAGGAAAGGTCATTAATTCTTACATATATATATATATGTATTCAAACAGCAATACAAATACTAGATAAATACACCTTTTGCCCCTTTGGGGCCTGAAACTACCTGACTCTTTGAAATTTAACAAAACTGGCATTTTAAATAAAATTTCTAAAATCTCTGCTAACTGCTTTATGGATGACTGGTGTGTACCATCTGAATCTGTAGCTTGCCCCACCACTGAGAGGGCCAGCTGGATAGGTTTCATTAAGGAATCAACAGGTTTCAAAATAATCTCCTAAATCAGTTGCATTCTGAGCTAGTGTGTGCACAATGACCAAGAGATCAGAAAGATTATAGGAATGGTAGGGGCCCAGGTTTTCAGCAAATAGAATCTGACTTATAATGAACCTAGAAGAGCATGAATGAGGCTAAAGAAGGCATTTTTAACCTCACATAAAAAGATTGCTGGAAAGAACTTTCAAGATGGCAGAGGAGTAAGACATGGAGATCACCTTCCTCCCCACAAATACATCAAAAATACATCTACAAGTGGAACAACTCCTACAGAACAACTACTGAATGCAGGCAGAAGACCTCAGACTTCCCAAAAGACAAGAAACTCCCCACGTACCAGGCCGTGTGGCTGACAGGGTCTTGGTGCTCCAGCCAGGTGTCAGGCCTGAGCCTCTGAGGTGGGAGAGACGAGTTCAGGACATTGGACCAGCAGAGACCTCCTGGCCGCACATAATATCAATCGGCAAGGGCTCTCCCAGAGATCTCCATCTCAAGGCTAAGACCCAGCTCCACCCAACGGCCAGGAAGTTCCAGTGCTGAACACTCCATGCCAAACAACTAGCAAGACAGGAACACAACCCCACCCATTAGCAGAGAGGCTGCCTAAAACTATAATAAGGTCACAGAACCCCAAAACACACCACTGGACGCGGTCCTGCCCACCAGAAAGACAAGATCCAGCTTCATCCACCAGAACACATGCACCAGTCACCTCCACCAGGAAGACTACACAACCCACTGAACCAACTTACCCGCTGGGGGCAGACACAAAAAACAACAGGAACTACGAGCCTGCAGCCTGCGAAAAGGAGACCCCCAAACACAGTAAGTTAAGCAAAATGGGAAGACAGAGAAATACACAGCTGATGAAGGGGCAAGGTAAAAACCCACCAGACGAAACAAATCAAGAGGATATAGGAAGTCTACCCGAAAAAGAATTCAGAGTAATGATAGTAAACATGATCCAAAATCTTGGAAACAGAATGGAGAAAATACAAGAAATGCTTAACAAACAGCTAGAAGAACTAAACAGCAAACAAACAATGATGAACAACACAATAAATGAAATTAAAAATTCTCTAGAAACAATCAATAGCAGAATAACTGAGGCAGAAGAACAGATAAGTGACCTGGAAGATAAAATAGTGGAAATAACTACCACAGAGTAGAATAAAGAAAAAAGAATGAAAAGAATTGAGGACAGTCCCAGAGACCTCTGGGACAATATTAAACACACCAACATTCGAATAATAGGGGTCGCAGAAGAAGAGAAAAAGAAAGGGTCTGAGAAAATATTTGAACAGATTATAGTTGAAAACTTCCCTAATATGGGAATGGAAATAGTCAGTCAAGTCCAGGAAGCACATAGAGTCCCATACAGCATAAATACAAGGAGAAACACAGAAAGACACATATTAATCAAACTGTCAAAAATTAAATACAAAGAAAAAATATTAAAAGCAGCAAGGGAAAACCAACAAATAACATATAAGGGAATCCCCATAAGGTTAACAGCTGATCTTTCAGCAGAAACTCTGCAAGCCAGAAGGGAGAGGTAGGACATATTTAAAGTGATGAAAGGGAAAAACCTTCAACCAAGATTACTCTACCCAGCAAGGATCTCATTCACATTCGATGGAGAAATTAAAACCTTTACAGATAAGCAAAGGTTAAGAGAATTCAGCACCACCAAACCAGCTTTACAACAAATGCTAAAGGAACTTCTCTAAGCCGGAAACACAAGAGTAGGAAAAGACCTAAAAAACAGGGCCAAACCAATTCAGAAAATGGTAATAGGAACATATATCAATAATTACCTTAAATGTAAATGGATTAAGTGCTCCAACCAAAAGACATAGACTGGCTGAATGGATACAAAAACAAGACCCGTATATATGCTGTCTACAAGAGACCCACTTCAGACCTAGGGACATACAGACTGAAAGTGAGGGGATGGAAAAAGACATTCCATGCAAATGGAAATCAGAAGAAAGCTGGAGTAGCACTTCTCATATCAGACAAAAAAGACTTTAAAATACAGACTATTACAAGAGACAAAGAAGGAAACTACATAATGGTCAAGGGATCAATCCAAGAAGAAGATATAAAAATTGTAAATATTTATGCACCCAACATAGGAGCACCTCAATATATAAATCAAATGCTAACAGCCATAAAGGGGGAAATCAACAGTAACACAATAACAGTATGGCACTTTAACACCACACTTTCACCAGTGGACTGATCATCCAAAATGAAAATAAATAAGAAAACACAAGCTTTAAATGACACATTAAACAAGATGGACTTTATTAATATTTATAGAACATTCTATCCAAAAACAGCAGATTACACTTTCTTCTCAAGTGCTCATGGAACATTCTCCAGGACAGACCATATCTTGGGTCACAAATCAAGCCTTGGTAAATTTAAGAAAATTGAAACCATATCAAGTATCTTTTCTGACCACAGTGCTGTGAGACTAGACATCAATTACAGGAAAAAAACTGTAAAAAATACAAACACATGAAGGCTAAACAGTACACTACTAAATAACCAAGAGATCACTGAAGAAATCAAAGAGAAAACTAAAAAATACCTAGAAACAAATGACAATGAAAACACGATAACTCAAAACCTATGGGATGCTGCAAAAGCTGTTTTAAGAAGGAAGTTTATAGCAATACAATGTTACCTCAAGAAACAAGAAAAATCTCAAGTAAACAACCTAACCTTACACCTAAGCAATTAGAGAAAGAAAAAAAAAAACCAAAGTTAGCAGAAGGAAAGAAATCATAAAGATCAGATGAGAAATAAATGAAAAAGAAATGAAGGAAACAATAGCAAAGATCAATAAAACTAAAAGCTGGTTCTTTGAGAAGATAAACAAAATTGACAAACCACTAGCCAGACTCATCAAGAGGAAAAAGGGAGAAGACTCAAATCAGTAGAATTAGAAATGAAAAGGAGAAGTAACACCTGACACTGCAGAAATACAAAGAATCATGAGGAATTACTACAAGCAACTATATGCCAATAAAATGGACAACCTGGAAGAAATGGACAAAATCTTAGAAAAGCACAACCTTCCAAGACGGAACCAGGAAGAAATAGAAAATATAAACAGACCAATCACAAGCACTGACATTGAAACTGTGACTAAAAATATTCCAACAAACAGCCTAGGACCAGATGGCTTCACAGGTGAATTCTATCAAACTTTTAGAGAAGAGCTTCACAAGTGAATTCTATCAAACATTTAGAGAAGCGCTAATACCTATCCTTCCCAGACTCTTCCAAAATATAGCAGAGGGTGGAACACTCCCAAACTCATTCTACAAGGCCACCATCACCCTGATACCAAAACCAGACAAAGATGTTACAAAAAAAAGAAAACTACAGACCAATATCTCTGATGAACATATACGCAAAAATTCTCAACAAAACACTAGCAAACAGAATCCAACAGCACATTAAAAAGATCATACACCATGATCAAGTGGGGTTTAACCCAGGAAAGAAAGGATTCTTCAATATATGCAAATCAATCAACGTGATACACCATATTAACAAACTGAAAGATAAAAACCATATGATAAACTCCATAGATACAGAAAATGCTACTGACAAAATTCAACACCCATTTATTATAAAAACTCTCCAGAAGATAGGCATAGAGGGAACATACCTCAGCATAATAAAGGCCATATATGACAAACCCACAGCCAACATCATTCACAATGGTGAAAAACTGAAACCATTTCCTCTAAAATCTAGAAGACAAGGATGCCCACTCTCACCACTATTATTCAACATAGATTTGGAAGTTTTAGCCACAGCAATCAGAGAAGAAAAAGAAATAAAAGGAATCCAGGGCTTCCCTGGTGGCGCAGTGGTTGAGAGTCCACCTGCCAATGCAGGGGACATGGGTTCGTGCCCCGGTCCAGGAAGATCCCACATGCCATGGAGCGGTTGGGCCTGTGAGCCATGGCTGCTGAGCCTGTGTGTCCAGAGCCTGTGCTCCGCAACGGGAGAGGCCACAGCAGTGAGAGGCCCGCGTACTGCAAAAAAAAAAAAAAAAGGAATCCAAATGGGAAAAGAAGAAGTAAAGCTGTCACTGTTTGCAAATGACATGATACTATCTATAGAGAATCCTAGAGATGCTACTAGAAAACTACTAGGGCTAATCAATGAATTTGGTAAAGTTGCAGGTTACAAAATTAATGCACAGAAATCTCTTGCATTCCTATACACTAATGATGAAAAATCTGAAAGAGAAATTAAGGAAGCACTCCCATTTACCACTGCAAAAAAAAGAATAAAATACCTGGGAATAAACCTACGTAAGGAGACAAAAGACATGTATGCAGAAAACTATAAGACAGTGATGAAAGAAATTAAAGATGATACAAACAGATGGAGAGATACACCATGTTCTTGGATTGGAAGAATCAATATTGTGAAAAGGACTATACTACCCAAAGCAATCTACAGATTCAGTGCAATCCCTATCAAACTACTAATGGCATTTTTCACAGAACTAGAATAAAAAATATCAAAATTTGTATGGAAACACAAAAGACCCTGAATAGTCAAAGCAGTCTTGAGAAAGAAAAACGGAGCTGGAGGAATCAGGTTCCCTGACTTCAGATCACACTATGAAGCTACAGTAATCAAGACAGCATGGTACTGGCACAAAAACAGAAATATAGATCAATGGAACAGGATAGAAAGCCCAGAGATAAACCCACGCACATATGGTCACCTTATTTTTGATAAAGGAGGCAAGAATATACAATGGAGAAAATAAGTGGTGCTGGGAAAACTGGACAGCTACATGCAAAAGAATGAAATTAGAACACTCCCTAGCACCATATACAAAAATAAACTCAAAATGGATTAAAGACCTAAATGTAAGGCCAGACACTGTAAAACTCTTAGAGGAAAACACAGGCAGAATACTCTATGACATGTATCACAGCAAGTTCCTTTTTGACCCGTCTCCTAGAGAAATAGAAATAAAAACAAAAATAAACAAATGGGACCTAATGAAACTTAAAAGCTTTTGCACAGCAAAGGAAACCATAAATAAGATGAAAAGACAATCCTCAGAATTAGAGAAAATGTTCACAAACGAAGCAACTGACAAAGGATTAATCTCCTAAATATACAAGTAGCTCATGCAGCTCAATATCAAAAAAACAAACAACCCACTCCAAAAATGGGCAGAAGATCTAAATAGACATTTCTCCAAAGAAGATATACAGACTGCCAACAAACACATGAAAGGATGCTCAACATCACTAATCATTAGAGAAATGCAAATCAAAACTACAGTGAGGTATCACCTCACACTGGTAAGAATGGCCATCATCAAAAAATCTACAAACAATAAATGCTGGAGAGGGTGTGGAGAAAAGGGAACCCTCTTGCACTGTTGGTGGGAATGTACATTGATACAGCTACTGTGGAGAACAGTCTCGAGTTTCCTTAAAAAACTAAAAATAGAACTACTATATGACCCAGCAATCCCATTACTG
The DNA here is from genome assembly GCF_964374135.1 of Grampus griseus. Classification (NCBI taxonomy): domain Eukaryota; kingdom Metazoa; phylum Chordata; class Mammalia; order Artiodactyla; family Delphinidae; genus Grampus; species Grampus griseus. The sequence continues at coordinate 63,504,959 of NC_139002.1, forward strand.
GGCATATACCCTGAGAAAACCATAATTCAAAAAGAGTCATGTACCACAATTTTCATTGCAGCACTATTTACAATAGCCAGGGCATGGAAGCAACCTAAGTGTCCATCGACAGGTGGATGGATAAAGAAGATGTGGCATATATATACAATGGAATATTACTCAGCCATAAAAAGAAACGAAATTGAGTTATTGGTAGTGAGGTGGGTGGACCCAGAGTCTGTCATACAGAGTGAAGTAAGTCAGAAAGAGAAAAACAAATATCGTATGCTAACACATATATATGGAAGCTGAAACAAAAAAAAGAAAAAATGGTTCTGATGAACCTAGGGGCAGGACAGGAATAAAGACAGAGAGGTAGCGAATGGGCCTGAGAACATGGGGAGGGGGAAGGGTAAGCTGGGATGAAGTGAGAGAGTAGCATGGACATATATACACTACCAAATGTATAATAGATAGCTAGTGGGAAGCAGCTGCACCGCATAGGGAGATGAACTCAATGCTTTGTGACCACCTAGAGGGGTGGGATAGGGAGTGGGAGGGAGACGCGAGAGAGGGGATATGGGGATATATGTATACATATAGCTGATTTACTTTGTTATACAGCAGAAACTAACACAACATTGTAAAGCAATTATACTCCAGTAAAGATGTTAAAAAAAAAAAACTAAAAATATAACTACCATATGACCCAGCAATCCTGCTATTGGGCATATACCCAGAGAAAACCGTAATTCAAAAAGACACAGGCACTCCAATGTTCATTCCAGCACTTACAATAGCCAGGTCATGGAAGCAACCTAAATGTCCATCAACAGATGAATGGATAAAGAAGATGTGGCACATACATACAATGGAATATTACTCAGCCATAAAAAGGAACGAAATTGGGTCATTTGTAGAGATGTGGATGGACCTAGAGACTGTCATACAGAGTGAAGTAAGTTAGAAAGAGAAAAACAAATATCGTATATTAACGCATATATGTGGACTCTAGAAAAATGGTACAGATGGACCGGTTTGCAAGGCAGAAATAGAGACACAGATGTAGAGAACAAACGTATGGACATCAAGCCGGGAAAGTGGGGGGCGGGTGTGTGTGTGATGAATTGGGAGATTGGGGTTGACATGTATACACTGATGTGTATAAAATGGATCACTAGTAAGAACCTGCTGTATAAATTAATTAGTTAAATCTTTTAAAAAAACAATAAAAAAGGATATAAGGCCATGCTTTCCTAAATTTCCCACAGACCTAAAAAGCAAAGAGACGGAGGAAATGTCTGAATTACCTAAATTTTGAGCTAATATTTTCTATTCCCTTTCCTGTTGACACTCCTTAGTCTTACAAACTTATGCCCCTGATCTGGGCCCTATAGTAAGAAAATTCTCCAATAAATTCCTTACATTTTCTAAATCTATAGCACACTATACATGTGTATTGTATTAAAATGAAAATATTTAAGCCATAAGAGAAACCAGCATGATTATGCATCTTTGTTCACTTATACAGTGAGGTTGTTTCAATCAAAACTCATAACAATTATACTAATTTTTCAGACCAAAATAAGTATCTTCTGAAAAAGTAAATGTTACCAAAATAATAAAATTTTTTTTCAAAATAATAAAAATTTTAACTTTATCAGATTTTAAAAGTCCAACATTTCATTGAAAGTGAAAATAAAACTGCTCTCACATACAAATAAAATGTTAACCCATTTCCCTCATGGTAATCCTAAAAATGAATGTTAATTGCCAGCATTCCCTACATAGACAATTTCCACGAACACATCTAATATATAGCTGAAACGTTCTGCACATAAAATGCTGACTTTTTCAATGAGCTGAAATTAAAATTTCTTATTTCTTCTCATTTAATACTCTATCGATTTGCCATGCTTAGAAACATGCCAAAAGGATTTTTTATTATGTTGATCATGAGAAAGGAAACATGAGAGGGAAAATTCTATTCATTTTCTTTCATATTATTTGATGTATATATGTATTTCAGAAACAAGAATTTTTAAATCTCAAAGGTGTGCCCCCCAGACTTTCAACTCTGCCCTGGATGTATAATCCTAACCTTCTTTGGAGAGCAAGGTGGAACCAGAAATTGTTAATTCAGGGCTTAAGGGTGGCTCTCACCTGCAATTAAGTGGTGCATCCGCCAGAGAGATAGGGAGCCACTGATGTCAGAACGCGGGGAGATTAGGCTCCTGGGAAGGTGACAGATTTAGCCTATTCTTCCAAGCTCGTTTTTTTTTTCCTGTGAAAATACAAACATTTAACAAATAACTAGGAATTCCATCTCTGGTAAGAAAGGGTGAATTGGAGAGAGGAAAAGATCATCTTAATTTTACAAAATCAAATAATTATCTCAGTGCCATTGCAACAGCTTGACTATCCTAACAGAGACAGTTTCCAGAAGGTTTTATTCTGTGGTCTGAAAGAAAATGTTTTATTCCTACAAGCTCAGTATCTTTGCTCGGGTGTGTTGACCACTCTGGCAGCTGGATACCTACCACCCTGCAGCTTCTGCCCCTCATTATAGGCAGTCCTATTTGCTGACCACACCAGACTTGGTACAAACAGAAGGGATAGAAAAATGAGCCAGCCGGGCTCAAGCACTCTTCAGCCCACCACTGGCTCACCCTCAGGAGGGACTGCATACTTGGTTTCTCATACTTGGGCAGGAATAGGGAGAGCTCCTAGGTCCATCTCTGGGTTTCCCACAGAAGGTTTTTATTCCATTTTCATTGCTTTTCCTCTTAGAAAGAACAATTTTTAACTCTCCTTAACATTATCAATACTTTCATCTGAAAGCTAATATGATGAATAGTATGTTTCCTTATCCATCATTTGCCTTAGCAAAACTAGCGAGTAGCTTTCCTTAGAAATCTTTCAGATGCACATTTTAAATTAATGTTAATTATAATGGAGCAGCAAATGGAAACGAATGTCTAATCAATATTTTTATATCGGAGGGATCATTTTTATAAAGAAATGTTAAAAATGTCTTTCACAAATATTGGACTATCTTTCCTTCTTATATTTACAGATCACAGATGGGTCCCATTGTGTCTCCAGGCACAAAATAACAGCTCTATCGGCTTTAAGAGTTCAGTTCTCTGCTGTATTTTAATGAATCAGGTGTTAAAACACTGTCTGCTAAGCTTTTATCTCCTGGCCTATTCACATTTCCCTGCGTATTAAATTGTTAAATTTATCAAAAGAAGGCTATGCATTTGTGATCACTTCATTAAACCTGCAACTGACTTCTGATAACATCTATAAATCCATATTTGGGAACTATGTAATAGATGCCTGCATGCCAACCAAACAAAATCAATCATGCTGGGCCTGGAAAAAAGGTATGGTCTGGGAGGTGAAGATTTCGCTTGCAAAAAAAAAAAAAGCATGGCCTTAAAAGCAGACCTTCAGGGCTTCCCTGGTGGCGCAGTGGTTGAGAGTCCGCCTGCCGATGCAGGGGACACGGGTTCGTGCCCTGGTCCGGGAAGATCCCACATGCCGCGGAGCGGCTGGGCCCGTGAGCCATGGCCACTGAGCCTGCGCGTCCGGAGCCTGTGCTCTGCAACAGGAGAGGCCACAACAGTCAGAGGCCCGCGAACCGCAAAAAAAAAAAAAACTTTGCAGAATTCAAGCATATAATGATAAAATATTGATTTAAAAATACTGATTTAAAATTCAAGTTGAACTAACCTGTCAGATATATTACACATGCCTTTTGCCAATTTCAAGTCTAACTTTTTAAACTTCCTTAAGCCAAATATAACACCTATGCATTATCATTTTTAAATAACTTTTCAAAAAATATCTGAGGCACTGCAGCCAGAAGCCACTTACTTGCATGTGCTTGCAATTGTGAATGTCTTGTCACCAGGTTCATACTGTGGTATAAATAGGGAGAGTTTGTCAAGTCTGAGTTTTAAATAACTTGAGAAAATGGGTTCTTGCAACTCTCCCCCAAGATTTATTACTAATCCTCCTGTTTAGAAAATTATGAGGATATTATTAGGAAAGTTACAGCACTTGAACCCCCTTGAAAAAAATGAGCATTGTGGTCACAGCACGGTCTAGGCTGTCCAGCCTTTATAAATTCTACATAAGTCGCGTGTTATTTCTGCTTTCCATAGGTGATTTTACTTGTGTACCTTTTTTAGTTATAAAAGCAGTGATAGCCTAAAATTACAAACCTAGTAGAAGTAATGCAAAAACAAAAATATTAGGCCAGGCCTAAAGGAAATTGCCCACTCTCTCCTCCACAGGCTTCCTCCACTGCAACCAATACCTATGTTGCAAGTGGTTGTTTAGGTGTCTTTTGCTCCCACTGGACTGTAAGCTCCTTGAGGGCAGGAAATGCATCTTCATCATCTCTGGATACTCAGCTTCTCTCATTTTTGTTGGTGTCCATTTCATCTTCTGCTCATATACTATGGTCCTGGTTCTTATAGAATAGTACACAGGATCCTTCATACTTTATAGTCACAGAACAATTTAAAAGGAGAATGTGTCAGCAAAGGAAGCAAGAAAGTTGACAAAAGAACAGATAGCAGTGCCATCTGAAAACCATCCATGGGAGAGGGGTCCTGTGGGTCCAACCCAAATATCTGGTCCTCCTGATTTGGAGAATGGACGCAGCAAGACACCAGAACCCCCTGCCATTTAATACTACATCAAAGCCAAACACTGTTGCTCTCAATTCCAGGTTCACTAGATAATCAGGGAAGGGAGGGTTTCCAGGTCACTTGAACTTAGATTTCTAATTTTTCTTATAATAACTGAGTAAAGTGGCATCTTACTGTATCCATAAGTCTCTTATGAGCTTTGTGTGGGTGACTCAGAATCCCTGAATCAGGTAAACTCTTGGACAAAGAGAGAGTTTCTATGCATGAATGATGCCGAATTCACAAGATGGCCCCTTTTGGATGACACATCTACCTCCAAAAACAGTCTTTTGCATTTCCTCAGCCCTGGGCTGGGTGCTGCATGGATAGGCTGAATTAGACATGACCCCTGTCTGCAAGAGTCTCACAGCCTAATAAGTGAGAAGAGTTGGGGGGTAAGGGCGGAGGAGACTGTAGTCCTGTGTGCTACAATAGAAGACTGTATGGGCACAGTAGGAGCAAAAGAAGGGAGCTGTCAGTTCTACCTGTGTGTCAGGGAGGAGCCAAGTACATTTTGGGAGAAAGGTGTGTTTCCATAAACATCCTCTAGGAATGGAACTACGTTCATTAGAAAGCAGATGGGAAGAGGTAGTAACTAAAGAAAGTATCAGGAAACCTTGAGGTTGACTGACTTTATTGGTTAAATAATGTTGTTACAAGGCTGACTGATTGAAAGTAAGTGCTTTAAAAACCTCAGAAAGCATTTATAGGGTCTATGTGTAGTAAATACAGTACAGTCTCCAAAAGCCTTTAAATTTTGAGGTGCCCCCTTTATTAAGTGAATGGGGGACCCAGCAGAATAAGAAAGTAGAATTCTTTCCCCTAAAACAACAAACCTTCCCCTTCACTGGGAAGAAGTTCATAGCACCCTGTCAGATGTGGGGCCAGCAGCCAGCAGCTCACTGACCAGAACAAGGGGCAGGATCACAGAGTCATTAAAGGCTGTAGAATCAGGCAGCCTGGGTTCAAATCTTGGGTCCACCACTCATGTCAACTCTGTTTCAACTTCATAAAATACTGATAGGATCAATGGTAGTACCAACTTCATAGGTGTACGGAGGATTAAATGAGATAAAATGTGTAAAGCACTTCCAGCAGCACCTGGCACATGGTAAGCACTCAATAAATGCCCACTCTCCACATAAGTGTGACCGCTGGCCTCTAAAATCTCGCAGATTACAGAACAAGAGATAAAGCCCAATTTAATGCATGGGTTTCTTTTTTTTCACCCACTGGGGCTCTTTACAGTCAGAAAATGAAATGAAGAGGGGAAAAAATGGCATGAAAAGAAAACATCACAGTGCAAAAGAAAAAAGAATCAAACAAATAAAGAAAAAGGAATAGAAGAGACAGAGGAAAACAAAGACAGAGTAAAGAGGAGAAATGAACCCAAAATTACTCTGAGTGGGACTAAAAGTGACAGACAAGGATTTGTGTGGTGACTGAGGCTAAAGAAATGGCTTGGGCTTTACCACACCCAAGGTTCTCAGTTACTCTGACTTCCATTCTCTTTTATATTTCTCAAAATTTTATCTCATATTGTAATAGTTAACCATGCTCATTAGAAAATACTTGAAAATATCAGAAAGTATTTTAAATGATATAAATGACCTGTAACCTCATCAGCCCAGAAGAATCCATTGTAAATAATATTGCTTCATTCCTTCCAGTTTTTCCTAAAATGTGTGTATAACATAAATAAAATTAAATTTACGTTTCTGGTAACAACATTAGATAAAACCAGCTGAAAGGAGCTTTATAAAATTAGTAGTACATGATGGAATGGTCTCATTTAAAATATGAACTGTGCAAATTATGAAAAAAATTCTATATGATTGCATAACCTATTCATTACGTAAAGTTTAAAAAATTTTCATATAGCCAATTACTGTGGTTCACTTGGTTCATTTCCATCTCTTCCACTGTTATTTATAACATTTTAGATGTAGATCGTCATCTGTAATTTCTGATTATTATCCTTGGTTTGGGTTCCTAGAAATAAAATTCCTAGGTTAAAAAGTACAGCTATTTTGTAAGGATCTTTCACACGTACTGACATTGTTTTCCAAAAAGGATATAACAATTTATATTTTGAACAAGATAGTCTGGGAATAACTCGCAGGCCTCAAGAATTGTCATTTGCCTTAATATGACTCAATTTGATGGGTGAAAAAAAATGGTATGTCATTTTCTTTTTTTACTGTGTGAAATGATGTGGTTAGAAAGACTGAACATTTCCCAAACCTTGGGTAGCAATTTCTAGAGTTTTACCGACATGTATCGTGTTTCGCAGTTTTAGTTTCTTTCTTGTATAACAGTCAAGGTCTGGAAGGACACACAAGAGAGTGGCTAAAACAGCTTAATGAAGGAAGCTTTTACAATGGTGGTGCGGGCAGTATTAGAGGAAAGCAACAAGAGATGTGGGAGCACACGGGGCTAATATCACTGGAAAGCCACTACCACCCTGAGAGACATGGGGGTGGGGACAGGGAACCAGAATCCAGCAAAATTAGTAGCTTTCTGGAAGGGACAACCATCAAGAACCATGACTTTGGGGAGAAGAACACAATCACTGCAAACCATGTAATCCAGAAGGGAGGGAACCAGAGGAATAAATATCCTGGTCCCTCTCCCCTCCTGTTCCCCAGTTTCCTGCCATGTCTCCCATTGGCTGAACCCAAATGGAAGACAGAGGTCAAGGGAGCCTGGTTGACACAGTCCATAAGGTTTAGCCTCCCAGAACACAGAGCAGGCTGGGTAGGCGGACCTGGTAGGACAAAGAATAACCCGCAAAATGTATAAGAGATCTTTGATTATGAGAGATATTAGTCCATTTAATGTCACATTTAATAACAATATTTCCTAGTTTGTGGTTTGCCTTTTAATTTGGGGTCTGATGTCTTGGCACAAGGGATTTTTACATTTTTAAGTAATAAAAGTGATCTGCCACATTGTTTATAATTTCATTATTTTCCTGGAAATTCCTTTCTCATCCACTGAAAAGGTACTTACCTTTTTTTTTTTGTTTTTTACTGCTGGGATTTATGAAGTTTAGTTTTTTACATTTAACTTCGTCAGTTCTAGTTAATCAGCTAGAATTTATTTTAGAGCATGCTATGAAATTAACACTCTAGTTTTTTTTTTCTATATTGCAAGCCTACAGAAGAAGCACCAATTACTGAATTATCCAACTTTTTCTCACATTAATTTGCACCATCATTATCATATACTGATTCTTTATATATCTACTAACTCTTTACAATGTGCATATAAGTGTACCAAAAATGAAGATATTAACATATATGTGTAATGAAGATACACACACATATTTCAGAGTAACTCATGCACATGGTTATAAGCAAGAGTCCCTTTGAGCCACAACTTTTCTGTTTCTCAGAAGCAACCATTTCTCTTCTAGCTCCATTTTCTGGTGATTAATATCATATTTCTAAATAATACACTTATACTATGATTTATTAATCCACTTTAAGCATTTTCTATGAACTTCTGATATGACAAAATATGTTGCTCACTTATTCCACAATCACTGTCTTGTTCTCCATCCTCCATTGATATTTTTGTAACATTGAGTAATCGACTAAAGACTTTATTTCTTGCTTCACATACTCTAATGCTTCATTTTTTTAATGAAGACATTCACCCCCCTGTGCTACCTTCCAGTTCTTCCACCCACCACCTCCCAAAAACAATCATCTCCAAATTTATCCTTGCATTGTCAAAGTTAATAATATTCACATTCTGTTCTGATGTTTTACAGTTTTATTCCTAAATGAGGTCCCTACCTAAAGAATCATTTCAATCTGAAGACTCACATTCTTACCATTGGGATTTTCCTGCATAATTTTCATAAGAATTTTTCTTCTTGTTTTCGTTTCTGTTTCTAAAATTGGTATTGAAAAAGTGGCAACTCATCAATTGGTGTTTTTTTTTTTTCAGTCTCTTGCTGTTGTAGGACTAAGGTTTCTCTGCTGACTGTCAGCTACCCTTAGCTCTGAAAGGCCTCTCCCTGGTCCTTGCACATGGCCCCTCTATCTCAGAGCCAGCAACAGCACACTAAATCCTTCTCACGCTTGGCATCTCTCTGCGTTGCCCTTCTGCCTTCAGCTTTTAAGGGCTCACATAATTACACTGAACCTACTCAGACAGTATCCCTATTTTAAGGTCAATTGATTAGTAACCTTAATTACACCTTCTGCAAAGCCTCTTTGGCCAATTAATATAGCATAACCACAGGAGTAGTATCAGGGAGCAAAAACCTGGGGGCCAAAATTCTGCCTATCACAACCAGACAGCAGAGGATGGAGAAACCAGTGAGGCAAATCAATTGGTTTTCTATCACTATATTTTTTTCTTTTCTTTTTGTCTTTTTGCCCCTCTTCCTGAAAAATTTACTCACTTTTATTTTTCAATCTTTCTATTGATATTCTTTCCAATGATTATTAATTTATAGCAGTTTACTCTTATTCTCCAGTCATTACTTTTTAATAGTTTTTTGTTCTTATTTTATTTTATTTATTTATTTATTTATTTTGCGGTACGTGGGCCTCTCACTGTTGTGGCCTCTCCCGTTGCGGAGCACAGGCTCCGGACGCGCAAGCTCAGCAGCCATGGCTCACGGGCCCAGCCGCTCCACGGCATGTGGGATCTTCCCGGACCGGGGCACAAACCCGTGTCCCCTGCATCGGCAGGCGGACTCTCAACCACTGCGCCACCAGGGAAGCCCTTGTTCTTATTTTACAGATACAATATTGTCTCAGCTTTCTTCTGTTCTTTTTATTATCTCCACTTTCCCCAAAGACTTTCTTCCTGTTTGTTACTCTTGGCTTCTCTTTCATAAAGGATTTTATCAAATGCCTGATGATCCTCTCTGGTCCATCCTGAAAAGTAAGGCACTACAATGTTGTTTAGCAACTCTGTGTATGTAGGGAAGAGTTTCAACGGATAAGCTTTGCTTTAAGGTGATTAGTGAAAAGACTTTCTCTCTAATTGACCTTTAATATCAGAACGAAAATGCTTTTTTAAAAGCTTTAATAAATTTTCAATATTTTACCTGGGACCTGGAAGCCTTGCTAATGAACATTCTGTAAACATGGTAAGAGTCGGGGAGGAGATCAGTTACCTGTAAAGAAGGATAAAAAGATCTTGTAATTAATCTATTTTCAGTCCATTTATTCATTTCACAAATATTTATTGAGTACCTACTGTATTCCAGGCACAGTTCTATTTCAGCTCCCCCTTCTCCCCAAAGCAAAAAATAAAGATCTCATTCTAATTGGGGAAGCAAACAATAAACAAATAAATAAATAGGTGGTTATAAGGACTAAGAAGAAAAATAAAGTAGGATAAAGCTATTCCATCCCCATCACAGAAAGTGATGGGGATGGAGCAGCTATTTTAGATAGGATGGTCGGGCAAGGCCTCTCTGAAAAGGTGGTGTTTGAAGACAAACCTGAAGGAAGTGAGTCAGGAGAGCATCTGAAGAAAGTACTCCAAGCAGTGGGGAAATAGAAAGTACACAGACCCAGAGGCAGAAGTGTGGTTGGTATACTGGAGGAACAACAAGGATGTATAATAGATGTGGTTAAGTGGAGTTAGCAGGAAAGAGAGTGACGGGAAATGAGACAGAGACATAGCAGAGGTCAGAGCATGCAGGCCTTGTAAGCATGGTAATGATTCTGAGTGAGCAGGGAAACCATTGGAAAGTTTTGAGCAAAAGGGTGTCCAGTATGTGAGTATGTGAGTGCCATTTACATGATTCAGTTAGCGACCTGTTACACACCCAAGCCACCTCCTTTCACCATTAACTCACTTATTTTTCCATCTACTTTGTATAGCTTTCACATATTTCATGACTTCTACTCTTTCACCTTCATTATATTAACAATTTCCACATCTTCATAATGATTGATCGGTGGCATGATACCACATGGCCCCTTCTTTACCTCATTGGTTTAACTTCAGTTCCCAATGTGGTCTTACTCAGTTCATTTGGACTAACTCTTTTTGTCAAACCAGATGCCATGTCACAGACCACCCTATTGAAGGAATGACCTTGGTTCAGGGGCCCACCAAACCCAAACTATGGTTCCAAGAAGAGGTGAAAGAAGATGCAGAAGAGATCGTGTGGTCATCCTCAGGCGGAACAGATCCCTCAGAAGGCTGTCCTGTCCACTAGATCTTGCTGCAACTACTGCCACTAGCAGTGAGTGAATCCTCTGCTACCCTGTGTCTTTGTATTAAGAACTTCTGATGCAAAGTTTGCATAAGGTATGTTTGATTGATGAAACACAGGATGCACGTCTGGGCTCTAACAGCATAGGAAGTTACAAAAATACCTGGCATTTTCCACCTCTTCAGTGGAAGATGTATTCTTCCTCCCAGTACAATGAGAAAGACCAGAATTTCCAAAGCATTGGAAGGGGATTTAGATGCCAAAAGGCCAAAAAAGAATAACCAGTGTCTATTAAATATGGCTACAAACCCTTTTTCTGAGAATACTTTTGGCCTCAGCCCATAAACTTTGATTTGTATTTCTAGCATTGATGATAACTTTAAAATAGTTTATTGGGATTTTTATTTCCATTTTGACCAAAAATAAACCAGAAGAATCTTCTTCCATTTCCAAGTGGTTAGATTGTTTTTAACTAACATTTTATTAATAAATCTGGCTTTATTGAATTATAGTCAGAGAGTATGTTATGTGTCACACTTCTACTTCATGGAATTAATTACATATTCTATATGGCTATTACATTACCAATTTTTAGAAAAATATTTAAAAAGGAGTGTTATCTATTTGAATGGCAAATATTTTTATAAAATTATTGAAAGAATAAATGTTAAATTATTCAAAGATACTTATATCTTTATTTGGTTTTGGCTAATTCATGAGTCAAATATTATATTAAAATCTTTCACCATTATTCTGACATCTTTCCCTTTTTTTTTTTTTTTTTTTTGCGATACGCGGGCCTCTCACTGTTGTGGCCTCTCCCGCTGCGGAGCACAGGCTCCAAACGCGCAGGCTCAGCGGCCATGGCTCACGGGCCCAGCCGCTCCGCAGCATGTGGGATCTTCCCGGACCGGGGCACGAACCCGCGTCCCCTGCATCGGCAGGCAGACTCTCAACCACTGTGCCACCAGGGAAGCCCCTCTTTCCCATTTTTGATATTTTGCTTTATATACTTTGATTCTATGTATTTTGGCCCACAGGTGTTCTTGCTTATTAACTTGGTAATTGTTGAATCTGAGGGCTGTGTAATAGCAGTTCATTACCACATTCTGTCTACTTTTGGATCACTGTGAACTTTTCCATAATAAAAATAGAACAATATTAATGGTTTTTACATCTTCACTCTGTATTGTACCATTAGTCCATATAAAGTGAAGGTTGGCTTCCCTAGAGGCAGACACTGAGACAAAGATAAGTACACACAGTTTGTTTGTGAAATGCAGGGAACATTTGTGTATTAATTTATGTGCAGTGAATATATTTCATTTAGTACATATTTTAAATATTTGAGAATTAAAAGTATTTGGTTTCTGCAAGAAGTGGGGCTAGGAGTGTCATAACAATGGTGGCAACCACCATGTATTTAAACTGCTCTAGATAGATGCAGGCAGAAATGATAAGATTTTTTTTTGTGGTACGTGGGCCTCTCACTGTTGTGGCCTCTCCCGTTGCGGAACACAGGCTCTGGACGCGCAGGCTCAGCGGCCATGGCTCATGGGCCCAGCCGCTCCGCGGCATGTGGGATCTTCCCGGACCAGGGCATGAACCCGTGTCCCCTGCATCGGCAGGTGGACTCTCAACCACTGCGCCACCAGGGAAGCCCGTGATAGATTTTTTATGTATCTCATCTTCTCAGAGGATCTGACAGTGCAATCTTGAAGAAAATAAAATAAATAAGATAAAATAAAATAGAAAAATAGAATCTCAATATGGAGAACATAAACAGGCAATACTTAAAATAATTTTACCATAAATGTATAAGCCAAACAAGTTAGATCTAGTTTATACATGTACACCTCACTCCATTCCTACCCCCTTACTGGGTGAAATCAAAGTTGTATCATGGATACAATAAGGAAATAAGGGTCCCCTCTGATCAGAGCAGTACTCAGAAAAACTGCATAATTATTTAAGCTATTATTATAAAACCTAGAAAATAATAAATAAACTGCACATTCAACTCAAAATGTTTGAAAAGCAACAAAATATATAAATGTGTAAGTCAGAAGTTAGGAGAAAAGAAGAAACTATTTAGAAAATAGGAAAATGATAGAATACACAAATAATTCTAGAAGCTGGGTTTTTTTATTTAAAACTTCAGTAAATAAGAACACCTCTAGAAAATCTAATCAAAGAAAAAGTTATAATTGAAAAGACACTATTACATAGGAAGAGGCTGTATAATAGGAACTAACGGTTTAACAGGAATATGAGAACACAGTGCCTGGCACTTGAACTATGCATAATGCTAATCATATCCCACTGTTAAAAACAGCAGAAGTGTGGGAGGTGCAGCAGTATCATTTACATAGTTTCCAAATCTATTCTTTGAGACTATCATAACCTTGATGACATTACCAAGCGCGTGCGCACACACACACACACACACACACACACACACACACACACACAAGCTAGACCCAAAACTCCTAAGTTGAATATGTGGCACTTGAATTCAACAATATATTAAACACTCAACACCATGATCAGGTAAGGTTATTTCAGTGGGTTAAATATAAATAAAAACTAGGGGCTTCCCTGGTGGCGCAGTGGTTGAGAGTCTGCCTACCGATGCACGGGACGCAGGTTCATGCCCCGGTCTGGGAGGATCCCGCGTGCCGTGGAGCAGCTGGGCCCGTGAGCCATGGCCGCTGGGCCTGCACGTCCAAAGCCTGTGCTCCGCAACGGGAGAGGCCACAATGGTGACAGGCCCGCGCACCGAAAAAAATTTAAAAATAAAAATAAATAAATAAATAAAAACTAAGTTAATATAATTGGAACAAAAACCAAAACAGCAACATGTTAATTATAATGGAAACACTAAAACTTTCCCAAATGTAATAAACAAGTCAAGAGAGGGTAGCAATTCCCTAAGATGAGAGACAAATATTAATATATTTTCATTATTGTTTATGAATCATAACTAAAAGTAACACAGGGTTATTATTTTAAAGTGTTAAGCTTACTACCTAGGAATAAACCTGCCTAAGGAGGCAAAAACCCTGTACTCAGAAAACTATAAAACACTGATGAAAGAAATCAAAGACGACATAAACAGATGGAGAGATATACCATGTTCTTGGATTGGAAGAATCAACATTGTGAAGATGACTGTACTACCCAAAGCAATCTACAGATTCAATGCAATCCCATCAAATTACCAATGGCATTCTTCACAGCATTAGAACAAAAAATTTTACAATTTGTGTGGAAACACAAAAGACCCCGAATAGCCAAAGCAATCTTGAGAAAGAAAAATGGAGCTGGAGGAATCAGGCTCCCAGACTGCAAACTATACTACAAAGCTACAGTAATCAAGACAGTATGGTACTGGCACAAAAACAGAAATATAGATCAATGGTACAGGATAGAAAGCCCAGAGATAAATCCACGCACATATGGTCACCCTATTTATGACAAAGGAGGCAAGAACATACAATGGAGAAAAGACAGCCTCTTCAATAAGTGGCGCTGGGAGAACTGGACAGCAACATGTAAAAGAATGAAATTAGAGCACTCCCTAAAACCATACATAAAAATAAACTCAAAATGGATTAAAGACCTAAATTAAGACTGTACACTATAAAACTCTTAGAGGAAAACATAGGAAAAACACTCTTTGACATAAACCACGGCAAGATCTTTTCTGACCCACCTCCTAGAGTAATGAAAATAAAAACAAAAATAAATAAATGGGACCTAATGAAACTTCAAAGCTTTTGCACAGCAAAGGAAACCATAAACAAGATGAAAAGACAATCCTCAGAATGGGAGAAAATATTTGCCAATGGAGCAACAGACAGGATTAATCTCCAAAATATACAAACAGCTCATGGAGCTCAATATCAAAAAAACAAACAACCCAATTAAAAATTGGGTGGAAGACCTAAATAGACATTTCACCAAAGAAGACATACAGATGGCCAAGAGGCACATGAAAAGATGTTCAACATCACTAATTATTAGAGAAATGCAAATCAAAACTACAATGAGGTATCACCTCACACCAGTCAGAATGGCCATCATCAAAAAATCTACAAACAATAAATGCTGGAGAGGGTGTAGAGAAAAGGGAACCCTTCTGCACTGTTGGTGAGAATGTAAATTGATACAGCCACTGTGGAGAACAGTATGGAGGTTCCTTAAAAAACTAAAAATAGAACTACCATATGACCCAGCAATCCCACTATGGGGCATATACCCTGAGAAAACCATCATCCAAAAAGAGTCATGTACCACAATGTTCATTGCAGCACTATTCACAATAGCCAGGACATGGAAGCAACCTAAGTGTCCATCGACAGATGATGGATAAAGAAGATGTGGCACATATATACAATGGAATATTACTCCACCATAAAAAGAAATGAAATTGAGTTATTTGTAGTGAGGTGGATAGATCTAGAGTCTGTCACACAGAGTAAAGTAAGTCAGAAAGAGAAAAACAAATATCATATGCTAACACATATATATGGAATCTTAAAAAAAAAATGGTTCTGATGAACCTAGGGGCAGGACAGGAATAAAGACGCAGACGTAGAGAATGGACTTGAGGACCAGGGAGGGGGAATGGTAAGCTGGGAAGAAGTGAGAGTGTGGCATTGACATATATACACTACCAAATGTAAAATAGATAGCTAGTGGGAAGCAGCCGCATAGCACAGAGAGATCAGCTCTGTGCTTTGTGACCACCTAGAGGGGTGGGATAGGGAAGATGGGAGGGAGACACAAGAGGGAGGGGATATGGGGATATATGTATAGGTATAGCTGATTCACTTCGTTATACAGCAGAAACTAACACAACAATGTAAAGCAATTATACTCCAATGAATATGTTAAAAAAAAAACCTTCATGTATTTTCCTCCAGGGCTTTTTTCTTCAATTTTTTAATTTTTCTAAAAATTATATTAATACACTGTTGTAAAAATTAAAATATTCTAACAATACATTGAGATAAAAAGTAAAACTTCCTCTTACTCGTTCCTACCATTACTTACAAGAGTTACAATAGCCAAGACACAGAAGCAACCTAAATGTCCATCATCGGATGAATGGATAAAGAAGATGTGGCACATATATACAATGGAATATTACTCAGCCATAAAAAGAAACGAATTTGAGTTATTTGTAGTGAGGTGGATGGACCTAGAGTCTGTCATACAGAGTGAAGTAAGTCAGAAAGAGAAAAACAAATACCATATGCTAAAACATATATGTGGAATCTTAAAAAAAAAAAGTTCATGAAGAACCTAGGGGCAGGACAGGAATAAAGACACAGACGTAGAGAATGGACTTGAGGACACGGGGAGGGGGAAGGGTAAGCTGGGATGAAGTGAGAGAGTGGCATGGACATATATACACTACCAAATGTAAAGCAGATAGGTAGTGGGAAGCAGCCGCATAGCACAGGGAGATCAGCTCGGTGCTTTGTGACCACCTAGAGGGGTGGGATAGGGAGGGTGGGAGGGAGGGAGACGCAAGAGGGAGGAGATATGGGGACATATGTATATGTATAACTGATTCACTTTGTTATAAAGCAGAAACTAACACACCATTGTAAAGTAATGATACTCCAATAAAGATGTTAAAAAAAAAAAAGATGTGGTATTTATAAACAATGGAATACTACTCAGCCATAAAAAAGAATGAAATGATGCCATTAGCAGCAACGTGGATGGACCTAGTTATATCATACTAAGTAAAGTAAGTCATACAGAGAAAGACAAATATATGATGTCACTTATATGTGGAATCTAAAAAAATGATACAAATGAACTTATCTACAAAACAGAAACAGAATCACAACATAGAAAACGAACTTATGGTTACCAAAGAGGAAAGGTGAGGGGTGGAGGGATAAATTAGGAATTTGGGAGTAACATATACACACTACTATATATAAAGTAGATAAACAACAAGGACCTACTATATAGCACAGGGAACTATGCTTAATATTTTGTAATAACTTACATGGGAAAAGAAACTGAAAAAGAAGATATTTATGTATAAAACAGAATCACTTTATACCGGAAATTAACACAACATTGTAAATCAACTATACTTCAAAAAAAAAAAAAAACGAGTTCACAATTTGATACTCATACTTCCAAATCTCTCCTGCTTTATATAAATATGTACTTCATATGCAAATATAATCTTCTTAAATATGATATCTAATATAATCTATAAATATGTATACATAAACATACATATGCTTTTTTCACTCAAATTTGAATCTGAACTACTTATAAGTCTGAATTAGAGAAGCCCAACTAAATATACCCAGCCAACTAGACCTCTTCAGTTCTTTCCCACCATGAAAGAGCTTCCCCTAGAAGACTTAGTGCAGAGATACAGGAGAACATGCATAGATCTAAGAAAGAAAAAATAAAGGATTAATCCAGTCTTTTCTGGTCTCACCAATCAGATAAATCATCCCTCTTCTCATACCTCCAAATGTCATTAGGAGATGGAGGGAAATGTGGAAACCATTTTCCCATACTTCTTAAAGGATGAATATTCTTATTTCTTGGGCCAAGGCAGGAAGGTGGGGAGGAATAAATGATTCCAACTACACAGGACACAGGATAGAACATGGAAGTACCACAATTTATTTAATCATTTGCCTATTGATAATAATTTTTCATGTTTTCAGTTACAAATATTGTTGTAGTAAATAGTTGGATAATGAATGTTCTGGAATAAGATTCCTAAAAGTAGAATTGCTAAGTCACAGAGCATATACACTTTTATGTATTGCCTCATATTTTAATTCAAAGACTAAACCAAGCACATGGTTTCAAGAGTTGCAAAAGTACCACAGAGTAGGAAGTTAAAAAGCAATAAATCCCTTTTAGTACTTTTATTGGCCACCCCAAAACTCTATTTATTACATCACTATTTTCTTGACTTATCAAAAAGAGACCCTATCTACTGTCTCTTCTCTATGAACAAATGGAGACGACATATCATATTCCACAATGAGAAAATGTAATATTACAATATATAATTCTTATTGATTTAATTTAGAGATTTAAATAATTTTAGTAAAATTACAATAAATGATGCTTAGATAACTGGATCTTCACATATAAAAGAATGAACTAGGACTTCTACCTCACACCATGTACAAACATTAACTTGAAATGAGTCAAATACCTAAACGCAAGAGCTAAAACTATGAAAACTTAGGAGAAAACGTAAGTGTAAATCTTGGCAACCTTGGATTAGGCAACAGTTTCTTAGCTGTGACACCAGCACAAGCAACCAAAAATAAATAAATAAATAAAGTTGACATCATCAAAACTAAAAACCTTTGTGCATTAAAGGATTAAAGGACACTATCAGTAAAATGAAAAGGCAACCAAAGAATAGGAGAAAATACATGCAAATCATGTATCTTATAAAGATCTTGTATCCAGAAAATATTAAAAAAAACCCTTACAACTGAAAAATAAAGATGAATAACTCAATTTTAAAATAAGCAAAGGATCTGAACAGACATTTATCTGACAAAGTATGCAAATGGACAATTCGCATATGAAAATGTGCTTAGTATCATTAGCCATCAAGGAAATGCAAATAAAACTACAATAATGAGAGGGTTCTACTTCCTGCATGACAGCATGTGGAGCTCCAAAGGCCCATTCCCCAGCAAAAGTGGTGAAAATAATTTCTTAAAAAATGACTTAAAGTCTCTGGAAATTGTTCTAAGGGCATAGCAAATGAAGAAAGCTTTATTCAATATTTCAATGTATTTAGGTAGGAATGATTTTTCCTAAGATGACACATAGACTAGAATTCATAAAGGAAAATGATGATGTATTTGAATCACTTATGTGTTTTACATATATATAAGACATAATATAAAGAAATTATAAGGCAACAGTCGTGAAAAATATCTGGTCTATGCAATTTAATTTGCTATTCATATTGTATAAAAAGTACTCACAAGCCAATAAAATAATAAGTATCCAATTTATTATATATTTTATATACAAATAAAAATATAAATATATAAAATATACATCTACATATTTTAATTGCATGTTTATTATTTTATATATAAACACAGACATGGCATAAAAAAAGAAAATACATATAGGATTAGAGGTTCAACTTTATTCCAGACCAAAACAATACAACCAAAATAATAGTGAAATATTCATTCTCACCCATCACCCATTTTAGCCAAAATTTTAAAATAAAAACCACTAATGCTGGTGAGACTGTGGGTGAAACAGCATTTTCATAACAGTAGGAGTAAAACCTTCCTGGAGAATAATCTGGCAATGTCTATCAAAGCTAAAAATATAATTTCTTTGACATAAAAATAGCACTTCTAAGAATTTATTCTAAGGAAAAAGGTCATACAAGCATGTGATGGTTAATTTTATGTGTCAACTTGACTGGACCATAGGGTGCCCAGATATTTGGTCAAACATTATTCTGGGTGTGTCTGTGAGAGTGTTTCTGGAGATTAAGATTTGAATTGGTAGAGTGAGTAAAGCAGATTGTCTTCCTTAATGTGGGTGGGCCTCACCCAATCAGTTGAAGGCCTGGAGAGACCAAAAGGGCTGACCCTCCCACAAATGAGAAAACTCTTCCTATTCTGAGGTTGTATAGCAATCTTGTCCTTCCTTCAGACTCAAACTGAGCCATCAGTTCTTGGGTCTCAAACCTGCTAGTTTTCAGACCGGAACATACACTATCAGCTCTCCTGGTTCTTAAACCTTCTGGTTCTCACTGTAACTTACACCATCTTCCCTCTTGGGTCCCTAGGCTGTTGACTGCAGATCTCGGGACTTCTCAATCTCCATGAAAATATATGAGCCAACATATAAGCCAATTCTAATAAGTCAATCAATCAATCAATCAACCAATCCTGTCGGTTCTCTTTCTATGGAGAACCCTAACTAGTACAAAGAACAAGGATATCCACTGCAATTTTCTGTAAAATAGTGAGAAAGAAATTAGAAACTACTTAATTGCCCAACATTAAGAACATGTATAAATAAATTCAGGACCATCTACACAATGGAATACTATCTGTATTTGCATAGGAAGATGTCCATGGTCTTTTATTAAATTTTAAAGAGAGGATTCAGACAAGTTTCTGAATTAAAGTTATGTAAATAAAAATATGTATGCCTAGAATTCAGAAAGACTATAAACAAAAAAGGGGGATTGGGAGATCATACACCCAATTATCAATATTTCTCTAAGATAGTACCAATATTTCTCTAAGTTGGTGGGAGTATGGATATTCTCCATGTTTATGTTGATTCACTGTATTTTCTAGATTTTTAAAATAATGTACAAATATTTCTGTTAATTTTGCAAAATAAAAATTTTAAAGAGAAAAAAGGAGTAATGAAAGTAACTTTTCTTTATTAGATTAAAAATATATCATAAAAATAACAATGTAATAATTAAAATAGGGGGGTATACTGGCCAAGGGAAATAATAAGCATATAAATGGAAAAGAAATTGATCTATATATGAATATATATCTGACATAAATATTTATAAACTGATATACACGGATACATATAAATTTATGGATATTTCAATAACACAGTAGATTTTTTTAGAAAAGTCACAAAGTACCAGATTACTAGGTGAAATTTAGAAATACTTAGGGATAGGAAAATACTTTCTAAGTGTGATATTAAAGGTAGAATCATGAAGGTAAAAATGACAGATATAACAATATAACTTAAAATGTTCTATATGCTAAGGAAAATAGCCAAATTAAAAATAAAATGCAAGTTAAAATACAGATTTGTTAGGAAATGAAGGGTTAATGTTCTTAATATATAAATATATAAAGTTTACGTAAAATAAAAATTTAACTATAATTGTATCTCTATTAGTTAGTGTCTTTCACATCCACAATCCCCCCCATCAGAGAACAGCAGTCCTGGGTTGATTCTTCTGCTCAGGTACTACAATTTTTAATACAGTATATTATATAAAACATATCCTGTACCCTGGCCCCAACTAATTGAAACAAACACCAGTATATGCACTGGGTATTCTCTCTTTTTTTTTTTTTTTCCGGTACACGGGCCTCTCACTGTTGTGGGCTCTCCCATTGCGGAGCACATGGCTCACGGGCCCAGCCGCTCCACGGCATGTGGGATCTTCCTGGACCGGGGCACAAACCCGTGTCCCCTGCATCGGCAGGCAGACTCTCAACCACTGCACCACCAGGGAAGCCCAGGTATTCTCTTTATGACCTCAGAGCAATCTATTCTTGCTCTTCTCTGCTCTGCTCTGTGTCTAAGTGGGCTGTGGACAGACACACACACACACACACACACACACACACACACACACACTCACACACACACACTCACACACACTGCATCATTCAGGCTCCGGCCTCTAGTTTCTGGTTGGATCCAGCCGATGAGAGGGTTGGGGAAAGACAGGCCAGCATAGGTGTGTCTGACTTCCTCCCTGCCCTGACACTATGGTTCTGGAAGTGCCTGGTCCCACTACAACTTGCACTCCTGTCAGGGAACCCTCTGCCACAGCTCTACAGCTCCAGCCTTCACTGCTCTCTGGTAACTCTCATTCCTTTTTTACCATTTCTTGTCTAGAGGTGTTAATAGCTTTATTTTTATTTAATGCTTTTACTAGGCTCTGAATCTCAACATCATTTGTGGGTTCCCTTAACCTTCCTTTACCTTGGTAAATAGGCCCTTCTTTCAATTCTCTTCAAAATCCCCATGAATAACACACCATTGGAAAGCAATTATACTCCAATAAAGATGTTTAAAAAACAAAAAATCCCCATGACTGTGCCTTCTATTTCCTGCAAGACTAAAAGAGTGGATGAACCCAAGGGTATTGAAAGTTGGCAAGTGTTTGTTTGCTAACTAGCCCTCATACATGATGGAAAGGAGAGGCCAAAGAAAGAGGCAGACCGCTTCAGACTGGTAGGTGACAGTTTTAACAAGGAAGGGAACTTACATAAGAGGCTTGTCTTGGGCTGCCACAGTCTTAAAAGTTTATATAGAGGCCTTAGTTGGGTTCAGTCACATATACCGTCCAGATGGTCTCAACAACACATTGCTCTTTCAAGACTACGTCTTTGAAACTGGCTCCTACTGTGGGAACAGTGGGCGGAATGTACATTCCAAGGATGGGAAGGAGATGAAGAGCTTCCAATTGCCAACGCCCAGCTCTCTGGAACAGGGTCAGCCGGTTGTCAAGTCCTTTTGATGACCTCCAACATGGAGGGGCTGCAATCTCCTCTGAGTTGGTTTGGTGGGAAATTCTCGCCAATCAGAATGATCTTTGTTAGAGGTGATCTATCTCCCTAATCATCTTTAGATGAACTCCAAGGAAGTAAGTCATTGAGCTCAGGCTGTATCTGGATGACACTAAACTCCACAATGCCAGCACAGTGGAAGCACCCAGAGTCAGAGGGGACTTGCCATTATAACCCAGATCTCAGCAGGGCTCCTCTAACTCCTTGAGACCTAGAAAAGTCTCTGCAATTTTAGCTATCATCAGACTTATGAGACTAAATATTGAAAAGAAACATCAAATTATTATTACTTGCTGATGGTGCCTGTGAAGTCCAAGAAAACTGACTAAAAAAATTTGTTAGAAATAGTTTTTCTGTAAGTTGGCTGGTTCCATAATGGTCATAAATCATATATTATTCTTGATTCCTCCTTCCTCCTAATACCCCATGACCTATCAAATACTAAGTCTTAGCAAATCTAGCTAACATTTCTAGAATCTCTCCACATGACTCCATTTTTGTTTTGAACTGCTCAGACTATCCAGGTTCCAGCAGCAAGCAAGGCCTCTCTGCAACAGCAGCAATTCCCAGTGAGGCGCTGCAGTCGGCCAAGATGATCAGAGAGGCTGTCTGGAGGTTCACAGCAGGACAAAAGCATCAGAGCGCCTGCTGGGCCAGCAGGGGGCAGTGAACAACTGATCAAGCAGACTGATGCATTGCCATTATGATGAAGCAGGAAACACTGGATGTATGCGTGAATGCATGTGTATGAGTGTCTGTGCTTAACTTTAGATCCCAGTGGGAACACATATGCTCTTCAAATGCCTATAACATACTTACATAAGTTGATCATATATTAGGCTACAAAGATCTCAATGAACTTCAAAACATAGAAATCATACAGAATACAGCATTTTACCAAAATAAATAAAACTAAAAATCGATAACAGAAAACAAAGGTCTTAAGCTCTTGGAAATAAATACAACTCATAAATGACCTGAGTTTTTAAAAATAACCTCTATCTTATGGCATAATTAGAAATGAGTCATTGACATCAAATGAAAACATTGCATGTAACTAATTACTCAATGTGGTAAGCTGAGAAAATTTGTAGCCTTAACACTAATTATTTTAAAATGAGAATGATTTACAAAATAAAATATTCAACCAAAAGGGCTAGAAAATACTAACAAAAATATAGCAAAAGAATAGAATAAACTAAAGCATATAAAGGCACGAATTAGGTGAATTACAGAAAAACAGTATACTTAAAGGGAAAAAAATCTACTTTGAAATGACCAATACATAATTGGCACCTCCTGGGCAACTCTGCCCAATGGAGAATTTTAAAGAAAAGAAAAGAAAAAAAAAGAGGGACTTCCCTGGTGGTGCAGTGGATAAGGCTCCACGCTCCCAATTCAGGAGGCCCAGGTTCGATGCCTGGTCAGGGAACTAGATCCCACATGCATGCCACAACTAAGAAGTCCGCATACTGCAGCTAAGAGTCCGCATGCTGCAACTAAGAAGTCTGCATGCTGCAACGAAGATCCTGTGTGCCACAACTAAGACCCAGCACAGCCAAAATAAATAAAATAAATATTTAAAAAAAAGAAACCTCATATAGAGAAATATCTATTTTTAAAAAAAGAAGAAGCAAAGAAAGATGTAGAAAGAGCAGAACCACAAACAAAATTAGAATGAGGAAAAGATATATAAATGGAGATAAAAATAATTCACTAGGTTCAATATGATACCATATGTACCATTTTGTAAAAATTTTTTAAGGAGTTTATTTTTTCATGTTGTTCTAGAGCAGTAGCTTCCAATCTTTTTCACATCATAGCATATTTGAAAAATGATCATGTTTATGACATAATGGTGTAAAAAATTTTACTTGTGCCAGGAGGCACTAGGAATCAAACTCTGGCCTTCCCAACACATCTGTAACCCATTTATGGTAGACTGGTTGGGAGTTGTGTTCTTGAAGTCCCAGTCAATGCAGTATGCAAAGGCAAGGGCCAGGGGAGACAATGAGGAAGGAAATGTTAAAAGGAGGAGACAGATGATCAGAATTATCAGTTTTTGTGGATATTATTATCTAATTAAGATGACGGAGGAAAAACAATGGGGAACACTCCCAGGTAAAACCATAAGCAGAAGAGTTAGGAGTGGTTCAGTGGAACTCTAAGTAGTTTGGAATCAGTGAGTGATTAATGATTATCAGAATGATTAACAAGGAATTTCCAAAAGTTGACCAGTCCCTTTTCCCCTGCTTATGCTGAGCAGTAGGCTACAATCTCAAGACTAAAGCAGAGAATGTGGACACTGGGAATAGAGACTCATGATAGTTTTCCACATAGATTAGAAAAACCAAGATGGATGTATTACACAAAAAAATCCCCAAAAATTTAAAAACCATTGACATACTCCATGTGGCAGCATGTTCTGCTCCTCCAAACAGTAAAAGGAAGCTCATCAGAAACTATATCCAGATAAATAAACAGCAAATTTCAATCCAAAGGTGAGATGACAATCAAGAACCACCAAACGTTAAGCAAAACCTATACTTTGAAGAAGAGGAGCCCAATTTCATAAATAGAAAAGAGAATACCTACAAAACATATTACAAAACGACGTTAAAATTACTTCAATTAATATGACCACACATTTTACAAGATGATCCTTCCATTAAACATGAAATACTTTAGATTATGATCACTGAAAAAAAATAGTTGAACTTACAGATAAGAAATAGAATGGGCTGAATAAGAGAATAATCATGGTTGAAGAAGGGATTGGGGGGGGACTACAAAAGTAAATTGAGTCATTCTCCCCTAAAAGCAATACAGAGAGGGAATTCCCTAGCAGTCCAGTGGTTAGGACTCTGCGCTTCCATGCAAGGGGCACGGTTCACTCCCTGGTTGGGGAATTAAGATTCTGCATGCTGTGGCCAAAAAATAAATAAATGAAGTAAAAAAGTAAAAGCAACACGGAGAAAAAAGAAAAAAAGGTTTGGAAAATGTAAGAGAAAAGTTGATATATGAAAGATACATGCAGAAACTCAGCCCCTATTTAAAAGGAGTTCCAAAAGGAGCAAAGAAAGGCAAAGAAAGAAAGTGGAAGAGAGGCAATAGTCCAAGATAACCTTAAGAAAATTTCACACAGCTGAAGGAACAAAATCTTCAAGTTCAAAAGTCCCACTGAATGATCAGTGTGGTGAATGTAACAGAAGCCTAAATCCAGATCTCATTGAAGGAGAGGTACATGGAGATATTGATTATTTATACACATCAATCTAAAATAGAAGCTAAAATTTTAAAAAATTTAACTCATTCAAAAACTTAACTCATCGGGCTTCCCTGGTGGCGCAGTGGTTGAGAGTCCGCCTGCCGATGCAGGGGACACAGGTTGGTGCCCCGGTCCAGGAAGATCCCACATGCCACGGAGCAGCTGGGCCCGTGAGCCATGACCACTGAGCCTGCGCGTCCGGAGCCTATGCTCTGCAACGGGAGAGGCCACAACAGTGAGAGGCCCGCGTACCGCAAAAAAAAAAAAAAAACTTAACTCATCGATTGACATGTACACACTGCTATATTTAAAATAGATAACCAACAGGACCTACTGTATAGCCCAGGGAACTCTGCTCAATATTCTGTAATAACCTAAATGGGAAAAGAATTTGAAAAAGAAGAGATAGATGTATATGTATAACTGAATCACTTTGCTGTACACCTGAAACTAACAGAACACTGTTAATCAATTGTACTCCAATATAAAATAAAAATTTAAAAAAAAAACCTTAACTCATCAATTTACATTGGAATGTAAACTGCTACAACCATTTTGAAATACATTTTAGCATTATCTAGAAAAATTTTAAATATACATAATCTAACTGTACTGCCTTCGACATCACCTTACTCTGTTTCCATTCTAATTTGATTGCACTTCTTTCTTAATTCTGGAGATAATCATTAAGGACAGATAATTTTCCCCCAAGAAATGTTAATTCATTTCATGAAAGATATTTCAGAAGTTATCTTCAGCCCCCCTTCTACTCGCTTACTTCTCTTTACCAAGCCATCACTCACAGTCATGCCATTTGCATCCTAATAACTCCCCATCTGTCTATTCTCCCTGTCCCTCTGCCACCACCCCGGCCCAGCCCACCACACCCCTCATGTGGACAGCCTCAGTAATCAGCTAAAGGGAATCTCTGCATTCACATCATTTCGTTCTTATTCATCCTCTATGCCCCCAACTTTGCAAAGATGTTTTCAAAACACAAATCTGGTCATGTCTGCCCTCGGCATAAAATTTTTCAATGGGGTGTACAAGAGACTTCAAGTGTAATTGAATTCATATTATTTAAAACCATGATTCAGTTATAATGCTTTAATTTGGTAGTGGTTACATGAATATTCTTAACATTCTTCTTTATACTCTGCATGTGAAATATCTCTCACACAAGAAAAACAGCCAGAAGATGTTCGAAACAAACAAAACCTCAAATAAAATACAGCAAGAGAGCCTTTTCAATAGCTTCCTTAACACGGCATTAAGATTCTACATGCCTGATCCCTGCCCCCTCTCCAGTCATATACCACACACTGAACTTCTTTGTGTTCTTTGTCTGGGGTTTACTTCTTGCTGCCACAGAGTCCCTGTTGTTTCTGTCCATGACACTCTTTCCACCACCTACCGTCCACAAACTCCCTGGCTAATTCCTACTCAAACTTCAGATTTTAATGTAAATATCCCTTTCTTGAAGCTGCCTTTCTTGACTTCTCCAGCCTAGGTCAAGTTCATGTGTACATATATAAAATGTATGTACATTACATACATATAACTCATTTGCATTATATATTCCTTCAAACACATATCTTGACTTCTAATGATATGCTGATTTGTGTATTATCTGATTTAGGTCTTTTGCTATTTACCATAAGTCCCATGTGGGCAGGAACAATGTCTGTTTTGTCTCCCTATCTTAAGGTCTGGCATGGAGTGACCCCTCAGCAAACATTAGTTGAATGAATAAGTAAATGTCACATGATGAGTGTAGGCGAGGGTCAAAAAACTCGGGCACTTGGAGTTAAAGGGAAAGATGCCCTATTTCCACTTCTGCTGCTTAGCCTTGGACCATCAATGTGTGTTTGCCCTCCACAGCTAGGTGTCCTCGAGTAAAATGAAGGTCAGAGCCAAATCCAAGCTACAGAACTGTTAAGAATATTAACTGAGAGAGTGCAAAGCACTCGCACAGTGCCCAGCTCATAGTATGCACTCAAAGTATCATTTATTATATTTTTCTTCTTCTATTGTTGTGAAATTTTTCTACTGACATGTTCTCCCTATCTGCTCATACTCTTTTGACTGTAATTTGATGATCTTTTAGGTGCTACTGAAACTGCTTTCCATTTCAGGTCATCTGAAAAGCATCTGAATGACAGGAAGAGGAGAGGTCAGCACCACCATTCTACCTGTCTGAGCTGTCACTCTCTGTAAAGCACTGGGCTTAGCTGGTACAGAACTGGATCCACAGGCTGCAGACCCAAGCAGGGAATCCTCCTGGGGGTGACAGGATGTGTCATTGAGCTGGAGGCCTCTATGCTCTACCCTTTGTTCATTCCTTTCACTTCTGTTGAGTTCTCAGCATTTTTTTTTTCCAAGGAAAATATAGCTGTGTTCTGCTTATAGATTTGTTCTGTTTTGTTTTTACCTTACATCCATGTGCTTACATTAGACCAGTCTTAAAGCCTCAAAGTGTTAGCTAGGGAAAACCCTACCACTTTTTTTTTTTTTTTTTTTTTTTGCGGTACGCGGGCCTCTCACTGCTGTGGCCTCTCCCGTTGCGGAGCACAGGCTCCGGACACGCAGGCTCAGCGGCCATAGCTCATGGGCCCAGCCGCTCCGCGGCACGTGGGATCTTCCCGGACCGGGGCACGAACCCGTGTCCCCTGCATCGGCAGGCGGACTCTCAACCACTGCGCAACCAGGGAAGCCCCAACCCTATCGCTTTTTAAGAGTTGAGACTGATCAAGTTGTCAGAAACTCATGATTGACTGAGATTGTCTGAAGGTGGGCCAACTTCTCCAAGTTTGATAGCCTGTGTTACTCTTACTAAAGTCTGTGATGGCAAAAGGGGATCAGTAAAGGGGAACATTGGATTTAAAGGAGACTAATTACAGCTCACAACCCTGCCCTAGACCAACGTTTAACCCCAGGGAGGGGCTTAAAAGTGTGGCTTCATTAGAAACTCAGGAGTCATTTTAACCTAATTGCTCCCTCATCACTGCTTAAAATTGACACCTAAACCTTTAAGAATTAACTCATAGTCTCTGACTCCTGACACTGTTCACCCTTGATAAGTGCTCCCCAGAGGACCTGAACACTCTTACTAATTTCAATAAATGTTTTCACGATCTTGGCTGTGGAGTTAATGCTTAACAAGTTCCTGAGGAACCAATTTCCTGCCTGAGGAAACTTCCTTACCAAGTTTCCTAATTATTCCCAGGCAGTCATTGCCCTGTGAAATCCAGCCAGCCGGGGGAGGCTGTTAATATGCCACAGGTGGTGGCTACAGTTGAGTTACCAAGGAAACAGATGAACTGTACAGAGAGGCATGTTTGACATCAAGAGCCCAGGGACCTGTAAACGCATGTATTTCTGCTGTCTCTTGTTTTCTTTTAGCAAGAGGGGGTTGGTGCCCAGTAAGTCAGCACATATATCCTTCTCTTAAAATCATTGAGAAACTGTCTACAGAATTCTCTAAACCACTATTCTCAAACTTTTTCAGTCTCAGGACCCCTCTGCACTCTGACAGTTTATAGAGAACCTCAGAGAGCTTTTGTTTATACATACAGATTATAGTAATTGATATTTACTATATTAGAAATTAAAACTGACATTTTAAAATATTTATTAATTTTTTTAAATGACAATAATAGCCCACTACATGTTAAGAGAAATAACATATTTTGATAGAAAATAATTATATTTTCAAAAAATATTTAGAAGAGTGGCACTTTTACATTTTTTCAAATTTCTTTAATGTCTGGTTTAATAGGATACAGCTGAATTCTCATACAATTCTGCAACTGAATTCTGCACTCAGTCTTATAAAATATAACATATATATTACATATGAGATAATGCATCATGTAGCTTCTGGAAAACTCTACATTGCTGAGAGAAAGAGATAAAGGTAAATAATATCTTTTTTTTTTTTTTTTTTTTGCGGTACGCGGGCCTCTCACTGTTGTGGCCTCTCCCGTTGCGGAGCACAGGCTCTGGACGCGCAGGCTCAGCGGCCATGGCTCACGGGCCCAGCCACTCCGCTGCATGTGGGATCCTCCCAGACCAGGGCACAAACCCGTGTCCCCTGCATCGGCAGGCGGACTCTCAACCACTGCGCCACCAGGGAAGCCCGCAGATAATATCTTAATGCTACTATGAAAATAATTTTTGACCTCACAGGACACCTAAGAAGATCTCAGGGTCTCCCTAAAGTCCACAAAGCAACTTTGAGAACCACTACTCTAAACAAAATCAGAGTAAAAAATGGTCATTGAATAGCTTTATATCTGAAACATAAAGCAAAACTAGAGACCAAGAGAAAAGCTGCAGTTATTAAGATGGAAGTGTCTGTGCCCTATTCTTGATAGTTATTGCACTATTCTTGATATTCTTGATATTTAGGCCATCCTAACCTACAAGGAGTTCCAGCCTGATGCTGGGACACCCTTATAATGACACCTAAGAAGGTCTGCCCCATTTCTGGATGATAATGAGAAAAGCAGAGAAATAGCCCATATAGAAACCCTAACACCAAAAACAGATTTGCTATAATTTTATTTTGAAACATGACTTAATATTCCGTAAATTGCCAAATATCATAACTCCCTAGTGTTAACAAAGTCTACAATGTTAGGGGAAAAAAGCACATAATACTTGGAAACAGTAATAACAAAGGTTGAAAGAATTTTCATGGGCAATGAATGCCTGGTTTTCCCCTCTTAAGACCTAGTTGAGAAGTCAGATAAAGGGGGAACATGAACTCTCTAAGAATTGCCTTTTTTAGCTCCCCAAAGAAACTGTATCTTACACCCACACGACTCATGTTGATGGGATCATTTTGATCCCAGAAGAGCTGCACAATGATACACGATGATCTCGGGTGGTGTGTCTCTCCTGCAAGAACAGCCAGTGTTGATCTAAACGATCCTACCCACAATCTCTGCTCATGACCTATTCCAAGCAGACAGTCCTATCAGATGTGGCCACCTCCAGGAGCGTCCTCCGGCCTGGGATGTACGGTGGAGACAACAGCTCAGTGCATGGCCACTGGAGAAATGCCTGGGGCACGTAAACCCGATCTGAGCGTATTTCTAAGTCCTGTCACATGAGACTCAGTAAAGCAAGCACAGGGGCAGAAAGCGTGAACTCTGAAGTCCAAGAAACCTGTGTTCTAATCCCATCTAGCCACCAAATAATTTTGAATACTTGAACAGATTATTTAGTATCTCCCAGCTCTTCTATTAAATGGTATTATGAAGAATAAAATGGGCTCATCCATGCAGGGAACTTAGCTGGGTATATAATAAGTGTCCAATAAATACTAGGGTTTTTTTTGGTTTTTTGTTTTTTTTTTTTTTTGTGATACGCGGGCCTCTCACCTCTGTGGTCTCCCCCGTTGCGGAGCACAGGCTCTGGACATGCAGGCCCAGCGGCCTTGGCTCACAGGCCCAGCCTCTCCGCGGCATGTGGGATCTTCCTGGACCGGGGCACGAACCCGTGTCCCCTGCATCGGCAGGCGGACTCTCAACCACTGTGCCACCAGGGAAGCCCCAATACTAGTTATTTTTAAAAAGCAAATTTGATTTTGTTTCTCTCCTATGTAACATCCTTCAGTGACTCCCCAATAACTTTCAAAATTGAATTCAAACTCCTTCCATTGGCTCATAAAGTCATTCACAGTCGGGCTTCACTTCTTGCCACTCCTCAAGTATGCTACAGAGCCGTCACATAATTCTACTTCAGATAGAATTCTACTTAAAATACAGCATGCTTTTTAGACACTAGGTTTTCTCTAAATGTAGAGTCCTCTTTTTGGATTTTGCCATATAACTAACACTAGTCCTACAAACTATGATCATAATCACCTCCTCCAGGAAGCCTTCCCTGACTTACCCAGTACAAGTGTTAACCACAGTTGTAACACCACACAATGTGGTAAAAGTTAATTTATCTGCTTCAGTATTTGATTGTAAGCCCTTAGAAATGAGTTACTGTACCTGATCTTTGTGCCTAACATCTAGCACAGCAGCTGGCACATGCTGGCTACCCAATAAGATTTTTAATTTATGAACAGATACTCAAATGAGATAACAGGCACAATCCATGAGTGTGTAACGTGTCGGGTATTGATGATGGTGATGATACGATGCTGGTGGTGGTGGTGGTCATGGTGGTGGTGGCGAAAGAAGAGCGCAAGATTGGGAAAGGAGGTGGGAAAAGAGGGGAAGGAGGAAGGATGAAACTCAGCCCTTCTGCTTCTAAGCCTAACAAAAAGATAGATACACCTACACCTACTAAAGACATGAAACTTGTCACTGCATTTACTCTCTGCCCAAATCCACTGTGATGTGATTGATTCTATTACATTCTGTGAGTTCATTAGGGATGATTTGATGAACCATGAACAAGCTTAGCTCCCTGGACCTTCAGGGGTGAGATCATAGCAATTACATGCTTGAGTCACTAGATGACAGTGAGAAGTTAGTCCATCTTTTGGCATAATTAACCCAATTTCTCCTGGAGCTTTCATTCATTTAGTGCCTGGAGGCTGCTTCCTAGATCCACCTCCTCTGTCCCAGGTACCCTGTCCCCCAACCTCCTAATATGATTTCCTTGGTCCCTGGAATCCCTGTAACTTCACGCTTTCTCTGTTACCCATGTTATTACTTTATCCATTTGTGTCTATCTCTTCCTCAAATAGAAATGCATCAACACAAAGCCTGAGCCACATTGGTTCAGTATATCTCCTTCTCTTTTGGATTCTTTCCATGGAACTTGATTCTGCAGTCTCTCCATTTTAAGACCCTCCCTGAATCATGAATTCCTCTCTATCTGGTGCCCTGTAGCTGTTTCCCTAATTCAGACCTCCATTCTGAGCCTGACCTATATATCCCTATAAGCTATCTACTTGACTTTGATTTCACACAGGCATCTCAAACTTTACTCATCCAAAACTGGATTTCACCCCAAAAAGTCTTCTCTTCCAGTGTTCCACGTCTCAAAAAAACAGAACCCTCATTCACTCTGCTCCAACCAGAAATATGAGTTCATCCTTGACACCTCTTTCTGTTCTACCCCTCCGCCCCCCACATACAATCCATTACCAATCCTGCAATTTGACTTCTGAAATATGGGTAGAATCCTTCACACTGCTCCATTCCCACTGCCACTGTCCTAGCCCAAGCCACATCACTCTCACCTGTGCTATAGCAATTGCCTCTTCCTTGCCTATTTCCACTCTTGAAAACTTCCCATCAATTATCTACTTAGCAGCCAGAAAGACATTTTAAAGTGCAAGTTTGTTTAATAGAGTCGGGAGGAAGACATTTTCCTCTACTCTTCTAAACTCTTCTGGCTGGTCTAAGAATTCAATTGACATGATTAAGAGGAGAAAATCAGACAAAAATTTAATAACATATATACATGGGAGAGACCCAAGGAGAACTGAGCAACTCATCAAAATGGCCAAAGCCCTCCTCTTAAATACCATCCTCAGCTAAAGACAAAAAAGGATGTTAAGTGTGGGGAGAGTCAGTTATGGGAGCTTACCAGGAAAAGCACAGTAAACAAGGGTAGGGTTGCGTTGTTATGCAGATTCAAATCCTTGCCTGGTCTATTATAAGAGTTTCTAGAGATTCGGTCATCCTCTTCTTCCAGGTACAGCCAGGAAAGCACACTAACAGATGGAGATTTCCCTTACAAATGTTTCTTACAAAAGGGTAATTCCTTCTGGGTTTTCAGCTTTTCCCCTATCTGCGGTTTCTTAGAAAATAACCAGCTTAAAATAATTAATATGCCAAAGAGACATATTTTGCAGTGACAAACTCTGTTTCCCTACAATAGTTGTCTCTCTCATTACACTATCTTGTTATCTTTGTGTTCCCAGCACCTGGCACAGTGCCTGGTACATAGAAGTCATTCAACAACTGTTGGTGAATAAATATTAATGGCTTTCTTTCCCTTTCTCAAACTGGTCATTCTCCCTCCCACCAGTATCTTTGTATAAGCTTCCCACACTCAAAATTGGCCCTATACAAATAAGATAGCACTCATCCTTCCATTCTTAATTCAAATATCACATCATCAATGCAACTATAATGAAACACTAGAAGTTGACATTGGCTCCAGGATGGGAGCAAAGGGCAGAATCAAAAGGTGTCTTGAGGATACTGCTGATGGGTTTGAAGGGTTTTAGGGAGATTGTTCAGGTAGGACTTAACAATTAAAGAGAAAAGCCACAGGCCTAAAATGGCACCAGTTTAGCTAAAGCTCATGAAAACAAACCTAGATTTAATACCTAACTTAATTGCAGCTTTTGACTTTTGCCAGAAATGCAATCTTAATCAGCCAGCTTGGATTTTCTGGTCAGAACCTATGAGATGTAAACACAAAAAGAACAAAGAATGTCACTCCTCATCCAGTTATATAAAGGGTTGTTTGCTGCAACTTTGCAACTGACCGTGCACCCTGAGGGGAATTCTGGATGGAAAGAACAGGATGAGATATCCCGTGCTTTGGATAAATGGGCCCCTCGATAGTTAAGACCTGTACCTCAGGAGGAATTTCAATGACCCCAGATTCTTGCATCTTCCCATACACAGAAAAGCACTAAAATCACTAACTTGAGATATTCGTTCTTTGTGATTAGCAGTAATCTTTTACCCAGATGTATGTTTGACTGTATGTTTTTCCTAGTCAAACAGTCATACATATACTGGCTTCTCTCCTACCTCTTTGGAGCAGTTGACTCAGAGCTACTGAGTGCCTCTGGGCTATAGTCCTCAGTAAGACCCTGAATAAAACTTAAAATTCACAGCTCTCATGCTGTGCATTTTTCTTTAAGTCCACAGAGGTTATCTGTCATATGGGCCTTCTCCATCCCAACCTCCTGCGGAGGAAAAAGAGGCAATGTGCATTGCTATTCCCTTCCTCCAAAAAAAAAAAGATGTCCTGGCCTAAAAATAATCCTTTCCTTTCTTTTGCTAATAGCTCTCTTGCCTCACTCTTTTTCCTATAAAAACTATCCTTTTTGTACAACCCCTCGGAGTGCCCTTCTAGTTGCTAGATGGGACGCTGCCCCATTCATGAACGGATGGATAAAAACAGTTCTTCAAATTTACTCAACTGAAGTTTTGTTTTTTAACAAAGTTAACACAAGTTCGTGTGCCTGACGCACAGTGAGGCCAAAGAAACTGAAATGTCAGAGTTTGGAGCAGAGAAAGGTTTACTGCAAGGCCATGCAAGGAGATGAGGTGGCTCATGCCCTAAAAAGCCCCCAAAGCCCCCAAAGGGTTTCAGCAAAGCACTTTTAAAAAGCCAGGCGAGGGAGGGGAGTCGTGGGGTATGTGATCAGCTTGTGCACAATTCTCTAACTGGCTGATGGTGAGGTAGCAGAGTGGTGTCACAGAGGTTAACATTATCAGTCCTTAGGCTCCAGGAGGCCTGGGGCTATGTGCTCATGGTCATCAAGTAGTTAACATCTTCCATTTGTTGGAGAGGGGAGTTTTATACATCTGCAAAACAACTCCGGAAATGTGCATCAAATACTATTATCTAGGTACTTCAGAGAGGAGCTAAAGCAGAGGATATGGGGGAAGGCCTGTCCCAAGAAGGCCCCCATGGGGTCCTGCTCAGTTACAACAAGACAGTGAGGAAAATGATATTGGACGTTGGATAAAAGGGCAACCAAATGATGTATTGGCAGAATAGTTAGCAAAACTGTAATTTGGAACCATGTAGAAAATAGAAAATATACCAATAAAGTAGCAAATCTAAGGAGAGTTCCAGGCAGAATATCAGAAATGCTAACTTGTTTCTTTCAGCTGCATATATTAAAATACTAGGAGAGAAAAATGGACTAAAGGACAAACTACTAACTTTTTCAGCAGAATTTAAAGAAAACAGAAAGGAGCCAGGACTTGCTAGATTCAAAAATAAAACTGTTTCTCACTTCCAGTCTCAAACAAAAAACAATTTTCAAAGAAAGAAATGGCTTTAGGGCAAAGATCAAATCTGGGGAGTGGTGGTAAAACCCTTTGTTAAAACCTCAGAAGGATTTAAAATTATTTAAAAAGAGCTCAGTTGGGAGTTTCCTGGAGGTCCTGGCGCTTTCACTGCTGCAGCCCGGCCCCGGGTTCAATCTGGGGTCAGGATCACAAGCGGTGCGACACAGCAAATCAATCAACCAATCAATAAAAAGTAAATTAATAATAAATAAATAAAAGAGCTCTGTCCCTGCTTGATCAACAGAACGCTGTGGAACTGAAGCTGTACCAGCTCATGGCCTCAGGGCTTGAGTGACTGGGCCTTCCAGACTGTTCACCTACTGTGGTGTCTCAGTTTTGAGAAGAGGGGTTGGAACAGTCTTGGGGAATCAACTGTTTGTTCATGCTCCCTATTGAAGACTTAGTAGGTCTTTGGGAAATTACTGAACTGAACAATCAAGTTATTTGCCTGGGGCCCTGTCAGTCAAGAGTCTCCGGGAATAGTAAAGTTATGCTAATGAAGACAGTGAAATGGTAAAACCGGGTACAGGTATACTGTAAGCTGCCTGGTGGGGTGGTAGTTTCAGTTCTTTCAGTTTTCATTCTATATGAAATTAATATTTAAAGAGCTGTCAAAGTAAGAATTGTACTGGACAAAGTTAAACAGGCAAAAGAGACTTTATTCAAGATTATTGCAACAGGGGAGATAGACTGACTCAACCTCTGCTGAAACAAAGAGCTGGAGAGATTTTAAAAGCTGGAAGGAGGAAAACCATAAGCTATTTGTGCTTGCTAAATGGCTACCCAAAGGAAAAATAAACTTTCTCGTATCTTCATGACAGGGGTAGTTTCAAAGGAGGAAGAGAAAGAATGTGTGCTTACAAGTTTTCTAAAGCGCTCTGAGAAAAGGAAGGTCAGAGTCTATGGGCAGGAAAAAAGCCTGTCTAAAGTTTACTCAAGCTGAGGGGGACTGTGAAGGCCATCTTGGTTAGAGAATTCATGTCATTTAAAAGTCTAGGTCATAGAAATAGAGAGTAGAATGGTGGTTGCCAGGGGCTGGCTGGGGCGGGGTAAGGGGGACGTTGTGGGGAGATGGGGAGATTTTGGTGGAAGGGTACAAACTTTCAGTTACAAAGTGAATAATGTACCACATGGTAACTACAGTCAACAATAATGTATTGTATACTTGAAATTTGCTAAGAGAGTAGATCTCAGGTGTTCTCAAACCCCCCAAAAAGGTAACTATGTGAGGTAATGGGTGTGTTAATTAACTTGATTGTGGTAATCATTTCACAATGTATATGTGTGTCAAATCATCACTTTGTACACTATAAATACATACAATTTTATTTGTCAACTATATCTCAAAACTGGGAAAAAGACTAAAATACAGGCATTTTAAAAAGAAAAATTGGTTTATATAGTCAATAAATGAACAAATGAACTAAAGAATGATTAAAAGGAAACTGTATTTAGTTTCATTTGATTGCTTGTTTGTCTTAGATAAGCCTTACTTAATTGGTCCTTTTAAGAGCTATGAGAAAGAAATTTCAGGATATCAAGGGATGAGATTCAATCAAAGTTTTTTGCTGATGTTCCTTTGATGTCTAACTGAGAACATTATGATACAGCATTCAGATATTTTCCACAAGGTTTCAGCAATCTGCTAATGTAATTTATTTGTTTTTTTTTTTTGATTTTTTTGAAATTTGAATCAGATTTGCACTCCACTACCATTTTTGGCAGGGGTAGGTATGAATATAAAGAAAAAAGTTTTTTTCCATCAAAAGGAATGTTTCATAAAGAGAAAATGCTCCAACCTCTTTTTTATCTCACCCAAAGCATAAATGAACTCCTTTGATGTAGGTTCAATGAGTCGGATACTTTCTATTGCCTACTAGCAATATTAAAATAGGAAGCAAGAATGAAGTATTATATTTGTCACAGTGTCTATTCTTTCTGGGAAAGATACACACAGATTGAAACGATTCATGGATAATAGAAAATAGGCACAATTTATCATATTTATGTTCTACAAGAAAAAAATTCATATATTGTTTGACAAATGTTGAGGGCATTTTTGCCCTATAACAGAAATTTCACCAGATTTCCAAAACAATGGTTTATAAGTGTAAAAGCAGTATGATAAATGACCCTCAAAAATAGCAACACAATGGACGAATATATTCTAAAATAACCAGATGAAATCCAGCTGTGGATTATAATGTCTTTAGGTCCTTGAATAGAACCAGTGTGGTCCTCTCAATAAATAGCTGTTCTTTTCAACTTACACATGGACATATTTTCACTCAAAAAATAAAAAGCTCATCTATTTGTTGGCTTCCTGGAGCTCAAACCAGTCAGTGGGGCAGAGTGGGTTTTCAAAATAATCTGAAATTGTTAACATCATTTTTTAAAGTAATTTTGGTATTACTGATGAAAGTTGGCAAACTCACAGTTTATTTGATCCATCAAAACCCTGCTGTGGAACCTATTCTGCAGAAATTAAAGCAACAATGTTTCTGAATGTAAAAAACTAGTTTCTTTATTTAGCTTTCTCTAAAGAGACAAAAAGTTAACACATACCCATATGGCCACCAATAAACAATTTTTTGAAGAAACTGTGTTATACCTAATATTAAGGAATATTATGCATCTATGAAAAAAGAATAAAAACATTAATATATAAAGATGCCCTAATATATTATCAGATTTGTAGAACTCAAAAAATCAAACATATTCGTACCAAGAAATGCAAACTGTTTCTACCATTTATTAAATTTAAATAAAGTTCAGTCCAGCATTGACCAAATATCACATAGCTTCTCAGCATAGTCAGAATGCATACAAATCTACTTTTCTTAGCCATAATTTCATCAAAGCTCTTTTCAGCTCACTGTTTCTCAAACTGTAGATCAGTGGATTCAGCAGAGGCGTTAAGAAGTGAGTAAGACAAGGACATCAGCTTCTTGGTTTCTGGGGAGTAGCCAGATGTGGGTTGTAAGTAAGTCATACTGGCTGTGCCACAGAAGAGGGTAACAGACATGAGATGGGAGGCACAGGTGGAGAAGGCCTTCTGCCTCCCAGTGGTTGATGACATCTTCAGGATGGCAAAGAGGATTCGAATGTAAGACAGGAGTATCAACAAGAAAGGAAGCATAACAATCAAAACGGCGCCAGTGAATGCATAGATTTCAAATAAAAGGATGTCTGCACATGCAAGCTCTAGCCTTGAGGGAGTCTCACAGAAGAGATGATTAATTTCATTGGGGCCACAGAAGGGAAAACTAAAAACCCATGAGGTCTGCACAGTAGCCACCATGATCCCTGAGACCCATGAGAATATAACTCATTTCACGAAAACCCTTTTGTTCATAATCATTGGGTAGCTCAGAGGACGGCAGATTGCAGCAAATTGGTCATAAGCCATTGCCCCCAGGAGAAAACATTCGGTCCCACCAAAAAGAAGAATGAAATACGTCTGTGCAAAACAGTCTGCAAAGGTGATCATACTTTTTTTTCATTGGAGAGGGCCACCAGCATTTCAGGCATAATGACTGCACTGAAACTCACATGCACCACAGACAAGTTCAGGAGAAACAAATACATGGGAACGTATAAGCTCTGTTCCAGGGAAATGATGACTATAATGATGGCATTTCCCATCAGAGTCACCAGGTAATCAACCAAGAAAACCCCAAAGAGCTGCCCTTGGAGTTCAGGAAAATTAGAAAAGCCCGAGAGGATGAATTCAACCACAGAGCTTTGGTTTTGCCTTTTCATTTCAGTAGTGGAGTGTATATTGTTTTCATGGACCATGTATGTAAATTATAAAGTAACAATCCAATAGCTGAGAGTTCAAGTCTGATATTCTTGACAGAAGATATAATGATGAGTTCATTTTGACAAATCAACCTGAAAATTTTGAGAATGGCCAGTTACTGGAATAGTGAATCTTTCAAACACAAATAAAGAAGTGAAGAATTTTGGCTCAGAAATCTTGTTTCAAAAGTACAAAATAACAGCAGGTGTTCTCTGGCAACTTTTTTGCCAGGTAGAAAATTAATCCTTTCCTTAAAACACAAACAGACATTATATTACTTAGAATCTATTGTCTATTACATTGCATCTCTGTTCTTTTCAATTGTATGTTTATATATGAATTTTCAAATAAAGTGTTTCAAATAAACAAAAAGCAAAAAATATCCAGAAAAAATTACAACTAATAATTCAAAACTAAAACAAACGTGGTGAGTATTTACGATAAATGTTAAGGTTCAAAATGCATTTATAATACTTCGTTTAGAATGAAATATATGAATAATACACCCCAACAAATACAGAAACACTAAAAAGGGGTTGAATTTAAATGCACTTATCTCAGATGAACATAAGTAAATTGCTTTAAGCACACTGGTTTCTGGTCAGAGTGGATTTGCCTAATTATACTGAAATTTGCCTGAATGGGAAAGTTCAGAGGTCAGTTCTCCATGGACTATCCTTGTGACCATAAAGTAGCTACCAAGGCTATAAAAATGCCATTTCTATCTTTCTGATCCTGTGGTTTAACTCTCTCTCTTCCCCCCTACACCAGCATTCTTTGAGTCCCACATCTCCCTGTTTTATTTTTTGCCATAACTCATCACCAACTGAAATAACACATATTTATTTGAGTTTTATGCTTATTATTTAACCCCCCCACTTCTGGAATATAAGCTCCAGGAGGACAGAAACTTTGTTCAGGTGTGCATTGTATTCTCAGAGCCTAGAGTAGATACTAACTTATATAATAGATGCTACACCAATATTTATTGAAGAGATGGAATAATAAATACTAAAATTAGGAAAACCCAGAATCTGCCCTTAAGGAATACAGTGTCTGAAGGAAAAATAAATCAAATTCAAAGAAATAGAGAGCCCCAGAATTAATCCATGGCTTCTGTAGAAGTTTGAGGCCCCCTGTGGGATTGGAAATACCACTAGACTGGCAGATTGAGCTTTAGTCCTGACTTTGCTACTACCTCCAAGGTGAGTCTCTGCTTCTCTCTGCACTCAGGCTCCCCGGTGTGGTTGGGGGCAGGAAAATAACCCAGGACATCTCTTCTGGCTCTGACATGCGTGTTTCTCTGATTTATTCAGGGAAAACTGCTGGCTGCAAGGCTTCCCCTCCATTCATATGACAGCCAGGCTGAAGGAAAGCTGGAACAGGGGTGGCTGGGCAGCACGTAGAAGGCACACGTGCTGCCTGAGTCCTAGGGGCCAGTCAGCCCCAAGCAGAGCTGACCATCTTCCTACCAGTTCAGCTGCTCTTCCTGAGCCCCTCTCTGGGCAGAGCACCTCACTCCTCCCCTGATCTCCCCTCCAGTCACCCAAACCAATTCTCCCCTGTCCCCAGCATCCTACTCACTGTTGGACACTTGGATCTTTAAAATCTGGAGTCCCTCTGGGCTCAGCAAGTTCATCACCACTGACACTGCTCCAGCTCACTGCCTCTTTTCCTCCCCCTTCAAACTCCCCCCATTGTTAAATGTTTTCCTAACTGGCTTCTCCAGGTTTTGTAACTTCTCCTCCAACCTATCCCTCATACCTCAACCAAAATAAGATCATCCTCCCTCCCCGAACTTTCAGAGTCTCCTTTTATCAGTAAAATAAAACACCCACTTCTCAGGCTGCCATTTAAGGGAAACCAGAGTCAGAGTAAGTATTCTAGAAATGTAAAGAGGGAAATATTACTTTTGAATGGAGTGCGAGAGTGAACAACCATAAGCGCAGGATGTCATGGTTAGAAGGGCCATTAAGTGGAAGGGGGAAGGCTGGCTTGCTGAAATCAAAAGTATTCCATGACATCTTAGTACTCGACTTGGTCTTTGGAGGGTGCTTTGAAAACTAGCAGAATTTCACTGTAGTTACATGAGGAAGCCAGGAGGACAGAAGGACAAGCAAGTGGAAGACAATGTAATGTGGTCTTGAGCTCAGATCATTAGGACAATAGCAGAGAATAAAAAGGTAAGTCGATTTACTGAATTTGGCCATAGCAATATATTAAAATCAAATGTCTATGTTAACTTTTTTTTTTTTTTTTTTTTGCGGTACGCGGGCCTCTCACTGTCGTGGTCTCTCCCGTTGCGGAGCACAGGCTCCAGACGCGCAGGCTCAGCGGCCATGGCTCACGGGCCCAGCCACTCCGCGGCATGTGGGATCCTCCCGGACCGGGGCACGAACCCGTGTCCCCTGCATCGGCAGGCGGACTCTCAACCACTGCGCCACCAGGGAAGCCCCTATATTAACTTTAATAGTTATATTTTGGATATCAAAAAATCTCCCAAAATTAGTAAAGTGAACTCTACAGGAAAAAAAAAACAACCCTTTTTAAGGACCATTTCTAGTAGACAAAAGTATGTATTAAGCTCCAGGTGTATAAAACCAAATTAGTTTTGAAAATAAGAAAATTTTGAGTATCCTATTAAAAACATACAAACTTGAGGAATTCCCTGGCTGTCCAGTTGTTAGGACTCCACGCTCTCACTGCCAAGGGCCCGGGTTCAATCCCTGGTTGGGGAACTAAAATCCCACAGGCTGCACGGAGTGGCCAAAACACACACACACACACACACACACACACACACACACACACACACACACACACACTCACTTCTGGGGCTGATAAAGTCAGAAAACAAATCTAAGTTGCTGTCTTCATGAGAGATTGAAAAAACAAGAAAAAGGGCTTCCCTGGTGGCGCAGTGGTTGAGAGTCCGCCTGCCGATGCAGGGGACACGGGTTCGTGCCCTGGTCCGGGAAGATCCCACATGCCGCGGAGTGGCTGGGCCCGTGAGCCATGGCCGCTGAGCCTGTGCGTCTGGAGCCTGTGCTCCACAACGGGAGAGGCCGCGACAGTGAGAGGCCCACGTACCGCCAAAAAAAAAAAAGAAGAAAAACAGAACCCAAAGTCTCCACCTTTTCCCTTTAACACAAACTACAAATGCTGGCCTGACATTCACTGACATGTTCTTCTGGCTCTAATGCTAACTTTTTGTACGACCTTGGGCAAATCACTTCCTCCTCTGGGTTTCATCTTTCTCCATGACTGGCCTTATTTATGACCACTTTCCACCCCAGCTACAAACTTTTATGAATTAATGAGTAGTGCAAGCAAACTACTTATAGCTCTAATTATTACTCAAACTTTGATGTGAATGTGAAAGGCCGAGTAGCTGGCATTCTTACATGAGCACTGATAGGCATCTCCAATTATCAGCAAGAAGAACTATAAATGGTAAACTCACTGACAGGTACGTAAGCAGAATCTCCAGTTCCTTACCTAATGATTGCCTCTGATTTTCATCCCATTTAAACAGATGTTTCACTTCTTTAGTTAAGAAACCCTCCCATAAATACAACTCAGTGATTCAATGCACTGATTTTATAACATTAGATGACACTGAATTGTTTGCCTTGGGAGAATCTTTCTCTGGAGGACTTACTAACAATTTTTATAGATTTTCCCATATGGACATAAGAAAGCTCAGTTGCACAAACTTGGAGCAACATTTTCAGTTTCTACAGGGAATAAACACCTCTTCACTCAGGAGGCTTAATTCCACCATGACCTCCCCCATTAAGAAATTCTTCAGGGAATTCCCTGACGGTCCAATGGTTAAGACTGTCTATTCAGTTTCTCTGCCCATTTTTATTTTTTATTTATTTATTTTTGGCTGCATTGGGTCTTCATTGCTGCACGGGCTTTCTCTAGTTGCAGAGAGCAGGGGCTAGCCTTCATTGCAGTGCATGGGCTTCTTATTGCGGTGGCTTCTCTTGTTGCAGAGCACAGGCTCTAGGCATGCGGGCTTCAGTAGTTGTGGCACATGGGCTCAGTAGTTGTGGCTCACGGGCTCTAGAGCACAGGCTCAGTAGTTGTGGCGCACGGGCTTAGCTGCTCCGCAGTATGTGGGATCTTCCTGGACCAAGGATCAAACCTGTGTCCCCTGAATTGGCAGGCAGATTCTTACCACTGTGCCACCAGGGAAGTCCCTCTGCCCATTTTTAAACTGGATTTCTGTTGTTGTTGTTGCTGTTATAGAGTTGTATGCATTCTTTACATACTTTGAATATTAACCCTTTTTCAGATATATAGTTTGCAAATATTTTATCCCATTCTGTAGGTTGGCTTTTCATTTTGTTGATTATTTCTTTTGCTGTGTAGAGTTTTTTTAGTTTGATTAGGCCCACTTGTTCATTTTTGCTTTTGTTGCTTGTACTTTTGGTGTCATATACAAAAAATAATTGCCAAATATACCCTGAGAAAACTGTAATTCAAAAAGAGTCATGTACCACAATGTTCATTGCAGCTCTATTTACCAGGACATGGAAGCAACCTAATTGTCCATCAACAGATGAATGGATAAAGAAGATGTGGCACATATATACAATGGAATATTACTCAGCCATAGAAAGAAACAAAATTGAGTTATTTGTAGTGAGGTGGATGGACCTAGAGAGTCTGTCATACGGAGTGAAGTAGTCAGAAAGAGAAAAAAAATTCCATATGCTAACACATATGTATGGAATCTAAAAAAAAAAAAAGGTCATGAAGAATCTAGGAGCAGGACGGGAATAAAGATGCAGACCTACTAGAGAATGGGCTTGAGGACACGGGGAGGGGGAAGGGTAAGCTGAGACAAAGTGAGAGAGTGGCACGGACATATATACACTACCAAATGTAAAACCAACAGCTAGTGGGAAGCAGCCACATAGCACAAGGAGATCAGCTCGGTGCTTTGTTACCACCTAGAGGGGTGGGATAGGGAGGGTGGGAGGGAGGGAGACGCAAGAGGGAAGAGATATGGGGATATATGTATATGTATAGCTGATTCACTCTGTTATAAAGCAGAAACTAACACACCATTGTAAAGCAATTATACTCCAATAAAGATGTTAAAAAAATAAATAAAATAATTGCCAAGATCAAAATCAAGGAATTTCTTCTCTAAGTTTTCTATTAAGAGATTTATGGTTTCAGGTCTTATGTTTAAGTCTTTAATCCATCTTGAGTTAATTTTTGTGAGTGGTGTAAAATAGGGGTCCAATTTCATTTTTTCAGCGTATGGTTATCCACATTTTTGAACACCATTTATTGAAGAGATTATCCTTTCTGCATTGAGTCTTCTTGGCTCCCTTATCAAGTACTAGTTGACTGTATATGTGGGGTGTTATTTCTAGGATATCTGTTCTGTTCTATTGATCTATGTATCAATTTTTAATGCCAGTAACATACTGTTTTAATTACTATAGCTTTGTATTATAGTTTGAAATCAGGAAGTGTGATGCCTCCAGCTTTGTTCTTTCTTAGGATTGCTTTGGCTATTTGGGGTCTTTTGTGGTTCCATATAAAATTCAGGATTGTTTTTCTATTTCTTCAAAAAATGTCATTGGAATTTTGATAGGGACTGCATTGAATCTAAAGATGGCTTTGCATAGTACAGACAGTTAAA
Organism: Grampus griseus; assembly: GCF_964374135.1. Taxonomy (NCBI): domain Eukaryota; kingdom Metazoa; phylum Chordata; class Mammalia; order Artiodactyla; family Delphinidae; genus Grampus; species Grampus griseus. The sequence goes on from NC_139002.1 coordinate 63,549,927, forward strand.
AAAAAATTAATTCTTCCAATTCATGAACATGAGGTATCTTTCATTTGTGTCTTCTTCAGTTTCTTTCATCAGAATCTTACAGTTATCATTATACAGCTCTTTTACTTCCTTGGTTAAATTTATTCCTAATATTTTAGTATTTTTGATGTTATTGTGAATGGGATTGTTTTCTTTATATCTTTTTCAGATATTTCATTGTTACTGTATAGAATCAGAAACTGATTTCTGTAGGTTGATTTTACATCCTGCAATGTTATTGAATTTGTTGGTTAGTTCCAACAGTTTCTTGGTTGAGTCATTAGAATTTCCTATATATAAGATCATATTATCTGCAAATAAGGACAATTTTACTCATTCCTTTTGATTTGGTTGTCTTTTGTTTCTTTATCTTGCCTGATTGCTCTAGCTAGGACTTCCAGTACCATGTTGAGTAAGAGTGGTGAAAGTGGGCACCACTGTGTTGTTTCTGACATTAGAAGAAAAGCTTTCAATCTTTCACCATTGAGTAGGATGTCATCTGTGTTTGTTGCATAGGGACTTTATTATGTTGAGGTATGTTCTTTCTATACCCAATTTGTTGAGGGTTACTGCTCCAATCTTGAATCCTGGCAGAGGCATCATCATGAATACTTATGAGACCCTTGTTCTATCATGGCTGATGTGCCTCTAGACCCCTCTGGCATTGTACTGAGGGTTTTCTGCATCCACTTTTGTCATGATTGTCACTGACAATGTTCCTTCTCAGATAAGTTAGAATTTTCTCTTCCCTTTTTGGAACACTGGCAGAAATACTACCCCATCTTTACCTTTAAAAAGTGGCTACTGACGGTACTTACTCTGTTGTTTTTCTTCTTAGTTTGTAAGAGACTCAGGAAGAAAATAATATCTTTGTGTCACACTTCCTGTTCCCCACTTCCAGGTTTCTTACCATGATAGAAGGTGACTGGAAAATCCACACAGGGTTCCTAGCAATGCCTTTTATAGTCAGACACTCAGATTGTTCAATGAAGGAATGGTCAATTCCAAGGTCTTCTCATTAGTAGGATGAGTGACTATTTGCCCCTTGACTTCCTTTGTATCCCTTTCTCCCTCACTCCAGGACTTGGGAACTAACTCCTAAAGTGTGAAAAGTCCTTGAAGTGATTCATTTATGGACTTCCCTTACTGTTTCCATTTGTTCCCCATCCTCCCTTTCACCAAGATTTGAAATCCTCTCTTCTTCACCCACCACATCCATGTCCTTCAGGACTATCAATGAAACTGTTTGTAAGGTTTCTTGTTTTCCCATCCATTCTACCCTATCTATACTTCTTTCCAGCGTCTTGCAAAAACAACTAATGAAATTTGAATGGGTCTCAGCTTACCTCCTTGTATTTATACAATAATTTAAAGTAGACAATGTGCTTTCTCATATGTATAGGGACATTTGAGTATTGACTCACCATCATTCATTGGCCTCCTTCCCCTGCTAACAATACCTTTATTTCTCTTGGGGAATCTTTTCATTAAACCATTTCAGGTATGCATAGCTGGGATTGATGCTATTCCCAGCTATGGAGTAGGGGCCATGAGAAGTGCATATCAGCAGCATTTCCCATTCTAGTCACCATCACAGTGTCTTGTTCGTGGCTTCACAGGTGATCCCACTACAGTGAACAATATGGGAGGCGTCCTTGAATGGGTTTTTGTGAATGAAAACCTTTGTTCCGCTGGATAACTGATATGTTTCCCACAAGACACAGATTAGAGAAAATGTATCCCTAAGTGTTGTTGACAGCCTATTGCCTCTAGGAGGGGACAGTTTCCTTGAGAATGGAATCTACCCTAAGGAAGCAGAGATGAGAAATACAGAAAGGGAACACAGGTCATGGTTATATCATCAGAGTTCTGGATAAAGCCAAGCCTTCAGGTTCATTCATCCCTATATTCTGCTGGGACTGAAGCAACGATCTTATTGACTATTCAACTCAGTGTAGACTGAACACTGAGTCCTCTGGTTCTAACACATAACCCTGTGAGATTAATAACATTATCTTTATTTTAGCAGAAAAGTAATAGAGCCAGAGAAGTTACGTATTTGCTCAAAGTTACATAGCTAGTCCAGAAGTTTTAACTTCAAGTTAAAAAGCACCAACTATAAAATCATCTGAATGACTTTTTCCCACTTAAATTTTCAGTGTTACCATATTCGTACTAGAAAATATTAAACATTTTGGTAATGACATCCAGGCTTTCCACAAGGTAACTTCAATGTACTTGTCTTAATATATTTCCTATCACTGCAGAATTTCTTTTTTTTTTCTTTTTTTTGGCCACACCGTGTGGTTTTCAGGATCTTAGTTCTGTGACCAGGGATCGAACCTGGGCCCACGGCAGTGAAAGTGCCAAGTCCTAACCACTGGACCGCCAGGGAATTTCCTGAACTCCAGATTTGAGGAGTCATTGCCACACAGGTCCAGTTACACCACTAGCAACAGGGAGCATCCCCTAAAGTTAGGATGTAAGGAGAGAAAGGGGCCAAAAGAGAATCACAGGGAACATTAACATTTAAGTCTCAGAAGACCGCGAAGGAGTTGATCAGACACATGAGAAGAACTAGACAATAGTGTCCCTGTAGTCACAGAAAATTTCAGGAAGGAAGGAATGACCAAGGTTAGCATCTCTGACCCTCCAGGAATCCTGAACCACCTTTCATATAAAAAGAGGAGCACAGTTTTCCCCAGACCTCTTACTATATTTCATAAGAAATTTTAGCAGGAGGAAAACCTCCCAGTTGCTTTATGCAGAAAACTATACGAAGAGTAATAGGGGAATAGTCCAAACCTTAGGCAAAGAGAGTCAGAAGTAGTCCTAGGAATGAGGTTCGGAGCTTCAAAAGTGACCCTAAAATGGCTCCTTAGAAATGACAGCAACAATGCAAACCCCACTTCAGAGAGGTGGACAAAAATCTTTAGCTGGATTAAACAACAGAAAAGGATAACGAGGTTATCCCCATACTATATTTAAGGAGGGAAGGCCTATGGGTGGCAGTGCCTTTGTACATCTGGGGAGGGATCAAAATTTATAACCAATTTTCTGCCTCTGTACCCTGGGTCTAGTGAACTTAATTCCAGTTTTATCCATACCTGTCCACATGCTGATGTGAAAAAGACATACTAAAAGCAAGAAACAGGCAGAGTTGGGTGATCTTTGTAAGTGCCCAGCCACCTCACACATATCCGACTTCATGTATTCTCTGCCAATCACTCCCTACCTGGTAACCATGTCCCAGATGTCACTGGACAGTGCAGGCTATCGTCAAGTGTAGCATACCAACCCAATCTCAAGGCTGCCATGGATTTACTAACGTAAGTTCAGTCTTTTCCTGGTAACCCTTCCCCAAATATTCCCAAGAATACCCAGAAGCGTTCACATTTTAACCTGCTACAGGATCCTCACCAGTTTATGAGTTGTACAAGGGGCCTCTTTCCTTTTAAGAGTCCCAGGGAAGGCAAGGAGAGGTGGGGGATTTCAGCAGTAGTTGGAGCTATGGAAGCTGATATCTTACTCCACATGACTCATGGCTGCTGCCTGTTCTACCATCACCCTGCTCCACATAGGGCAGCCAGATTGAGCAAATAAAAATATCGGATGCCCAGTCTGAATTTGAGTTTCAGACACACGACAAATAATATTTTAATATAAGGATGTCCCATGTAAAAAAAATTATTCATTGTCCATCTGAAATTCAAATTTAACTGGGCATCTTGTATTTTGTCTGATACCCTCTTCCACCTGCCACTCTCAAACCCCACTCTTTCAGAAGAGGTTCCCACAGCTGTTATCTAGGGACGGAGTTCTTTTTTTTTTTTTTTTTTTTTTTTGCGGGTACGCGGGCCTCTTCCTGTTGTGGCCTCTCCCGTTGCGGAGCACAGGCTCCGGACGCACAGGCTCAGCGGCCATGGCTCACAGGCCCAGCCGCTCCGCGGCATGTGGGATCTTCCTGGACTGGGGCACGAACCCATGTCCGCTGCATTGGCAGGCGGACTCTCAACTACTGCGCCACCAGGGAAGCCCAGTTTTTTCCTTTTGACCACAGCCTTTTCTTTCCCATGGTTCACACCTCCTGCCCCCCAAAGGGAAGCTAAGTAAAGACCAGATGAGGAGAGCAGCCAAGACGGTGGAGTAGAGAGGCTCTCAGAGCTCACCTCCTCTCGGGAGCACATCAAAATCACAACTATCTGCAGAACAACCATCAGTGAAAAAGACTGGAACCTACCAGAAGGGATCTTCTACAGCTAAAGACATAAAGAAGGAACCACAATGAAACCAAGACCAGTGGTAGGAGGGGGAAACTCAAACAAATCAAACCCTATACCCCTCAGGTGGGCGATACACAAACTGGGGAATAATTATAGTGCAGAGGTTCTCCCACAGGAGTGAGAGTTCTGAGCCCCACGTCGGGCTCCCCAGCCCGGGGGTCTGGCACCGGGAAGACAAGCCCCCAGAGCATTTGGCTTTGAAGGCCAGCTGGGCTTAATTGCAGGAGCCCCTCAGGACCAGGGGAAATAGAGACTCCACTCTTACAGGGTGCACGGAAAACCTCATGTGCACCAGGACCCAGGGCAAGAGCAGTAATTGATAAGAGCCTGGGCCAGACCTACCTGCTGGTCTTGGAGAGACTTCTGGAGAGGCGGGTGCGGCTCACCCTGGGAACATAGACACCGGCAGCAGCCGTATTTGGGAGCTCGTTCTACCGTGAGGAAGGCGGTGCCGGCGGGCGCCATTGTGTGGGCTCCTCCCTCTCGCATTTAGCACCAAGACGTGGCCCCGCCCAACAGCCTGCAGGTGCCGCTGGGACGCCTCAGGCCAAACAACCAAGGGGGCGGGGACACAACCCACTCATCAGCGACAGGCTAAGGACTAAAGAGCCCACAGCCACCTGTAGACGCAGCCCTAGACACGGCCCTGCCCACCAGAGGGCCAGGACCCAGCTCTACCCACCAGGGGCAGACAGCAGAAGCAGAAAACTATGATTCCCCAACGCAGGCCAGACCCTACCCACACCCTACCCTGGGACCAGCTGGGCCCTGGCCTTTGCCCACCAGAAGGCCCATGCAACCTTCAGGACACCCCCGACCCCATACCCAACAGTGTCAGGAACAGCCTCCCACACCCACCAAGGATCTGAAATGGGCCCTGGGATGCCTGGGTCCTGCAGCCAGACTCCAGGAACCAGCTCTGCCTGCCTGTAGTCCCGCACTAACCCCAGGCCCTGGCTTCACCTGCCAGTGGGTGGGCAGCAGCCCCAGAATCTTCGGGACCCTGACTCTGCCCACCAGTGAGCCAGCCCTAGCCCCGGGGCCTCCTGGGGTTCCGCGACCAGCCACCTCGTGGCCAGGCCCCGCTAAACAGCAGCCAGCAGCATCTGCACAAGGGAGGGCCTGGCAGCCATCCAGACTAGGGGCCAACAAAGCCCACCAGACGACCCACATAGTCAACCCGCCACAACAGAAGGACCCACACGGCCCTTTTAGGGGGCATCGCTAGAGTGTATAGCTTGGGTGAGGAAAGGAGAGTGCATTGCTGGGATGCACAGGATGCCTCCTGCAGAGGGCCACTTCTCCAAGGTCGAGAAACATAACTAACCTACCACACACATAGAAATACAAACAGCAACTTAGAATGAAGCAGCAGAGGAATATGTTTCAGACTAAGGAACAAGGTAAAACCCCAGAAGAAGAACTAAATGAAGTGGAGATAGGCAATCGCCCAGAGAAAGAGTTCAGAGTAATGATCATAAAGATGATCAAAGAACTCAAAGGGAGAATAGATGCACAGAGTAAGAAATTAGAAGTTTTTAACAAAGAGTTAGAAAATATAGAGAACAACCAAATAGAGATAAATACAATAACTGAAATGAAAAATGCACTAGAAAGAATCAATAACAGACTAAATGATACAGAAGATCAGTGAGCTGAAAGACAGAAATCACTGCTACTGAATAGAAAAGGAAACATAAATAAATAAAAGCACCAGATGAGCCCAGCTTCTCTCTGCACCTGGAATCACTGCTCCTTCCAGCCACCACGTCCCGTAGCCTGGTTGGGCCCATTCTTCAAGACTTCTACACATGGGGATCCCATTGGTTCTCCCTCTTTCCCAGCCCTCTCAGGGTACCGCAGTCCATCAGACACACGATATCTGTATGCAGTATGATGTATTATTTTGTCTACTCAGAACCCTTTCCTTTGGAGATCCACTCTTCCATTCCCTGTGTTTCAGGAGATGCTGGTCCTTTCTTACTCAGCCCTTGGAATGTGGCCTAGGCCATGAGATTCACCCAAGCCAGAGAAGTTCATCTTCCAGACCAAAGAGATTGTTCAAGGCTTGACACCTGCTCAGGGTCAGGTCAGAATCCTTCCCCAATTTCCCTGTGGGAGATAAAGACTATTCCCTCCCTATGGGATTATTGGCTGTAAGGGTGGTTTATATTGACTCCCCTTATGGCCATCTTCTCTGACACATAAGGGTCACTCTCCGAAATAAGAGGAAAAGGCAACTATAGAAAGAGCAACAGAGGGAAGAGAGTGGAAGCCCAGATGACATTGTTAGAAAGAGCCAGACAGACCTAACTAGAAATCAGCTTAAAAAAAAAGAAAAAAAAAAGAGAATATAGTTGGTCATTTAATTTTTGCTTAATCGTGTTTGATTTGAATGTGAATCCTAAGTGAAATAACATTCTAAACATCATCTGGATATTACATCCATGTTTTTTTAAACAGACCTCCTTGGCCCCATGAAAATCCAGCAATGTGGCTGGGCACCTGTTTTGCTGTTTGCAAAAAAATCCCTATGATACTCAGGAGTTGGTCAGCTGGGAGCATTCAGGCTCTCTAGGGGACAACACAGCCTAGCTCAGTAGGTTCCACCAGCCTCTTCAGTAACCCAGTACAAATTGCTCTTTAATTAAGTACATGGGCAGACATGCAGTTTCTTACACAGATTCTGTATATACACACAATCTACGTGCTCAACAGGCTACATATATAATTATCAAATGTGGAGACACCAAACTTCCTGTGTGAAGAAGAGTTCATAATAATTAGTGTCATGGGGTCTCAAGTTGATCAGTCAAGGCTGAGTTACCTTGGATTCAGGTATCTGGGCACGTCCAGCAGATTTCTGGAATTGGTACACGTGGAATCAACTTGTGAGAAGTCATGACAACAATAAAACTGTGTGAAAAACAAAAAGAGGGGTGTCTGTAACCTTCCTGTTACAGGAAGGGGCACTGAGGGTCCGAGGCAGCATCAGCCTTCTGCAGCAACTGCTGGGTGGGGGTAGGTTTGCGGCGCCTGCACAGTCCTTGAGGACCTCTACACGGTGGGCTGAGGTGTGGGAGCTAAGAGAGCTCCCTGAGGAACCCCAGAAACTGATGGGGCTCCTGACTGACCTTCAATTTCCTCATCTGTAAAATGAGGGCTGGGAACTGACCACACCTCCATCTAGAATTCCCTTTTTCTTCTTTTCTCTACAGAGGGAACCAAAGCAGAAAAAAGGGATTAAGAGTTAGTGCTTAGAACTGACTGACATTTCCAGAAAGAAAAGTCAGTTAACGGCACCTCTGGGGACAGTCATGACATGTTATTAGCATGGAGCTAAATCGAATCACAGTAGAGCTTCCAGGACTAAAGGTCTGTGACAAGCCATGGCTCATTCCCAACATGGAAAATTGAGAAGTTTCTAGAAAGATGGGAAGCTACTGTTTAAGCAGCAGTAAGTCACAAATACAGAGTCAAAGGGACATTCCATTATACCACAGTACAATACTTCTTTTATTTATTTATTTTTGGCTGCGTTGGGTCTTCATTGCTGTGCGTGGGCTTTCTCTAGTTGCAGCGAGCGGGGGCTACTCTTCTTTGCAGTGTGTGGGCCTCTCTTGTTTTGGAGCACGGGCTCTAGGCGCGCGGGCTTCAGTAGTTGTGGCTCACGAGCTCTAGCGCACAGGCTCAGTAGTTGTGGCGCACGGGCCTCGTTGCTCCACAGCACGTGGGATCTTCCCGGACCAGGGCTCGAACCCGTGTCCCCTGCACTGGCAGGCGGATTCCTAACCACTGCGCCACCAGGGAAGCCCAATACTTGTTTTAGATGTTAGCACTGATATGCTTCACATTTTCCAATATTGTGGAATGAGCACAGTTCACATTTTATTGTATTAGGGAGTTTATTTCACAGGGAAGAGTCAAATGTCAGAATCACATGCTTGGTCGCTGACATTAACATATAAGAGGAGCTACTGAAATAAGACTCTGCACTATCGAAACAGCCTGGAGTGGGGGCATGGGTGCTAAATAAGTGAATTTGAGCCATTGATGGCAAAAGTGGTTGTTCCTAAGGGCTCATTCCACATGGCCTTTCCCCATGTCCTATGTTCCAAGTCTTCTGATCCCCTATTATCTAATCTCTTTCTTTTTGCTCTTCTGTCCTTATACCCCTTCCAGTATGCATTAGTCTAATTTCACATCTCTCCATTCCTTCCTACTCTCTGTCTTCCCCCATCCTCCTGTCCCTCCACCCCACCATCCTCCTGACCCTTCATCTCTACTGTCCCCACTTCTCTGCCCCACGTCCTGTTGCTCCTAATCTCCTTGTCTCTAGTTCCTCTGTCCCTCTGCCTTTTCCATTAGACGTTGACTTTTGGATCCCTGCTCTATTACTTTTGCCCACAATTGGACATTTTTTCTCCTTTCTGTTGTCAATGAAAATTGACAATCAAGTTAAGCCAAACTGAAGCTTATAACCCACGAGACAGGCTCTCAGAAGCTTTGAGAACTGCTCCACCTGTTAGAAGTCGAAGGCACAGTCATAGGTTTTTGAGACGAAGGATCATACATCAAAATGACATACTGATATTCTACATAAAGTTCACCAAAGATAAGTAGTTCAGGTAAGCATGTACAAAGCGAGCGGTAAGTCACCATGACCCACATACAGAGTTGGGAAAGAAAGCGAATCTTTTAAGCAGTTACATTGCTAGCATCAGAAGGAAGGGAAAGAAATGATCTTTACAGTTGAGCAGGCATTCCCACCGTCGAGGAACTCTGGTTAACATGTAATGCAGATGCACACCACACGTCAGGGAGGGAGGGAGGAGGTCCAAACGGGCAGAGAGAATTTGATGTTTAAATTTTCTCGTCCTGCCTTAAAGTATAAATTTTATTTCATCCCTGTCCGTTACTCAAGCTGGTTTTGACAGAAAATGAGTTACTTCTATGGAATTTCTTTTCACTGAAAATGTTCCATCTTAAATGATACATCACTCATTTGAACACCCTTTATCAAACCCTTTACTTTAGATTCATACAGGGAGAATTCCAAATCCCAAGTCCTGAAATGCTTTATAGAATCCATTCGTTCTTTGAGGCACTTCAGATCCTGCTTTATCGAGGGAGAAATTTTGAGGCAGAACTTTAGCTCCCAGTTCGAGGAGCCCTCTTTTTTCGATATGTCCAATAAAAACTGCATACTGAGGGCCATCGCCTCACCCCCTGTCTGCTTCTTTTCATCTAGCAGCCTATTCACTTCTCTGCAGCACTCTCCCCCACCCCCCGCCAGCTGGCTCTGGTCCTCTTCCACCAGGTAGGACATGGCATGAAAAAATTCCTATAAGCTAATGCGGTAAAAGCTGTACTTCTTGATGTCAAGTCCCTCTTGGTAGCTGTTGCTGCTCACTAAAGCAGCAAGGCTGAGCCCATCTAAACTGTGCTTCCTGACGTCACCTTCTTCAAACACGATGCCCTCAGCTGCCAAGGGGCACAGCCCCTCAGGACCCTGTCCCGGGTGGCCTCAGAGCAGACCCCAGGGGCACTGTGGGGCAGGAAGGTGGAGACGTAGGCCATGAAGATGTCAGTACAATTACCGGGCATCTCCAAGACCTCTCTGCCTCGCTCTATCTGCCCCTTCAGCCAGGAGCAGACCACGCAGCAAATGCCTGGAACCTGACATGGCTTTGTTAGAGAACATCATTTCTTTGTACAATGTCAAGGGCATTTCTGGCTTGCTCCTTATCTGTGAAGTAGGAGTTGAAATACCTCCTCCTCTCAGGTTTCTCTGAGGATGTGGACATGGGGTGGTTCTCTCAGCAAGGACTCCAGATTTCACAAAGCCAGCACCCAGGTGGTGACGAGAAGGGTGGACCTGGGAGCATTAGCATTCCTCCCCAACAGAAGGTGCAGCACATCCTCCGTGGAACTGGACCTCGGCCTCTTCACCCTCTCTGCAAAGGGCCCCTCTGCAGCTCATCACAGTCATCCAGGATGAACAGGAGCCATTCCAGCTGCCTCAGAGTCTCTGTGATGGGAGCTTGATTTTCCCCACAACGCCAGAAGAGGAGCTGGTCCAGTCTGCCCTCCGGCAGCAGGACCACTTCTCTGCAGCTCACATAAAAGACATCATCCAACTGGCCCGGATACAGGGTGCCAGTGGTCCAGTCCGGCACCATTTTCTGGCCAGTGTTGTCTTTCCCATGCCAGCCGACCCCTGTAGCACCACTATGGGTGGGACCTGGGAGGACTTTCCCCCTGGATCTAATAGAGCCTACACTGTAACAGAGTCACAGTGGACTGGGGCAGACAGGCCGATGACGCTGGGCTCCCTGAGCTGGGCGTGGCCACCAGGAGCAGCTGGTTGTAGCCGCCCTGATGCCCCCTTCTTGCCGCTCCTCTAGGCCGTGCACATGCTCTCGGTACATTTCTCCATAATCTGCACTATACAAGTGAGGTGTTAGGGGTGAGATGGGAATAAAAAGAGACAGACTCCGGCCTCTGCCCTTTGGTTTCATCTTCTGTGCCCCAGAACTTGTATCTCTCTGAAAGTTATACTTCTAGGGGCATGGGGAGGGACCGCTGCTCGTGTGTATGAGGGTGTGTATGCATGTGTGATGTGCACGTGCCCATCTGTACGAGTGTGTGAGGGTATGTTCTGTGGGGCGGGTGTCCGTGGGGTGTGAGTGAATGCTTATTTCTCCATGTGCTCACGGGAGTGTGCTATGGACGCTTGTGTATTTTTGTGTGGGGAAGGCGTGTCAGTGTGCAACGGCACGTGTGTTTGTAAGAATACATATACATGCAAAAGTCACCGTGTGTGTGAATGTCTGAGTGTTCATGTGAAATGTCCCCATGTGAGATGGTGAGGACAGAGAGAGAGGAGAAAGGAAAGGGAAACTGGAGAACGGCGAAGTCACAGGAGCCTGTTCCTGGTAAAGATCAAGCCAGGTGCTAAAGATGAACCAGCTCCTGACTCTGAGTCAGCCTAAATTGTCCCCATCTCAATCCTACTGTTCCCCCTGCTACTGCTTTAAATGTCTCCTTTCCTTCCCAGGCAGTTTCCTTTAGAGAGTAGCCAGTACTCACTACCATGAGTCAACTCCCAAATTCTGGTTTCCATGCCCACCCCCTCCCCGCAGTTCCACTGGCACGGCTCTACCAGGGTTGGTAAAGATCCAAGTCATCAAATTCAAGGCTTGCTTTTCAATCCTTTCTGGATACGCTGTTTACCTGAGTTTGGAGGAATGAAAAGAAAGAATGCATGCCCACCCAGAGTACTGACAGGGGAGCAGGATCATGTGAATTCTAACTAGAAAAGGTAGCTCCTAGGAGAAAGCAGCTCTTGGGCACGAGAGTCAGGGCTACGTAATCCAACTTCACCCATCGACCTTGCCAGCTGGACGCTGGCACTTGACCCAGCCAAGGGAGTGGGCAAGTTCCTGACGGGCAGATGTTATCATCCTCACCACACCAAGAAGGAAACTGAGGCTCAGGAAAAACAAACAAACCAACCTGTAGATTGCCCAAAGTTACACAGGAAGTTAGGATCGGAGCTCCTTCCACACATAGTAATGAGCATAGCAACCTTGTAATACTAATAACTAATGTACTTCTGGCATATGCTAAGAACTTTACAGAGCATCACCTCATTTAATCCTCTCCCATAGTACAGACTAGTATCTCCACCAGATCACTCCACACTTCTGCTTGCATGTCTAATCGACATCTCACGGGTGACACATCCCAAAGTGAGCTTGGGATCTTTTCCCCAAAACCTACTCCACTTGTAGGTTTCACCATCTCGATTGACAACAGCCTCTTCATACTAGTCGCTCAACACAAAAAATTGGAGTCATCCTTGACTCCTCTCACACCTCACATACAATTTCTCAGAAAGTCCTATTGCCTCTACCCTCAAAATATGTCCATCATTTCCCTACCTCTCATCGCTTCCACTGCTGCTGTCCTGGTCCCAGCCACCCTCATTTCTCATTTAGATTACCTGGCAATCTAACGTGTCTCTCTGCTCTTTCTCTCTCACCTCGCTCTGCCCAGTAACCACTCCCCCTTTCTATTCTTCTCAAAGCAGCCAGTGTGATTCTTTTAAAACTAAGACAGAGCATGACCCTCCCGGCTCAAAACTCCATCTGACTCAGACTAAAACTCAAAGTCCTTACACGGCCTGGTAAGTCCTTAATGATCTGCTCCCCAAGCCCTATGGAGAGATCCATGTCCTGCTACTCCCCGCCTTGATCCTAACACTCCAGCCATGAAATAGCCTCAAACACACCAGGCCTGTTCCTGCCTTAAGGTCTTTGCATTCTGTTCCCTCTACCTGGAGGTTCTTCTCCCCAATAATGGTCATACCCCTCGTCTCCTTTAAATCCACTCAAATCTCACATTCCCATTTTGACCTGCTCTAACTCCTCACGACTCCTGATTTCCTCCTTATTTTCAGCTAATTTTTCCTTTTTCATAGCACTTATCACCTAATACATTCTATAATGTACTGATTTGTCTCTCTCCAGTAGAATGTATACTTTTCAAGGACAGTGATCTTTGTTTTGTTCACTGATATATCCCAAAGCTCCAAAAGAGCATCTGGCACATATTCAAATTGTTGAATGAATGACTCACTGCATTGACACCTTAGGATGCTGTCAAGAACAAAGTCCTTTAAAAGGCACCTTGATGTCGATTATCCCATTGAAGTACCAATTGAGACCCTTGCGCCGCTCTCTGGCTCCATCTGGTGGCAGCTGTTTCTCTCCTCTCAGTGCGGTTCCAAGTTTACTCGGAACTACTTAGCTCGTTTCTCACTGAGTGCGCATCGGACCGAAATCAAAGAGCACAAACTCAGAGAAGAAAATTGTAGCCGTGAGTAGCATCATCAGAAGCCAATAAGCACAAAGATCTACTTCACGTGGTGCAGGTTCAGCCTATCGTGCTCCTAATCTTTGTCAACTCACTCCCTTCCGCGCCCGGCTCCTTCCTTCTCGACAAGATGGCCACACCGGCGGTACCGCCGAGCACGCCTCCCGCCACCCCAACCGAAACCCCGGCTGCGGCCTCAGACCCGGCCTCGGCTCCATCCCCAGCCTCAGCCTCAGCGCCGGCTCCAGCGCCGGTTCCAGCTCCAACGCCGGCTCCAGCCTCATCCTCAGACCCGGCGGCAGCAGCGGCTACGACCGCAGCTCCGGGCCAGACCCCGGCCTCAGCGCCGGCCCCAGCGCAGGCCCCGGCACAGTCGCTGCCTGGCCCGGCTCTCCCAGGCCCCTTCCCTGGCGGCCGCGTGGTCCGGCTGCACCCGGTCATTTTGGCCTCCATCGTGGACAGCTACGAGCGACGCAACGAGGGCGCTGCCCGAGTCATCGGGACCCTGCTGGGTGAGTGGTCAGAGAAAATTGACGTTCTCTTCTACTTCCCACCTCTCGTTTATCTTGTTCCCCTCACTTCCCACCCCCATTGTAGTTATTTATTGAATAAATAGTGTGTGCCAAGTGACTTACATTTTATCTTTAATCTTCCCAGTAGCATTTCACGTCAAGTATAACTAGTTCCAGTCTACGAAAAATGAATTCAAACTCTGACTAGGACGTCAAAAACCTTTGACTCCCTAAGCCCAGTGACCACGTTTTCCCCCCTTATCTACTGGTAAATGTCTTTATTTTCCAGGTGTTAAAAGAGAAGTTTTTCCTAACCACTTGGCATTGGAGTGGGGACACCTGTAAAAAGATATCCCTTTCACCAAGTAGACCGGTTTGGCAGGAACCCATTTAAGGTTTCAATAATCTGCTTTCCTAAACGTCTAAGTCTGAGCCTCTGTTCCTCAGTCTCCCTAATATTAATCCCCAGTGAGATATGGACCCCGTTCCCCCAGTGCAGTCTCTGATTCTCCATTTGGACACAGACAGTTGTATTATCTATTATTTGTATTAACGTGCACATGGAGGAATAACCTTTTCCCTGCCCATGTTCCAAATTTGGGAAATTGATATTTCATGTTACAGTAAAATTGAGAAGCCGTAAAGAGGGATTTCTGACAATATATCCTTTTCTCTGGGGACTGCTGGTCCCATCAGATTAATTTGCACTCCATCTTGGTCACAGAATTTGGACACTTGTGAATCCAATTTCGTCGCATGTATCGTTTCTTTTTCTTACCCTTGAACGTGTAATAGTTTCCACCGTAGAAGACAATTGGTGTATTGCGAAGAGGATGATAGTTGTCGGCAGACTCCAGCACGTTATTAGCTAAGTCTGTTTCCTTCAGGGCCTACTTTAGATTTAGTCTGTGAGCACTAAATTATCACAGAAGGCGTCTAACTGTGCTGGCACAGACTAGGTACAAAACAGCTGTTGGTTGCCATCTTCCACCACATCGGGCACCCTCCTGACACGGACACACGTTGTCTCCGTCTTTATCTTCGAGAGTGTAGCATTTTACAGAAACCTCAGTTGGTCCACTGTCTTTCAGGCATTGCCATAGTTGGCTCAGATCAAGCCTTTGTATTCTCTTTGCCTGTTCTCCCTTATTTTATCCTTTAAGTTTCACTCGTCTTCCAGGTTCCCAGGAAGAGTTTTCACTCTCAGTCCTTCATCCCATATCCCCACCCTCACCCCTATTCTTAACCTTCCAAAGCATGCCATCATTCTGTGACTGCCCTGCTTTGAGCTTCTGTAGTAAATGGTGCTTGCGTCACTGACTTGGCACTCGATAAATGCTAGCTTGCTCTTTCAGCTGCACTGTCAAATTTTCCAAACTCACTAGAGCTGTTTAACGAAATAAACAATTTTCCACCCTAGGTTTGTGCTAAGTGCCCCCCAATATTAGTGACCCTAGTTTGAACAACTGTAATCTAGATTTTTCAGATCCTCTTTCAGAATGGAGTCATGGTACAAGGCTAGGTGTTACAGAGGCATTGCTTACTGAAGAATGAAGCATAGATTCTGCTTGCTAGGAACTTAGACATTTTCAGTTAGAAATCAATTCACGAGACATATTCCATTTGGTTAAATGAAATCAGTGGTGCCTTTTATGTACCATAAAACTATTAGGTACTTAGAATTCAAAGTTTGATCAAACAAGCTCTACTCTTAACCTTAAATTCAAGATGAAGATATACTCTTATAGGCAAATAATTAGAATATAATGTGATAAATGCTCTAGTAGAAGGGTGTTATGGTGGCATGCAAATATAGAAGACTTAACTATTTCAGATGCTTGAAGTGGTCAAGTCTGTTGACAAGAGGTCAAATAGGATAAAGAGTATGTATCCACACTCCTGTATATAAAATGAAGAACAAGGGCTTGCTGTATAGCACAGGGAACTGTACTCAATATCTTTTTTTTTAATTTATTTACTTATTTATTTGTTTATTTATGGCTGCATCGGGTCTTCGTTGCTGCGCGTGGGCTTTCTCTAGTTGTGGCGAGCGGGGGCTACTCTTCGTTGTGGTGTGTGGGCTTCTCATTGCAGTGGCTTCTCTTGTTACGGAGCATCGGCTCTAGACGCGAGGGCTTCAGTAGCTGTGTCTCTTGGGCTCTAGAGCGCAGGCTCACTAGTTGTGGCACACGGGCTTAGTTGCTCTGCAGCATGTGGGATCTTCCTGGACCAGGGCTCGAACCCATGTCCCCTGCATTGGCAGGCAGATTCTTAACCACTGTGCCAGCAGGGAAGTCCTCAATATCTTGTAATAACAAAATGGAAAAGGATCTGAAAAAGAATGTATATGTGTGTGTGTATACATACATAACTGAATCACTTTTCTGTACACATGTAACATTGTAAATCAACTACTTCAATTAAGAAAAAGAAGTATGTATCCATTTGGTTTGGGGGCATAGTTTCAGCTAAGGGGGCAGAAACCATAGTGAAGTGGAATTAAACAGACGCTGATGGGTATAGGCAACATTGTGGTCTGTGGTGGAGAGGGAAGCACTTGAAGCCTGGGTGGGCAGTGCCAGTAGATGAGAAAAAAAATGGAGAGGTCAAGGGACCAGCAGTCTTAGTGAGGACAAGAAACAAATGTAGCTGGAGTAAAAGTATCATCAGAACTAGAAGAAGAAAAGTTTGTGGTATGATGTTTAAGGTTCACAGGGAGAAGGTTTCTGGTTGATGGTAGGGTTAAGGTTATGACTGTGGGACCATGGCTGAAGGGAGGTACAGGGGAAGCTCCCTAAGATTGAGCTCTCAGGATAGGCTGCTGTATGAGTGGTCTCTGTAGACGTGATTAGAATCTTCCAGGGAGCTCTGCAGATGAAATTATATTAAGGAGAAAGTCTGGAGGCTGAAAAATGAAGGTCACAGAGTGAAGATCTGGAGTAGGGCTGGTAGCAGGAAGTGACGGACAGGCAAAAGGAGAGCTTGCGAAGTAAGAACAGACCCTGTTTGCTGATAGTTAAAGAAGAGAGTTGGAGATTGCTCCAGAGCTTCATTTCTCTGGAAAATCCTGGTTCCATTGGTGCTCATGGCTGAACTTGGAGCTTATGAGCCCAGTTTGGGTTTTTGTTTCCCTGACTTTGAGGAGACCTCTTGAAAGCATTTGGGACAGCTGGGAGCCCAAGGTTTTATAACACATGGACAATACTCTCTCACAGGAACCGTGGACAAGCACTCAGTGGAAGTCACCAACTGCTTTTCAGTGCCGCACAATGAGTCAGAAGATGAGGTGAGTGGGAATTCGAGACCCCCGTGCGGTCTGTAGCGACTCATTGGCTGGACTCTGTGAGGCCCTTCCTGCGCCACAGTGTGTTGTGCTCATAACTGGAGCTGCAGTTAAAGAGCTTCGTTCCATTTGTACACATTTCCCGGGCCTCTTCTGTCTGTTGGGAGTGGCCTCTTGTCCTGTTTATCCATTTGCTGTGGACTCTTGGCTTCTTAGCTTCCGTTCCTGCCTTCCTTCTCAGGTGGCTGTTGACATGGAATTTGCTAAGAACATGTATGAATTGCACAAGAAAGTCTCTCCAAATGAGCTCATCCTGGGCTGGTAAGTTGGGACGAGGGGATGGAAAGTCTCGGTGGTTGAGTGCCAACATCTTTTGTCACCTGACTAGGTATCGTACACCCTCTTTTGGAGACAGAGTATTGAAAGTGTATTATCTCAAGGAGCTATGAGTTCGGTGTGTTTTGCTGGCGGTTCTGGTCCTGTGAGGCCAAGAATACTTATTTTGGACTGCAGCTTTTACTGAGCAAGTCTTTTTTGCCTAGCTGGTGACTTAGAATTTTCAAGAGCTCTAAGGAAGCCCTTATTTGATTTGATACAATTTTCAGTGTGTGTATTTTTTTGGCATGTGTTGTCCCTGGGGGTATAACTACACCCCGACTAGGGGTGTTGGGTACCTAGAGACACGCATGCCACCATCCTGTTTGGTATTGATGTCGCACGTAGACATGAGTCCACAACTGTGTTCCATTTCCAGGTATGCTACGGGCCATGACATCACAGAGCACTCCGTGCTGATCCATGAGTACTACAGCCGGGAAGCCCCCAACCCCATTCACCTCACAGTGGACACGAGTCTGCAGAATGGCCGCATGAGCATTAAGGCCTACGTCAGGTGACCGGAGTCTTGGGCAACAAGGGCATGAAAAGCTACCTCGTTCATACTGTGCCTGGGTGCCACCCCCGCCTCCACCCCCCGCAGGTGTCATCCTTCAGTGTGCAGCTCGCTGCCTAAGGAAGCCCCTTCCTCACTTTTCAGGAGTTATCACTGGAGAGGTTTTATTCCGAAACAAAGTCTGTCCCTGAAATTTCCACTCACTGATCCTTGCCTACCCAGATTCCTGCTCATTGCTCATAACCAACTTCAAAGGGCAGCCCTTTAGGTATTTGAGCAAGCTCATTTTTCCTGTCACCTTTTCTAGAAGTTAACTGTTACACAACTCCTATAGCCGATCCTCACACAGTGTTCTGGCCATGATTTCCTCTCCACATTCACTGATGTTCTGAGTTGCCCTTCAGTTTGTCGTTATCACTAAAACTGTGCATAGGACACAGGGCGGTACAGATTAAAGAATGGCTGTCCTTGTTTTGAACATGTCTATTAACTGGGGATAGAGTACAGTTTGGATGACAGTAACATTACCCTGTTGGCACATTAAGCAGCTAGAATGCTGGTTGATGGGAGATATTGGGAAAGGCTCTAGAGGCATGCCGAAGAAGGGGCGGCTGTAGGCGTTGGAAGGATTTTATTTTCTGCTTAGAATGAAGCCCTTTGTTAGCACATCTCTTACTTTAACTTTGTGCCATTTATGTGTGTGACACTGAAGTGACCAGTTACCTATTATGTGGTAGGACAAAGATGGTGGATGTCAAGTCCTCATGGGCCAGTTGGTGTACCACGAACCTCTAGCTGTTGCCTGATTCCTTAGCCTTTCCAGGTATTTCAGACTCCTCAAGATGCAGTGAAAGTATAGTTGACGCAGTAAAGGCAGTCACCTTTGCTAAGATTACTTACAGCACCCAGTCTGACCTTGATGGGCCAGAGTCGACTTTTTTTTTTTTCAGTACTGATGAGGAGCTCGGTCCCAGAGAAGACCTGTCCTGTCACTTCTTTCTGTGAGGAAGGATGTCTAGGCAACTAGTTCTACAGGGAAATCCAGTGTCCTGTCCTCAACACTGAGATTTCAGTGTGTGAAGTAACTCTCTATAAAGGGTCCAGGCCCGGTCCAAAAGCTGAGTCCCTCCTCTCAGGCCAAGGGTTTGGTGTGTGGAATGAGCTAAGGGAAGAAAGTGACTTGTTCCCTTTAGCGCTCTGGGCTTCAAGTGGCCCAGCTCTCTTCTTTCAGAGCCGTGGAAGCCATACTCTTGGTATGACTGCTTTCCCAGCCTGAACTAGACAGGAAACCCCCTCCCAAGTCCATCTGTTAACCTTGGCTTTTCTCTCCCCAGCACTTTAATGGGTGTTCCTGGGAGGACCATGGGGGTGATGTTCACCCCTCTGACAGTGAAATACGCATATTATGACACTGAACGCATTGGAGGTGAGTGACTTGCCCATACCCGCTTTGTAGGTCTTGGGCATTTTTCAGGGGAGGGGGTTTCTGTTCTGTAACAAGGATGGAGGGCCTTGGTGTGTTAAGAGGAACGGTTGATGTAAGGTTTGTGACGACTAGAAGTCATTCTTCTGTAGAAATGGGACTCAAGGAATTATTTGTGAAGTTGTTAGAGGTGGGAAGTCATCAGCACCAGAGGCTACACGGCCATTCATATGAGACCAGAACCAGTGATTAGCATACTGGATGTAGGAGTTGAACTCTCTCCAGAGAAAGAAAAGCTAGTAAGGGCAGGGCAGGGGGGTTTGGGGAAGCTGACTCAGTCCAAAGGGAGGTGGTTAGAGATCTCTTTCCTGATGGGATGACTGAATACTCTGTGTCACTTCTACCCCCAACCCACTCCCACAGTTGACCTGATCATGAAGACCTGTTTTAGCCCCAACCGGGTAATCGGCCTCTCCAGTGACTTGCAGCAAGTGGGAGGGGCATCGGCCCGCATCCAGGATGCCCTCAGCACAGTGTTGCAGTATGCGGAGGACGTGCTGGTGAGCAGCGGAGGGAAAAGGAAGGAGGAGGGCATGATCTCCACTCTGAGATGGCTGGGGATGTGCTGGTGAAGTGACGGTCTCGGTGGTGGAATTAACTGTTCCTCGTTGACTCTTTGGTGCTCAGTCTGGAAAGGTGTCAGCTGACAATACCGTGGGCCGCTTCTTGATGAGTCTGGTTAACCAAGTACCCAAAATAGTTCCTGAGGACTTCGAGACCATGCTCAACAGCAACATCAACGTGAGTGCCATCCCTGGGCTTCTGGGAGCCTGTGCCTTCCCCCACCTCAGCCGTACACCTGTGGAGGGGGTTGGGAAAGGTGACCTGGAAGGGGTAGAGGAGTCCAGGCTCGGGGGAAGAGCACAGGTGCTCGGAGATGCCCCTCCTGCTGTTTCCTTGCTTCCTGTGGCTCGGGTGTATCAGTGGAGATGAGAAAGTGTTCTCGGGCATTTCCTTCCTGCCTTCCACCTTCCACTCTTGCTCAGCCTCTCCCAGCTCTCGTTTCCCAGGACTGTCCTCACCCAGTGTCCATCGTACAGCTGGCCAAGACCAGCCTCTCTGCTCACTCTTTACCCAGCCCCTCACTCATCCTGATTCCTTCTCTTCCAGGACCTGCTGATGGTGACGTACCTGGCCAATCTCACGCAGTCACAGATCGCCCTCAATGAGAAACTTGTGAACCTGTGAATGGTCCGCAAGCAGCCCTCTACCAGGCTGGGCCCCAGCCAACCTTGGGACTCAGAATGGAGTGAAGGAGAAATGGTTTCTTTGTGGTTTGAGTCACACTGAGTCAGTCAACTGCTTGTGACTGTAAATAAACATAGCCTACCTTTTGTAAATGAATTCCATATTATGTGAGTTTACCTCTGGGTGGAAGGGAGAAGACAGTTCTGGAGCTCACACGGAAACCAGGAAGTGAGTACCCCGGTGGAAGTTGGTTGTGTGTGTGGCCTCACTCGTCTTCAGTAGTCGCACCCACAGCCCGAGCTGCTTTAGCTGCTTCTGACCTGAGACCAGATAGCCTTCTCAGCAACCTGCTGGTACAGGGGCACTTGCTCCCCACTCTTTTGCCTACGTTCAGAGCAAACTATCTCCCCCCAAAATGATTTTTACCACTTTTCTTCCATAGCATCTTAAATGGATGGCAGTATAAAGAGTTGCTTTGTGCCGTTTGAAGTACCTGGAGGTGTGCTAGTGAAGGGAGAGGGGTGGGAGAGAAGGGAAGGAGTGGATACAGACCTCTGCCCTGAGACCCATGCGTGTGCGCTGGTGGAAAGACAGCCTTCTCTGTGGTGAGGATAACTGCTTTACCAAATTTTTTCCTTTGATTTTCAACCTGGAAAGGTGTCCACTGACAGTACTGTGAACCATTTCTTGATGGGTCATGTGGTTTCCACAGGAACTGAAGATGAGAATCCATGGAGGGAGAATCATTGAGAGACTTGGGTACTTAACCTGAACTGAAAAAGTAAAGGGTGTGGTCAGTGTTTTAAAGCGCCTGAATCATAGGACAGAGCTGTTTGCCGTGTGGTCCAGGGAGGTAGGATTAAGATCTGTAGGTTGTTTCCCTCCATTTTGGTAGGGGAAACAGAAAAGTGAATAATCAGTTGAAAAACAGAAAGTCAGTGCTGGGTCTAACATTTTTTGAGCTCTTCCTATGTTTGGGGGCAGTTTTAATTATCTTTATATTGCAAAAGGAGCTAGGGTTCAGAGGAGTTGAGTACGTTGCTTGAGGCGACACAATTAGTAAGTGATGAAACAGGATATGAATCCAGGTCTGGATTTTTTTTCACGTGCCACCCTCTGCTTCACAGTTTAGCGGCCCGATGAAATTAATAAAGCAAAAATGCAACATAACAGGAATATATAAGGGTGGACCAGCTCTGTCAGAGAGAGTCTACCTAGGACGTGATATCCGAGCTGGTGTTTTTTGTTTTTAAACCAGGAAATGGTGATCGGCACAGAGGAAGTAGATGTTAAAAAGCTTAACCTGTTCAGAATCCAAGGAGACGTATGCAGGAGCCAGACCGTAAGGCTGTCAGCCTGTGGAGGTTGGATTTTTATCCTGGAAGTCGTGGGGGAAAGCCCTCGTATAGAGGAAGGAGGGAAAGGGAGAAAAACAGAAGGCAGGGAGACAGAGAGTCGCCGTGATTGTTGAGAGGTGATGAGCGCCCAGACTAAGGCAGGGGCAGTGGGGATGGTGACGGAGACTTGGATTCAGGGGGACTTGGAGTCTGGTTGACACCTGGATGGTGAGGGATGGGACGAGTCTAGGATGTTGCCTGGTTTCTGATAAAGGTGATTGAGAGGGTAGTGGTGTATGGAAACCCTGGCTACTCAAGAGTGGTGGGAGCTGAGGATGCAGAGAGGTGTGTCCAGAGTTAAGGTTACAGGGGTCGTTTACCAAATGAAGTTTTTAGTGCAAATAAATAATTGTGACTTATTTGGTAAACTGTGGGACCGCACCAGATCTTTTGAGGAAAGGCTGAAGAATTCAAGTTACCTGTTTGCTTATGTTAATATTTAACCAAATGCTAACCAGTGTGCTAAGCAAAAGGTCCTGGTGCCTGCTTAGAATCTATGGGAGGGACAGACAAGTAAAGAGACCATCACCTTGGGAATCACAAGGTAGGTCATGGAAAGCTTCCAGTTAGGGAATGAAATCTAAGCTGGACTTGAAGAATGAAAAAGAGACCGAAAAAGAAGAGAGAGGAAAATAAGGCATTCTATGCACAGAAAATAGGGTGTGCAAAGGCTCAGTGTCACCAGTGTCACTTCATCGTTGCCCACTCCTGTCTGTGGAGGTGTTCATAAGTCAGAGACACTCCTCTGTGCCTAAAAGGATGCTGGCTTTTCCCCCCAGCCTTTGCTTATATGTGCACAAGTTTGTCTTTCCTGTGAAATGTGTGTTCACACGTTCTCTTTGTATGTGGTTGTGCCTGTGCTGAGAACACTGCAGGGTGTGTCTGGGCATGACATCTGGTAACTAACTGGTCCCTCCTCCTCTGACACCTCTCCCCACAACCGTTCCATACCCCAGGGTTCTGGCCTGGGTCCTCTGCCTGGAGGAGCTCAGGGAAGCCTGGGACTGATAAAGATGCCCAGGCTCCAGCTCCGGCCCCAATTCAGAACTGGTTTCCTGATTCCAGACTAGTTAAATGAACACCATATCTCTCACCTGGATGTCTCAGAAGCATCTTAAATTCCGCACTTTTCATATTGAATTGATTGTCTCTTCCTCACCCACAAATCACTTTCTCAGGTGATGATGCAACCATGTCCCTAGTTGTCAAAGCCAGAAACCTTGGATGAATCCTTGATTCCCCCTCCCCCCATCATGCCTCAACCAATTCACCACAACTCTGCCATCACTCTTGCCCTCTGTGATATAATAAGAAATACATATTTTCATCCACGTTCCTAGGTTCCTGGCATGCAGCTCTTAAACTCTTTGGAATTTCGTAAGTGATAAGACATACAAAGATGTCAAGAGACTCTTGTTATTCCTAACCAGCCTCTTTCAACCACACCTGAGTTTATGTTAATGACGTGATTTTTGGAAAGCTCCTAGATAACCGCAGGATGGGGGCTGGTTGCCATGTGAACCGACCATGTGATTGGCGCCCAGGGTGGGGAGAGGGGCTGAAGGTTGCATCACAGTGACCACAGGTTTAATCAATTGTGCCTGTGTGATGGGGCCTCCATTAAAAGCCCAAAAGGACAAAGTTTGGAGAGCTGGGTTGGTGAACAAGAATGTGTCCAGGAGCAAGACACGTGCCAGGAAGATAGCGTGCCCCAAACTCCACAGGGACAGTTGCTCTTGTGCCTGGGACCCTTGCAGACCTCGCCCTGTGTGCCTCTTCATCTGCTGTTCAGTCATACCCTTTAATATCCTTTGGAACAAAGCAGAAATGGTAAGTAGACTTTTCCTGAGTTCTGTGAGCTGCTCTGGCAAATTAATTAAACCGAGGAGGGCGTTGTGGGAGCCTCGCGTTTATAGCCGGTGGATGAGAAGCACTGGTGCCAACCTGGACTTGTGACTGGCATCTTAATGGGGGGGGGCGGGGGTGGGGAGCAGTCTTGTGGGACTGAGTCTTTAGCCCTAGGACCTGGCGCTGTCTCCAGGTAGATGATGTCAGAACTGAGTTAGACCAGAGGACGCTCAGCTGGTATCGGCATTGCTTGGTGTGAGGAAATCAGCTGCATATCTGGTCACAGAAGTGTTTGATGTGAGTAGTCAGCGTGGAGTAGAGGAAAACAGGTTCCCTATTCCCCCTCTTCCACCCCTTCTCACAGCAGGCGCACTGCTCTTGTAAATCCGACCAGCACACGCCTCAGATGAAGTTCAGGGGTGTCTTATTGCCAGGGTGAAGTCAGACATCTACCACAACCTGTAGGCTCATCGTGGCCTCGCCTGCCTCTCCAGCTCTGCCCCGTACACTCAGCCTGGGCTGCCTTTGCTCTGCCCTCTGCCTAGAACACAGCCCCTTTAGCTGGCTTAGTACTACTACTCCTTCAGGGTTAGTCTGGATGCTGACTCCTATTGGAAGGTGCTCCTGTACCACGATCCCACAACTTCCTCCTACTTAGCATCTGTCTCACCATTTTGGACTTGTCTATCCTCTGTAAGAACACAAGCTCTCTGAGAGCAAGGACTGTCTGTTCTTTTGGCTGTTAGATCCCAGAGCAACCCATATACAGATTAGGTTCTCAGTAAATGTATGTGATGTGAATACATGAATGGATGGCTTGTAGAATAATTAGCACGAGACACTCTGGGCATAGTAAGTTCATCAGGGGCACCGGCAGCCTTTGGAGAGGGGCTGGAGGGAAGGAGCACGCCAGACAGGTCATTTGTTTAACTCATTTCTGCAAATATTTCGTGTACGCCAGACCTAGTGTAGGACGCCGGGGATACAGAAGCAGACGAACTGCTCTCTGCCCCCTATGGGTTTCAGTCTTGGAGCGGAGACGCACAAAAATAACAATTGTGACAAAATGGAATAATTGCTGTAAAAGAAATAGGAACAATTCTTGGGGAGGCACAGTAGAGGGCATGCTTAAATCTGCCTGCGAGCTAGAGAGGGAATTCAGGCTTGAAAGACATTGGGAATTGACTGGACACAAAACAGGAAGAGCTTTGAAGAAAGTGGGGTGAAGATCAAAATATTACTCAATTTTACAATGGCCTGTCTATAGGGAGTTGTGTTTCCAAGGATGCAGCAGCCTAGAGGTAAAAATGGAGTTGTGATAACAGCCACGACAGAGTTTCTGTTGCCCTGCCTTCTCTGTGGGGTCACCTGCTTCCTCAGATCCTCCCCAGAAGTCGTCTGGCGTGTCTCACAAGTTCTCTGAACCTGGGGTTGATTATGTATTTTGAAATTTCAACTAAATTTCATAAAATAATTTTTTAAATAAACAGTATAAAGTACTCATTATCCATGCCATTAAGCCTTCAAAACCCTTATTTTGAATAGTTTCATAAATTTCTATTACATGGACAAGCTCTAAACAATTTTTTAGTGTTGGACTTGTGGGTTGTTTCCGGTCTTGTGCTAACATCATTTCATGGTGAACAACTGCGTGCAGACATGAATGTCTGGCTTTCCATTTCTTTGGGATGATCTGTGTCCCCTACTTTGTGCACACATTGTCACCTGGGAAGCCCACACAGTGCCATCCAACCTCTGCATGTGAAGGACACCTTTGTGAGAGTAAATCCCAGCTTCCTCTTGCCCTCTCTCCACTGTGGAGGGAGGGAGTGGGAAGCTGAGGGGACCAGAGACAATATGATCCCCCTCTGCCCTCCATGGGTCCATAATCACCATAAAACTCTCCTCCATCAGCCCAAACCAGAGTCCCAGTAAAAATGAACTCAATCAAAGTAGCCTTGGAGAGCACGGGAGAGTCTAGGGACGTGGAAATCTAGACACGGTTCCCTGTTCCTAACTCCAGCCTATCTGCTCTCTTGAGCCTGTGGGCTCCTTGGCTGCAAGAGAGGCCTTGGGCTCTGCTGGAGTCCCAAGAGAGAGAATTACTTTAGAGCTTTGTCCCTGGTGGGCCAGGAGAGTGCTGGGAGGCCGATACGGAGAGGTCTCTGGCAAGACCAGGAAGCTCTGGATCCCGTGAAGAACATGGCCCACAGCCACTGGTGGACTCTTGAAGGCAGCAGGTGTGGGGTCTTAACTGGATTCTTGCTCTGGTCAAGAAGGATGGAACAGGTAAACTGAGCCGTCCTACCCCCTGAGGCAGGGAGTCTGAGGCAAGGGCTTCAGCAGGGGATTGGCGTCTTGCTTGTTTCTGCTCAGCTCGTTCTAGGCAGAGAGACCCTTTCACCTTCCAGCACCCACAGAATTTCCAGCAATGGCCAGGCTCTACTCCACAGCAGGTCTCACTCAGGCCTCCTTGAAGAATCAAGGAGCCCTTTCTTACTGCAAGTTTGCTTGGCACAGCGTATGACTGTGACGTCAGGTTCCAAGCATAGATGAAATTAGCATTTCTCCCACGTGCTAGCCATGGTCAGCATTTCCAGGAACGTTCAAACAGGGCCCAACTGCTGGAACTGAGTTGCTCTTACACTTACTGTAATGTCTAGGAATACATGCACTTTCAGTAGTGCAAGCTCTAACAGGGTTAGCGAAATTTCAGATGTCCCCCTTTTCCCCAGTGACGTCTCCCAGAAGGGAAAACAGTTGCATTTGGTGATGATCTAGGCTGTGATTAAGTCCGTTTGTTCCATGGTGGTGTGTCTGATCCTTCCTGGTCTATCTTCTACCTTATTCGGGTTGCCAGTCCTGTGTTTATGTCTTTGTCTCATGATGATGGCCATCAGTCTTATAATGGTCTCCATGTCCCACTATGTTGGTCCCTCTGCCACTTTGTTCCCTGAGAGCACTGCTCTCTGTCTGAGGCTTTCTGAGTCATGGCCACCAGAGGGCGCCCTTGCGCTACTTAAAGTCTGTTGGTTGCCAGTTTACATTCCTTTTTCTGAGTAGTTTTCCAAGGGCCTGGTAAAGAAAAAGCAACTTCTGCTTTGGAGAGGCTAGATGGGTACACGGTAAGTGACCAAAGCTGCTGGAGATTCTTCTCTTGGTCACCTTTGAGCCATAGGGTGATGACACCCAAGTATCTTACTCTATGCCCACCCCAATATCACTCCAAATAAGCATACTTCTTTTCAAAACATGGTTTGGAAACACAGTTTTAAGTAAATCTTCTAGGGCCCACTCTCCCTCCAATCAGATTGTAATCTACAAGCCCCTCTATACAAAAGTCCTGGAGCTTCCACTTTCCAGGAGAAACCCGGGCCCTGACCACCAAAATGAAGTTTCTGGGGCTCTCCAGCCAGGGAAGGAGTGGTACCAAAGCTCATATATAGTCCTGGGCACCCTATGAAAGAGCCTGGCCTCTCTGTATGTTACTAGAGTTTTGGGCAGGTGAGTGAGGGACCCTCACCAAACTCTGGAGCTTGGAAGAAAGAGAATGGTACAAGGCAGGATCACGTCCCAACAGTCCCAGGTAAGACTACTTGGCTGATTGGGGTGCAAGAGATGGATCGAGGTAAGGGTTAGCTGAGAAACCCCAAAATGCAGCTGGAGAGGGGACATACATAGTGTGGGTCCCCTGAAAGTAAAGCATGTGACGAGGACTCGTGGGGAAGGTAGTTGTTGGGGAAGGCAATCTGTATTAGATTCCTAGGGTTGTCATAAAAAAGTACCACAAACTTGGTGTCTCATGACCACAGAAACTTACTCTCTCACAGTTCTGGAGGCTGGAAGTCTGAAATCAAGGGGTTTGTGGGCCGTGCTCTCTCTGAAGCCTCTGGAGGAGGACCCTTCCTTGCCTTTCCCAGCTTCTGGTAGCCCCAGCTGTTCCTTGGTTGGCAGCTGCAGCACTTCAGTCTCTGCCCCTGGTGTCATCTGGCATTCTCCTCGTGGTCTGTTTCCAGACATCCCTCTTGTAAGGACACCAGTCATATTGGATTAGGGCTCGCCCTATTGACCTCATCTTAATTTGTTTACATCTTCAGAATCCTATTGCCAAATAAGGTCACGTTTCCAGATACCAGGGCTTAGGATTTCAACATATCTTTTGGGAGGGACACAACCAGCCCATAATATGCTCCAAGAAGCAGAAGTGAATGGAGACAAGGAAGGGAGGAAAGCCTGCCATACAATCTATGGTATTAAGCTGGTCGTTTCCATTCCACTGAGAATCTTCTCTAAGGAGCTGTGTAAAGCACCCCTGAGAATTCTCCCGCTGCAAGACTTGAAGGCTGGGACATTTAACCAGTTCTCCCGTTGGTTGAAGAATTTCTTAGGAGGTTAACTTCCTCATGCTTACAGGCTGCATCTACAGGTTGGCTGAGCGTACTTCGCTAGCTGATAAGGAGAGCTTGCAGTGGGCTGTGAACGCTGTGCGAGGAGCTGTCCACCACAGCTGTGCTGAAGTCGGGGAGGTTATGGGCTATGGCACAGGGAACAAAAAGTGTCTGTGAAGGTACACCCTTTGTATCACTCAGATCTGCTCATGACCCACAATAAGTCCACTCTGTCATTGACTCTTAAAGGCAGTGGTCAGTTGCAAGCTGTGTTTAAAAAAAAAGAAAAAAACTTTCAACAGGAGAGTCAGTGGAATATAATTCCCCTGCTGTGGTTGCTCCTAAGCCACTATTAATATTCATCATCTCCTTCCCAAAACCCGGCAGCCAGTACTGGTCTGGATTGCGTGTCCTGAGGGTCTGAACCCTTGGCTTCTTTGCCGTCATCAGGCTTTGTTGGCTGTGATTGCCTAGTCACTGTCATCACCAGGCCTGAAAGCACCAAGAGCCACTCCAGCACCCAGGTGTCAGGTGAATCCTGCCTGACCCCATTATGCAGAGTATCCTTATCTCTTCTGGACAGTCAGGGATGATTGCTCTCTCCAATATGATAACTCTCTTTTTGCCTCATGGCCCACTGGCACGAGGAGCCCAAAATGGAAAGCTTCCCATGTTAACCAGTGGAAGATGTCCCCCACAGGGTCAGGTCCTCTAATATAACAGAGCCAGTCGCAGACATGGCAAACAGTTTCTGCAGGGAGGTCCCCGGGGTGATGATGAAAGGGGTCAGTTCCACTTCACCCCTTGGCTTCTTGGCCCTGTGTATTCTAACTACCGGGGACATAGCGCTGTGTATCGGCTGATAGTTTAACGCATATACTGCACCCTGGAGGACAGTGTCCTAATCCACAGGGTGTCATCCTAAAGCTGGCTCCCTGGCTGACCCTTTAAGAGGGCATTCCCACTTTCTACCCTCTGCTTCCGGGTAACGAAGTATATGGTAAGACCCCTTGTTTTACAGAACCGTTGTCACAGTGCTTTACCATGATACACACTCTTCAGCTGAGATTTCACTCTACAGGATCCCAGGTTGATAATGAGACATTCTATAAGTCACTGGAGAAATGCTACAGCATGGAAGATAAATCCATATTCAGAAAAGCTTTCAGTTCCAGTAAGGAGAAGAAGTCTGATGCAATCAACTTGCCAAGTGCTGGGGTAGTCTCCTCAAGGAATGACACCATAATGAGATCCAGCCTCTGTGATGAGTGTTCAGTAGCAGCAGTAGGTATCAATAAATCAGCCTTGGTGAGAGGAATCCCTGTCATTGGGCCTATGCACAGCTTCCATCTCTGCCACCTTCCCACTCTGTTCGTGGGCCCAAGCACTTCCTTGGCTGAGGATAGAAACCAACTGGTAGCCACCAAACACGTCATTCTGTGTACCTGGTTGTTGAGGGCCTCCTCTTCAGCAGCAGTTGCTTTCTGATGAGCAGTGACTGGAGACAAAGATCTGCCCAATCTGACGCCTCTACTATTAGTCCATCCACTCGCCTTTCCCCCAGACTTCCTTCTCCAGTATTCCAATCTTCCTTCATCCAGGCCTCTGACCAACCAATTGAGTTATTCTCCACTGCTCAGAAGTCCATGTATATTCTCACCTCAGACCACGCCTCCCTACATGCAAAGTTGATGGCCAAGTGTACTGCCCACGAGGAGGGTTTCCCTCACCACCCACTCACTTTTAGCACTTGTCCCAAGTGGGTGTGCGGTATGGCTGCAATTCAGTTTTGGTTTGTACCATTGTGTCAAGCCAACCCATCCATATGCCAGGTTCAGATTTTTTCCTCCTACAGCTGTCGTGGTCGGGAACCCCCCACATGCGTGAACGTGAGCTGAGGGGGCAGGTTGGTGCAACAGGGGTATATGACATGGAGTCTAAGCCACCTTTCCGTGCAGCTTACTTGTGCCCTCTGAGCCTGACCTAAAAGTACCATTGTCATCATACAATGAAGCATCCTTTCAAGACTGGTGAACTAGCGAACATAATCGCCCAGTTCATGACTAGGCCAACTTATGACTAGTGGCCCAGACTGCAGTGGGCATTTCTAGTCGTACAGTGTCTTGATGTCCCATTTTCAGGTCTTTGCAGGCTGTACTTGGGCCTGGTGGCACACCATGAGCTGCTTTTTCAAACGAGTAGCTCTGTGCTGCAGAAGGCATGGCTTAGCTCTCAAACCTGAAAGGTCTCCTTTTGGAACTTCCCACAGACTCCATCCACACAGTGTTCCCATCTAACACAGAGGCCTCTGGCACTGTTGGACTTTCAGGTCATAGAACTCAAGAGTCAGGGCAGCTGGGACCTCAGCTTGAACCTGCTGAAGATGCCTTTCTTGCTTTTAGAACTAAAAAGAGATAGTGGGTTGTCTGGTCTCATGTAATAAATCCATTCCAACGTACCTACCTCCCCGAGCCCCCCGACACTTAGTAACTGCCAACGTAGTTCCTTTCTCAGGGTGGGTTCTCCAGAGCCAGACTCTGAAGTGAATACTTACGTACAAGTGATTTGTTAAGGAAGTGCCCTAGTGGTGTGATGGTAAATGATTAACACGGGCTCTTTGGAAAGAAAGCCTTGATTTGTAGCGTTTGCCCATTTCCATGAACACTCCGTGGTGAATGCTCCCACCATGGCCAATTTAAAGCTACCAACAGGACCTTTCTGAACATGGAGTTGAGAAGAGATGCTAACAATTGGCTTCTGGTTCTGGTCAGCTCCAGCACGCTGCTGAGATGCCTCTGCAGGAGACAGGGAAAGGAGTGGGTGCAGGAGGACACGGAAGTAAAGCAAGAATGTGATCTCAGAGACCACAGGGAGGCCCCGGAGCACAAGTTACACCTCCGTGTTGCACGTGCCCAAGGCAAGGATGCTGCACTTTCATACCCCTGCACCTAAAAGGTGTTAGGCGAGGGCCACCCAGGGTGGAAGTAAATTCCTAGGTACCTACGGCTCTTTGCGTAGCTTCATAGTATGAAGGCAGTCCTCTGAGGAAGAGGTGCAGGAGTTGGATTTTAGAAGCAAGTGTACCTAAAAGCTGTCGGTGAAAGTGAAAGGTGGGCAGGACACACAGAGGAATAGGAAAAAGGGACCCAAAAGGATCGGAGCAAAGCACCAATGTTGTCCTCTACACACCTCACTGCAGGGCCATCACCATATCCAAGCTTTAGGGAGTGATCGCAGCAAATGTGTCAGACCAGCTCCCGTTGCCCTTGCCTGAGCATTCAATCCCGAATCACAGGAGAGTGCTCCCAGGTCAGTAAATTCTCCCCACCCCAGTCCCAGCCCAGCAGCCTCAAGTTCTGCTCCCACATTTGCTCTCCATGGGCCTACAGCTGTGTATCAGACAGGGTTCAAGCAGAGGAGAACACACTCTCCAAAAGAGGACAGAGACCTTTGTCTATCTTCGAGTGATATCCCTTCTAGCTGAGTCACATGCCCCTTTTGATATCATGTAACTTAAATCCTGAAATTAGATTACTATTTACACGTCTCGTATTAGATGGTAAGGGAATGGGAGAAGTGAAGGAAAAAATCGCTTAATATATACACAAACATATTCAGATCAGGAGAGGAAGAGCTCTTTCTACCAGCAACGGAGCCTCAGCATAATTTAGGGGTTCAAGGCCCCCACCTTCATCAAAATCTGCTCACGTGTCCTCATCCCAGTTTTCAGGTCCTCCCCAACCCCAATCTCTTTAACGAGACTCTGAGTGGTTGAGAATATAGTTTGCATTATACTCTCAACTACCCAGGGGATTAGTCTCTGGATTTGGGTTTGGTTTTCAGGAATCTTGGCCCTGAAGCTACAAAAAAATAACAGTTTCTTTTTGTTGTTGTTGTTGTTTTGCGGTATGCGGGCCTCTCACTGTTGTGGAGCACAGGAGCTAGTTACCTCTGTAGCACCCAAGGTGTACTCTTGCAAGGACTCCATGAAGAGCCATGTAGAAAGGCCAACCACCAGTTCTCCATTAGCTGGGTGTTTGCCTTGGGATAACTCTCTTATACTTCCAGGCAGCACCTGTGGCTGTCCATGCACTGTGTTTCCTTCAGAGAAATTCCTGAGCCAGAAAAGCAGAAACACTGTGGCAGGTTCTTTAGGTGGGATGCTGGTAATACGCACAGGAACTCTCCACCACAGCTGTACTGAAATCAGGTGGGTCTGGGGAGGGAGCACAAGGCACCACCAGCATTTGCTGCAGAGGGCTTGACTCCAAGAGCACTTATTGTCATAGCAACCCAGGTATCACTCACATCTGGGGAGGAAGAAACCTACACAAGGCCTCAGGGAGATTTGGAAGCAAAGGCAAGGTTTGAGCTCAGGGTTCCTACGCCCAGGCCAGAAGGTACTTTCTGAAGTTCTGCAACCTAAAGCATGTGTTACCAAAGGAAGAGGGTTAAGTGATACACACTTTTAACAGTAGTTGATACCACCAGTGCTGAAGAGGGCTAGGATTCTGGGGTTCTCTGCCCAGGTAAGTAGAGTTTGCTAAGGTCTTGGCCCAGAAGCCAGCACCTTCAACTGCGGTGGGACCAGGCACAGTGCCCTGCGCTGACCAAAGCTACTAGTGTGCCTCCATTGGCCACTTCTGAGCCAAGAGCGCCTGTCCTACAACCCCACCTGCCCTCCAAGGCAGTGATGCACACAGGGATCTTTGCATATCAGCGTTTCCTCAGGGGAATGCACAGGTTCCCACCTCCACTGCACTCCCCTTGAGCCCATTCCAAACATCACTGGAAATCACATTTCAGTCTGAAATTCAGTCAATGGAATCTTTTTAGCAGGAGCAGCCAATGTCATTGATGTTGCTGAGTTACAACCAACATCTAACTCAAGCTGGGACTCTTAGCCCCTTTGCAGGACATTTGGTCCTGTCGAAAACATCCATGAGTTGGGCTTCCCTGGTGGCGCAGTGGTTGGGAGTCCGCCTGCCAATGCAGGGGACACGGGTTCGTGCCCCGGTCTGGGAGGATCCCACATGCCGCGGAGCGGCTGGGCCCGTGAGCCATGGCCACTGAGCCTGCGCGTCCGGAGCCTGTGCTCCGCAACGGGAGAGGCCACAGCAGTGAGAGGCCCGCGTATCGCACAAAAAACAAAAAACAAAAACCTCCTTGAGCATATTTGGTCCCTGCCAAATGGTTTTGGACAGGACCAAACATCAAGGACCTTTTGGCGTGGACTGAAAGTCTCCATGGACATTTTGGACAGCACCAAATATGACAAAATATCAAGGACCATTTGGTGTGGACCAAATCTCTCACGGATGTCTTTGACAGGACCAATTATCTGTTAACCCGTCACCCAGCTCTGAAGGCAGTATCCAGAGAAGCCTTCTGCAAACTGTGAGAGGGGCTGTTTTAAAGGTATGATATTACTTTGTTGATGTGAGTTCTAATGGGGGCAAGTCGTCTCAATGTCCAGGGCCAATAAGGTAAACTAGTTGGCTGGTCTGAACCCAAGGGAGAGGCCAGAGACCAGTGACCTGTGAGCCAGTCAAAGTGGAGTCCATGTCACATTCTCAGTGCCCACCCCAAGGTCTGGCAAATCAGAGCAAGTTGCCACCTTGCTTAAAATCCTTCAATGACTTCCCATCCTAGACTTCTGGTCTAGGATATAGACCAGAATCTTCGTGGCTTTCAAGGGTCTGCATCACTTGCCTCCAGACCTCTACATCAGCTGTATTTCCCTCCACCACCAACCTTGGGCCATGGATTCCAGGTCCAGTGTTATCCTTTTTTTTTTGAGGTACACGGGCCTCTCACTGTTGTGGCCTCTCCCGTTGCGGAGCACAGGCTCATGGGATCCTCCCGGACCGGGGCACGAACCCGTGTCCCCTGCATCAGCAGGCGGACTCCCAACCACTGCACCACCAGGGAAGCCCCTTTCTTTTTCTTAAACTTACAATATATCTTTCCACTTCAGGGCCTTTACTCATGCTGGGCTCTGTGCCCGAAATGTTCTCATCCCCAACGTTACCTAATTAACTTATGTTAATCATTCAGATCCCAGCTCAAATGTTACTTCCTCAGGAAAGCCCTTTTGCATCCCATCAGACTAGACCAATTCCCCGAATCCCACCTTCCTGCACTTACATTCTCAGAGCATTCGCTACTTTATCATAGCTTTTTAATACAATTTGTAATTATGTATTTGAATACAAATGCCATAGTAATAAAGCTCAGGTAAGAAAAATACAATTTCCTTCTCTTTTCCTCTTACAAACAGCCCTTTAATACTCATTTCTACCAATGACAAAATTTAATCTTGCCGATTCAGGGTAGACTCAGGCTCTTGGGGAAGTTGCTCTATCTTGCTTCGGTGAATAGTCAATTCAGGATTCTCCTCCTACACAGAAAAGAGTAAACGTAGCAGGTCTGAGAAGGTGTGCTTGCACGCTTGGCCCTTGGCTAGCACCTGGGAATTCGAATTTCAGGAGGGTTCCCCCCATTTCCTGATAAGAATGGCTCACTGCCTAATCTGTTTATAAAAAATATGGTTTATGCTTTCTTTGGGGATTCCAACTTTTGGTATGTGCTAGGCAAAGGGTACCTAAGCAACCAGCCCCCAATAAAGCCCCTGGGCATTGAGTCTTCAGCGAGCTTCTCCGGTAGACGGCATTTCACAGATGTCACAACTTGTTGCTGGGGCATTTAGCCTGTCCTGTGTGACTCCACTGCGAGAGGACCCTGGGGAAGGAAGCTCATGCCTGGTTTCCTCCAGGCTTCATCCCGTGTGTCTTTTTTCTCTGCTGATTTTGTTTTGCATCTGGGCAGGAAAGGACTAACTTAGCAGGCCTGGGTTGCTCAAACCTTACACATTCCAAAGACAGGTTTGTCTTCAGGACTGGTCCTTAGCCTGGCTTCTTGGAGATAACCTCTGGCCCCTTAGAATATGCTGGCTGATAAGAGGCTTTGGGCCATGCTGCACCAGTCTGACCAGATAAGTTTATCCTAAGAAAATGATTTATGTAGTGAACTCTTTCTGCTCTGGGGAGGCAGGGAAATTGTCGTGGTAGCTGAGGTCAGTCATACAGGCGTGGCGCATCAGTATGACTTAACCCTCCATCATAAACCTTGGACACCAAGGCTTGGGTGCGATTCCCTCGTTGGCAACATTGTTGCTGGGAGAATCGCATGTGTTCTCACGTGACTCCACAGGGAGGAGTCACTGGAAGCTTGCATGTGATTTCTCTTGCTCTGCCCCAAAGCCTTTTCTCCTGGCTGATTTTAATCTGAATCCTCTATCTGTAATAGACCATAACTAGGAGAATAAGAGCTTCTCTGAGCCCTGCCAAGTCCTAGTGAATCATTGAGCCTAAGGGTGGTCTTTTGGACACTGACGTAGTATCCTTTCCCTATAATAAATGATAGCAATGAGTGACAACTGTATAATGAACCCTGTGAGTTCTCTTAGCAAGTCATCAAACCTGGGGGTGGTCTTGGGGATCCCTGTTATTCTCCATCGCCTTTCTTTCCTAAACTCCTGAGAGAGAGGGGTTTCTGTATCATCCTATCTTCTAGGGGAAGGAAGGTGTCTGATCCATGATCATCTCTGTAAGAACTAACTTGTCTCATCTGGTTCTCGTTGCCACGCCTGCCGACTTCGTTCATGTTTGCCATCCCATTGTAACCTCTCTGGTCGTCTGTCCCATGTACTCCGCATCCTCCGTACCCAAACATTTAAGCCCATTTGGGTCTACCAGCCCTGTTAGCCCTTCATTTCCCTTACAGGAAGCCCAGAACTTTCCATGGCATTTTCTGGCACCATATTAAGGAAAAGAAACTCCAGGAGGCTTCAAGACCATTAGTCTTGAATCAGCCATTGTTGATGTTCCCACCTCTGGCAATGAATGCTGGGAGCAGGGTACCTGTTTCCTATGCACTAGGCTTTCCACGAATTTCACTGGGTTTCTGTGTCCCCAGCTCTCTCTATTATTCCGCCTTGGATTATTTACATCACTATAAATATTTGTGGCTCAGAAAGAATGTAATGTTCTTTCTAAAGTTATCTAGCTAACTCGCTCTTAATATTCAAACTAACTGCCCATCTATTTCCAGATTTAACTTTTGAAAATTCTCAATCATTGATGCATTAATGTAAGAGCACACACAATTATAAATATTGCAACATTGAGTCATGCGATTATAAATATACCTGGCAGAATTTTAACCTACAAAGCACAAAACTGATTTTTCCTCCAAGTTCTGCCTAGAGTGTTTGTCTATGTTTGAAAGTGAACATTCAGATGTTAATAATAAATCCAAACAAGGTGCCTCCTTCGCACTCTGGAGGTTGTATGCAAGTTAGAGGCGACGGGAACACCCAGAGTCACATGATTACTGATCGTTCACAAGTTCAGGGTTGCCTGATATGGCATTTGGTGTCCTGGCCTCCAACAAAGCTGGAGCCAAATTGGGGTTTATACATAGTTTCTGTCACTGCTTTTTCTAGTGAGACAAAAACAAAAAACAAAAAGCACAAGAACAACAAAGTATATAGACAGATATTTTTCCCAACCCTTTTCTTTTGAATACCAGACCCTGAGCTCCTGACACTCCACACACCTTTTCATTGCGTAGTCACCTCTTGCAGTTGCTCTTACAATCACTACCAGAAATTTAAAGAGCATTTCTGTTGTTGCTGTTGTTGGTTTGTTTACTTGTTTTGGAGCTTCAGAGTTGAACATTGACACTGACCCTATCTTTTCACAGCCAGCCCTGCCTGGCCCCTTGCTCAGGCTTCCAAGAAGCCCACAGCAGGCTTCTCCCGCATTCAATGAGAACCAGAGCTCTCAAGTGTGGGATTACTTACCTGGGGAGCTGTAAAGTCCTGTTCCTTCCTTAAACAGTGGAGTCCGGGATGCTAAGAAAAATTACCTGTCAATTTGTGTGGACTTCTTAGATCTCTGTCCCCACCCCTTTCTTTCATTTACAGAAAGCCCTGAGGACTCAGAGCAGGGTTGACGGGGTGCTCTTGTGAAGATGTTCCTGCCATTGTGCCCATTTGGGATGGAGAGGAAGGGGCTGGTGGTTGATGGGGGAGATTGTCATGTGGAGGTTGTTCAGCTGGGTCTGTGAAGGTCAAGCCACCACTCTGTGAGTGTGAGAGTGGGGATGGCCCATCATATCAACAAGATCATTCAGAATGCCAGTCACCTGGAGATGAGGCCTAGCTCTCTGAAATGGACATCTTCACCTCTTGACCTTGGGCATGATGGCGTCAGGATGACTAGGAAAGAAGTCTCACAAGAGAGTCTACCTTTTGGAATCGGAATATAGGTATCTACAGATGGCCAGAGGAATGGCACAGGGACCCTGCATTTATGCATTTCATGTGACGGCTCTGCTTACTTTCCCGTAGTTGTTCCTCTAAAATTAGTGATGTCATTAAAGATCTAGCCTGTTCTAGATCTGAGAACATGGGGACTGTGTCCACCAGGGCCAGATTGTTAAAAGAGGAGCATTGTCTCTTAGGGTGACATGGGGGTAGCAATGGGAACAGAAACTGAAGGGAGAGGATGAAACTTCAGGGCGCAGTGGAGGGTGCACCTGGTTCTAGCCAACAGGACTTTCTTCCAGAGTTTTACTTTGGAGAGTACGGAATTTGTTTCAGGATAGGGAGTGGTTGCCCTTCATAGCTTTCCATCTCTGTTACACCAGAGAATTTTTCCTTCCAGGTTTGTTCTCTGGGGACATAGACTCCCAGGTCCCTGCTCTGTGGTGCCGCGTTGTTATCTCCTCATTTTGCCATGGTGGACCCTTGGTCCTGGGTCCTCTTTTGGATTTCTCTGCTGCTCGTTTGCTCTCCCAGAAATGCGCTGGACAGTTTGGCCTTGCGTGGCTGAGGGATTCCACCTTACTGGAGGGTAGCCGGGACCCTAGTTCCAGGACCACTTGTCCAGGCACTTCTTCACAGACAGTCCCAAGCCCTCCAGCCTTTGAAAGTTACACTTTTCTTTAAAATGCAAATAGACTATTTCCAATCTATCTCCTTTGATTTGGAGAAGTCTAGTGTGCCCTCCCTGATATGCCCAAGGATGTCCAGGAAGGGGTGTGTTCTCCTGGTCTCCTTTGCCTTTGCATCACTGCTCCTAACTTAATTCTTAATCTCCAACTAACTGCTTGGCTTGCTGTCCTTCTACGCCACTTTGTCTCACGTGAGGATGGTGCACTGTCTTCTGCATTGTCCAAGCATCATCTCAACAAGGTGCTGGTGCATACACAATCAGACTTCTACTCAAGGCTTGGAGATGACAACGCAGCACCACAGAGCAGGAACCAACTTAAAATAGCATGTTAGACATCTTTGTTCTTCAGGTGCCTTGGTCATCCCTGCCTAGGAATTTCTCATCAGCTACGTTCCCTCTTAGACTCTAGCCTTCTGCCACTCACCCTCTCTTCCTACCCAAGCCTTTCTCCTGTATTCTCTCTCCCCAGACTTATCCCGCCCACCCATTATTTAACTACCATACAACAACACCTACATTCCTAATGCTTTACTATGCAGGGCAATTGAGTAGCCTTGTTGCAACTCTTCTGTGCAGACTAGTTGAGACCCTTCCTCTCATAACCAAAAGACCCATTAATCAGCTTTCAAGGAAAAAGCACCAGCTCCTCTGAGATGAATTCTGCCTGCCTGGTTATCTGTGGTATAAAAACAACTACCATTTCATAATGCTCACAGGTTCTGTGGGTCAGGTGAGGGCATGGCAAGGATGACTTGT
The DNA here is from genome assembly GCF_964374135.1 of Grampus griseus. NCBI lineage: Eukaryota > Metazoa > Chordata > Mammalia > Artiodactyla > Delphinidae > Grampus > Grampus griseus. The sequence goes on from NC_139002.1 coordinate 63,588,877, forward strand.
CTCTCCTCCATGATGTCTGGGGCCTCAGCTGGGAAGACTCAAGCAGGGGATGACTTGAAGGGCTAGAGGATGTAATCTTCTGAAGGCTTCTTCACTCATGTGTCTGGTGCCTAGTTGTGGTGAGTTGAAGGCTAGGTCAGCTGAGACTGTCAACAGAAGCATCTGCATGTGACTTTTGCTCATAGCTTAGGGTTCCTAACAACATGGCAGCCACGTGGAAGTCAAACTTCTTACACGGTGGCTCAGGTCTCCAATGAACAAGGGAACACTGAAAGGCCTTTTATTACATAACCTCAGAAGTCACACAGCACCCAGAATCAAGGCAAGGTACCATAGATTTTACTTCTCAATGAGAGGAACGTCAAAGATGTTGTGACCGTGCTTTAAGACCGCTGCACAGCTCCCTCCCACAGAATGCTGACACACAGCTCCTGGCACTGGGAAGGGTCAAGGGCCCTTTCTCTGCGGCTTTGTTAGGCTCTTCCATCTGCCTAGCCCAAGGGTTCCTCCAGGATGTCTGGGATGTAGCTTCCCTACAACTTTCAGCCCTGGTTCAGGACACCTGGCTTTGGGCTTCTTATTTGTACTTCTTATTTGGGTGTCAGGATTGGGAAATGGAGGTCTGGGAGTCCAGTACACCTGCTCTTGGCTCTTACAGCTACAGAACTCTTGTCTTTTGTCAACAACCTGGTTCCCTGGGGGGTAGAATCTGTGTTTATCATTACTACCTCCAGGGGCTTCCCCAAGGCAGGCTACAGGGGCCTGGTAATCAGTGCCCAGTGTCAGTCTCAGGTCTCTGTGGCTGCTGACTCTGAGTTCACATGGGTTGGAGTGGGTGATGCCACTGGAGCGGGTCCTCTCTTATTGTGGGAGTCCCTTCTGAGGTCCTCTTGCCCTTCCGTCAGTCCTTTGGAGAAAAGACATCTTTGGAGGCTTGTCTTTTAACATATGGGTCAGAAGCAGTGGCTTCTGGTTCTGCAGCATTTGTGGGAGGCCCCACAAACTCCGCCCGTTCTCCAGATAGGGAAGTTCAGCCATCACCCCTACCCCAACAGTGAAATAAGCCTTCACAGAGTTGCAACAAGTTGATTTTGGAGTCCCAATCCACCACTCCTGAGGTTATGGGTGTGCCAAGAGTCTTACCATCAAGATGTGGCTCAGAAGCAGTAGTTCTGTTTGGGGGGCAGACCATGCAGGTCAGTCTGTAAACCCCAAAGGGAGTAACAGTGGCTGCTTGCTGTATTCAGCGTTCTGCTGAGCACCCGGCCCTTGGCAAATCTGGTTAATGATGCTTTGGGGCAGGCCTGAGTGCGTGGCAAATTTCAGAGCTATAGGGACCAGCAAGTTATTTAAGTGAGAGAAGCTGGCTGGCTGGGGCCTGACGCTGATGGGAGAACACACACTCCCCGTAAGGACAGCAGCCACTTCTCTGCTCTGTACCCGCCGTGCTGAAGGCAGACCTAGAGTTGCCAGATTTTCTTAGTTTTCAACACAGAACAAAATCCCAGTCTATTAAATCTCCCAATTTTTGTGCTGTTGATGAAAAAAAGAAAAAAACCTGCTCGGGACAAACGAAAACACATTTGTGAGAGGGACGCAACAGAGGCTGTGCCAGTTGCAAGCCCTGTGACCCACAGGGTTAACAGGTAAGGCTAGTTCCACGGGAGTTGACCCTGATCCGTGGATTAGTGTAGCTCAGGCCCTACCGCCCTGCCCTCTACCTCCAGGGAACCTTGGAACCTCCACCCGGGCCTTGATCTCAGCGTGTTAGCGCAACCACCGCGCAACAGCGGCACTGGAAGGCCCTTCTTAGGCTTCCGCGACCTCGGCAATAAGATTATACCTGTAAATCCCCGCAGGCAGCAGCCCAGGGTGGGGGAAGGGAAGGGAAAGAGGGGCGGGGCAGACCGACCGCCAGGCCGGCTCACTTTACCCCAGACCGCCCCACCCAGCGGACCCCTCTCCCATAGACCTTCCTCCCTGGGCCACCCTCAGCCAGGCGTAAATGAAGTTAAGCCAACAAAGCTGGATTTTTTTTTCCCCCCAAAGGATTTTCGGTAGTAATGAAGGGAAAGCACAAAGGAAAACAAACAGAAAGAGATGGCCTGGAATGGGAGTTTTTACAGAGCTTGGTCCTCGGAACCCAAGGGGGCCACAATATGCAAGGGGAATCTGGCGGGGGAAGAGAGAGGGAGAGGTGGATTTTCACTCGGGTAAGGAGGCGGCTGAGTCTCGACAGTTTTAGGACGGGGGCACTCCAGTGGTTAAAGGATTTCCCTGCTGGGGGGATGGGGGCGGGGAGACGGCGGGAATCTTTGAAATTCTAGGATGGGTATTCCCATTCCTGAGAAGGGGGGCACTTGGCCGTGGCAGGTTGAAGGGGGTGAATGGGAAAGGAAGGGGCATCTCCGTCCAGGGTGTCTGTGTTATCGGGCGTTTATCCCGGACTCCTGCGCCAGCAGGAGACAGGAAAGCCTTTAAGTAGTCCCGGTCCCGGGAAGGTTTGAAAACAGCGGTGCCCTAGTGAAGCCGGAAAAGATGGAACGGTTGCTATGGCGACGTGGGGCACACATCGGAAATAAATAAATAAGTAGTCCAGGCTGCAGCAGCCGCGCCCCCGCAGGACTCGAGCGCGGGGGAGGGGGCCCCCGCGGGCCCGGGTCCCCGCAGCCCGCGCGTCTACGCCATTGGCAGAGCCGGAGGGGGGGTCACCCCCCCGGGGGTGGGGGCGAATGGTACAGTCCTCCGCCCGCGCCTTGGCCGGGCCCGCAGCTAGCAAGCTAGCTCAGAGCCCCGCGCCGCTGCCGCCGCTGCCAGCTTACCCCGAAGCAGAGTCGTGAGGCGGAGATGGAGGGAGTCAGCAGCCACCGGACCCTGTCTTACAGCCGCTGGAGCTACGACAGGTAGGGCGGGCGCCTGGAGGATGGGCTCCGCCAGGACCTCCGCGTGCCCCTGCGTGGGCGCCCTCCGACGCTCGCACTTTTGCAGGAGAGCGGGCACTCACGCCCAGACCCCCCAGGGTGTACTCGGACCCTCGAGCGTCCGGGACATCGGTACCGAGAGCCTCAGATGTCCGAACCTGGAGCCGAGCGACAGTGTCCTCACACCCGCGGGGCAGAGCTGTCAGAGGAGGGCACCGGGGCACTGGGACCCGCGAGCTGGCTCCCACCTCCCACCTCCCCCGTTCCCACCTCGGCTATCCTGCGGGTGTCGATCGGCTCTGGAACAGCGCAAAAGAGCTTGGAGGGGTTGCGGGGCGGGGTGGGGCGAGGAGGGGCGCCCCTCAAGTCCAGGCCGCGCCCCCCCTTGGCACCGCCGCCGCTGCCTGGGTCTGCGCCCCGCGGGGCCCTCGGCGGGGACAGGGCTAGCCCAGGGCAGAGTGCCCTGGGTCGCTGTCCGGGACCTGAGAGTCGCTGCCTGCTGGGCGGAGGTGGATGGCAGCCCGAGGCCGGCTGTCGGGGCGCCAGGAGCGGCACCGGCGCCCACCGGGTTGCCAGGCTCCGTGCCAGCCTCGCGGGGATGCAAAGCGGCTGCCGGCGCGTGGGCGGTTTGGAGCAGCGCTCCCCACGCACTAGTTCTGGAGGAAGGGATCCTCCATCCTTACTGATGAAATGAGAAAAAGGACAACGGAATGAGTCGGTCATAACACAGAGTAGATTTATTCTGAGATGTTGTCTTTTCTACCTTTCTTCGGTGTGTTAAATAACACCCCTCTTTTTAAAATGAGGTCATGAGGATAGTAAATAGATTTTTGATGTTGTTGTTAAAGTCCATAACCCCACGTCAGTCTGCAGAATTCTGAAGTTAAGTGTTCTGATCCATGACCCTAAATGGTGAGGGCTGGAAGAGAAACTTCATTAGCCAGGCAGCTCTCACCTCCCTGAAGTCTTGCTTCCTGCCGTCCTCCTCTTTCTTCTGCTTAAAACCTTCCTGCACACCCTTCCCCCTCCCCATAACCTCAAGTCCGTTCTCTAGGAGGTCTGCGTCTTTATTCCTGCCTTACCCCTAGGTTCTTCATGACATTTTTTTTTCTTAAATTCCATATATATGTGTTAGCATACTGTATTTGTTTTTTTCTTTCTGACTTACTTCACTGTGTATGACAGACTCTAGGTCTATCCACCTCATTACAAATAGCTCAATTTCGTTTCTTTTTATGGCTGAGTAATATTCCATTGTATATATGTGCCACATCTTCTTTATCCATTCATCCGATGATGGGCACTTAGGTTGTTTCCATCTCCGGGCTATTGTAAATAGAGCTGCGATGAACATTTTGGTACATGACTCTTTTTGAATTTCGGTTTTCTCAGGGTATATGCCCAGTAGTGGGATTGCTGGGTCATATGGTAGTTCTATTTGTAGTTTTTTAAGGAGCTGTGACGGGGCAAGAGAGAGTCATGGACATATACACACTAACAAACGTAGTAAGGTAGATAGCTAGTGGGAAGCAGCCGCATGGCACAGGGATATTGGCTCGGTGCTTTGTGACAGCCTGGAGGGGTGGGATAGGGAGGGTGGGAGGGAGGGAGACGCAAGAGGGAAGAGATATGGGAACATATGTATATGTATAACTGATTCACTTTGTTATAGGGCAGAAACTAACACACCATTGTAAAGTAATTATACCCCAATAAAGATGTTAAAAAAACAAACAAACAAAAAAAACCTTCCTGCATCTCTGACAGCCCTTGGTTTTAGAGATTCGGAGAAACAGGTGTTCCTCCTGCCCCAGGCCAATTCCCCTGGGACACCTCCTTACCCTCCCTCCCTGGGTCTCGCCTCCCACTGACCCCATGTCTCTTCTCCATCTTCACCTTCCCCTCTTTACTGGCCATCTCCCCTCAGCCTGTAAACCTTTTCGAATCTGTCTCGTCTCCCTCGGCAAGATGGGTGCACCTGGGTCACATCTCTTTCTTCGCTTTCATTGCCTTCTTTAAGGAAAAATATCAGTTTGATTCTGTTTCCTCATCAACCCTTCATTGCACAGTCCTAGCAATCAGCCTGCAGTCTGCCTCACAATTCCAGTGAACTTGCTCTTTTGAAAAGCAGTGCTCTCTGTGGAGAGGAACTCTAAAACGATTGGAATATTAACCTTAAAAGAACGAAACCTGAGACTTACATGCTGGCACAGTGGTTAAGAATTCGCCTGCCAATGCAGGGGACACGGGTTCGAGCCATTGTCAGGGAAGATCCCACATGCCACGGAGCAACTAAGCCTGGGCATCACAACTACTGAGCCTGCGCTCTAGAGCCCGCGAGGCACAACTACTGAGCCGACGTGCCGCAACTACTGAAGCCCACGTGCCTAGAGCCCGTGCTCCGCAACAAGAGAAGCCACCTCAATGAAAAGACCGCGCACCACCACGGAGAGTAGCCCCCGCTCACCACAACTAGAGAAAGCCTGTGCGCAGCAACGAAGACCCAACGTAGACAAAAATAAATAAATAAATAAATTTTTTTAAAAAAACAACGAAACCTTCGAGCCTGTGTTCAGATCCTAAATCACACATTTATTCACTTAATCGACAAACATGTATTGAGTGCAAACTATGTGCTGGGCCCTAGAGGTAAGGAGATAAAACTACATTAATTCCTTCCCCCACATGAGCTCACAGTCCAGATTCTAGTAGAAATACATGGTAGCATATACCAAAGGTCTAAAACACATGTAGGAAGACATTTTTAAATTGAGGTAATTCTATATAGTAACTAAACTTTTCTTTCCCCTTGCATAAACAAACAAAAGTAGCAAGACTCTGGAATTAGACAGCCTGGATTCAAATCCTGACTTCACCTAGCTAACCTTGAACAAATTACTTTTCCTCTATAGACTTGTTTCTTCGTCTGTAAAATGGGGAAGTATCATGAGTATTAGATGGGGTAATAAATATAAAGGGCTTAGCCTTCTGCCTGGGACATAGTAACAAGTGGTACCTATTTCTGTTTTATTAATAAATACTATAAATATCTCTTGGGAACCCTGGTTTTCCATAGAAACTTAGTTTGAAAATCATTGTTCTCCTTTTTAGACCCCTAAATATAGATATTTCCAGGGGTTCTGTCCTCAGAACTCTTTCCTTCTCACCCTGACAACCTTAACACTTCGGGAGCTGTGAGAAGAAAACAGTTTCCCTCGCCTTGGTCCAAACTAACTGAATCTGATTGTCCAGGAATGGGACCTTGGAATCAGTATGTGTGTAAAACTTCCCAGATGACTCTGATACAGCTGGAAACATTGATATATACCGCCCACCTCCGTTTTCTAGTTACTACTTAGTTTTCAAAACGTAAGTATTGAATTATTCAAAAAGTTACAGTCTTCAAAAGAGCTGTTAAAAAGATTATACAAGCAACAAATGCATATGGTACACGGTTATTAAAAGTGAAACTCAGTGATTCTGCAGCCCCCCAACTCCAACCCCTAGGAGTAAACCACTGGTAACAGTTAACCCTCACTTTCCTACCCTGTTCTCTGGCCTCTGCCTCTACCACATCTTTGAACCTGGGAGGCACTCTGCGTCACATTCCCATTGAAGTTGACCTCTCTGCTGTGTGTAACCTATTCATTTAAGCTGTTTTCCCCTTTGCTTCTTTTTTTGCTTATTTGTTGTTTGGGGTTTTTTGACCATGCTGCTTGGCTTGAGGGATCTTAGTTCTCTGACCAGGGATTGAACCCAGGCCCCCCAGCTGTGGAAGCGCCAACCCCTAACCACTGGACTGCCAGGGAATTCCCTCCCCTCAGCATCTGAGGCCATTTAAGTATCATTTATCTATTTATGTGGAACAAATCACTCCTAAACTTAATGGCTTAAAATAATAACTGAGTTAGCCCAGGATTTTGTGGATCCACAATTTGGGCTGGGCTCAGCTGGGTAGATTTTGTGGTCTGGGCCACACTCAGCTTTTCTTGGCTATACTGGCTCACATACCTGGTGCCTCAGCTGTGAAGACTAGCCCATCTGGGGCCTCTCTCCGCAGGCCCTCTCATCTTCCAGCAGGATAGCTCAGGCTTGCTCACATGCTGGTAGAAGGGCTCCCAGTGAGAGAGCAGAAGCTGTAAGGCCTCTTGGGGCCTAGGTTTAGAACTTGTACAACATCATTTTGCCACGTTGTTATTGGCCAGAGTAAGTCAAAAGGTAGAGGTATAAGACTCACCTCTTGAAGGGAGGAGCTGGCCGAGAATTCATGGCAATTTTTACAATCTATTACAATATACTGCCTACATTTTTTAAATTGCTGCCTCCTCTTGGTTCCTACTGTCCAAATGTGAGCACATGCCAAAGCCGTCTCCTCTTTTCCATTCTGTTCCATTCCATTCTATTCTCAGTTATCAACTCAATGCTTTATTTATTTATTTATTTATTTATGCGGTTGCACCGGGTCTTAGTTGTGGCAGGCGGGCTCCTTAGTTGCAGCACACGGGCTCAGTTGTTCCACAGCATGTGGGATCTTCCTGGACCAGGGGTTGAACCCATGTCCCCTGCATTGGCAAGCAATCTTTATCCACTGTGCCACCAGGGAAGTCCAGCTTAATGCTTTTTAACATAGAAATCCATATCTTCAACCCCAATCTTTTTAGGAGTTCTTTATTTTATTTTATTTTTTTATTTTTGGCTGTGCTGGGTCTTCATTTCTCTGCGAGGGCTTTCTCTAGTTGCGGCAAGCGGGGGCCACTCTTCATCGCGGTGTGTGGGCCTCTCACTATTGCGGCCTCTCCTGTTGCGGAGCACAGGCTCCAGACGCGCAGGCTCAGTAGTTGTGGCTCACGGGCCTAGTTGCTCCGCGGCATGTGGGATCCTCCCAGACCAGGGCTCGAACCCGTGTCCCCTGCATTGGCAGGCAGAGTCTCAACCACTGTGCCACCAGATAAGCCCCCTGGCAGGAGTTCTTTAGACCCAACCAAGTTGTCAGTTACTTGCCGCGCAGTCTTAATTTGGATGTTTGGTGGTCGTCTGGGTGGATCTTTTCAAGTCCAAAGAGATAGAGCAATAGGAGAATGAGAAAGACTGAGGGGGAGAAGCCTTGGCCTCAGTGCGCTTCTTCGCGGCCAGAGAACTGGTCTCTGCCAGACCCTGCAGGCGACGTCAGCTGCCCCTTAACGGGCTACTTGAATCTCCATGGCTCAGGGTAAGTCCCAGCCACCCTTCAGAGGGGAGCCATAGCCCAATAGGCGGATCGAGATCATGGCCTTTGAGGCCCCGCATTGGGTGCCAGAAAAGATGCTGCAGGAAAGAGAGAGTGGGGTGCGAGAGGATGGTCACATCCCAAGTCATGTCTGAGTCCCTGGGATGGCCGCCCAGTGTGGGTTCTTGGCTTCGTGCAGGCAAGATTCAAGAGCAAGACATAGTAAAGTGAAAGAAGATTTATTCAGGGAGATACACACTCCATAGACAGAGTGTGCGCCATCTTGGAAGGCAAGAGGCCAACCCCAATCTTTCTGTTGAGCCTTAGCCCTGTTGAGCCTGTAGACCTCTCCATCTATATGGGTCGGCCAAAAAGTTGGTTTGGGTTTTTCCGTAGCATCTTACAGAAAAACCTGAATTAACTTTTTGGCCAACCCAATAGGTAGTCCACAAACACATCTAACTCAACATGTTCAAAATCAGACCCTTCACTGATAACTCTATAGTCTCTATTTAGCATCCTGATAGGCAAATGAACACTTCAAGACTTTGACATTGACCTTGAACTTTCCAAGTCTAGTCATTTCATCTGTCTATTCTTATCTATACCACTGATTATTATGAAGATAAAATGAAACAATGTATCCAAAATGACTGACACAAAGTGTCATTAAGTCCAGGTGTTCTCAACAGCTTGGCACTTGGCTAACCATCTTCTCTCTACTCAAGCCCCAGTCATTATCCCCAAAAGTTTCAGGGTCCATGTAAATGATTAGCACTCCTTCTAATTTCTGGATCTTCCCATTCTAGAGACTTCTCTTCAGTTATTTACAGGATAAACTCCTAGATGTTGATACCTGGAATTGCTTCACTTCTGATATCATTCACATGAGCATCCCATGCTCTGGGATGACACTATAGGGTCATCCAGTGCCTTCATCTGTGCATTTTCTCCTGGGCCAGCCTTTCCCGGGCCTCTCTTCCCTTCCCAGCCTGGACCACGTGAGAGATTAGTTAACTCACTCACTATCATCACTTTGTATTTCCTCACATATGCTCGCCGCCACCCCAGCCCTGCATTTATCAGTGTTCGGCTCTCCACTCCCTTTTCTTATTGTGGCACCAGAACACTATATCACAAAACTACACAGCTATGCAGGTTGTCCTTACCTTCATGGTCTTCGTCTGCAGCTGGGACATCTCCATCATCTCTCAATCTTTTCATTTCTCCTGGGTTACCTTCACTCCCATTCCCTACAGCAGCCTCTCCAAACCATCATACTCAAGACCCCTATTGCTTGACCCTGACTCCACACCCCCATACTCTAAGCAAATGGTATTGCCTTTGAGAAAAATTGATCACATCCGGCTTGATCTTCTGCGACTTCCTGTCTCTGCATCACTTCTACTGCACTTCAGTCACTCCCTTGTGGGGACCTTTTCGTTGTTTCCAAATCTTTGCTATTAGAAACCATTCCATGATAAACATCCTTGTATAACATTTTTTTCTCATGTCTGATTATTTGATTAGAAGAGGGGTTGTTAGTTCCAGATTTGGGGATCGTTACCAGATTATTTTCCAGAAGGAGGGAATTGATTTATACTCCCACTGTTAGTCACTTTAGCTCCACGGTTGTATGATTATCTGTTTGTCAGTTTGATCTCCCAGACTTTGAGACCATGTAGTACAATTGCTCAGAACTTGAATTTTGGAGTCAAAGTGACCTGACTTCAAAGCCCAGCTTCCTCAATTATTGGTTATGTGACTTTAGCCCAGTGACTTAACCTCCATCTACAAAAAAAAGATAATAATAATTGTACCTGCCTCTTGAGGGGGTCCATTCATTTAATATGTATTTATTGTGCACCTCCTAACTTCCAGACAACATTTTAGGCATGGGAGACAGAGCAGTGAACAAAACAAAGTGCCTGGTCCCAAAGTTCCTACTGTCTAGTGTGGGGAGATAAACATAGACCAAAATATTATATGTATATGTACACACACACACACATCTACATACACACACACACACATATATATATATCAGTGCTAAGTGAAATATGATATGGTAAGTGTAAAGAAGAAAAATAAAGCAGAATAAGGACAGAGTCTGACTACATGCAAGTTGGGGTGGTGGTGAATATGCTGTAGTATATAGCGTGATCAGGGAAACTCTTTCTGATAAGGTGCTATTTCAGCAGACACCTGAAAAGAGCCAGGGAGTGAATCATGTGGCTAATGGGGAAGAATGTTCCATGGAAGGGGAAAGCCAGTGAAAAGGTCCCGGTGTAGGCGTGGGCCTAGTGTATATCTGGGAACAACAAGGAGGCCAGTGTTTCCTTGTGCCTCTTCATAATACTTCCTTTCTACTACCCCCGTCATCCCACACTCCCCCCATCCTCAGGGAACCACTGGTCTGATTTCTTTGCATTTCCTAGAATTTTGTATAATGGGAATCATTCAGTATGTACTCTTTTTTGGTCTGGCTTCTTTCACGCAGCACAGTTATTTTGATATTCTTCCATGTTCTTGCATGAATCTGTAGTTCATTTCTTTTTATTCCTGAGTAGTATTCCATTATATGGGGATACCATGTTTTGTTTATCCATTTACTTGGGTTGTTTCCACTTTTTGGCTATTACAACTAAAACTTTGTGACTATTCATATACAAGTCTTTGTATGTACATGTGTTTTTATTTCTCTTTGGTAGATACTTAGGAGCAGACTGGCAAGATCATTTGGTAGATGTACATTTAACTTTTTAAGGAACTGTGCAACTTTTCCAAAGTGGTTGTACCATTTTACATTCCCATGAGCAGCGTATGGGAGTCCCAATTCCTCCACATCCTTTCGCAAACTTGGTAGGATCAGTCTCTTTAATTTTAGCCATTCTAATAGGTATGTAGTGGTATCTCATTGTAATTTTAATTTCTTTAATGACTAATGATACTGAGCATCTTTCCACGTGCTTATTTGCCATCCATATATTTTCTTTGGTGAAGTGTCTGTTAAAATCTTTTTTCCCATTTTTTAAATTGGGTTGTTTCCTTATTATTGAATTTTGAGAGTTCTTTGCATATTCTGGATACATGTCCTTTATCAGATAAGTAAGTGGTCCCCAACCTTTTTTGGCACCAGGGACCGGTTTTGTGGAAGACAATTTTTTCACGGGGGTAGGGGCTGGGGGATGGTTTGGGCGATAATGCAAGCGATGGGGAGCAACGGGGAGTGACGGGGAGCTACGGGGAGCGGCAGATGAAGCTTCGCTAGCTCGCTCGCTCGCTCGCTCACTCACTCACCTCCTGCTGTGCAGCCCAGTTCCTAACAGGCTTCAGACCAGTACCAGTCCGCAGCCCAGGGGTTGGGGACCCCTGAGATAAGTGACTTGCAGATATTTTCTCCAAGTCTGTGGCTTTTCTTTTTTCATTCTCTTATGTATTTTGAAGAGCAGAAGTTTTACTTTCGATGCAGTTCAATTTATCAGTTTCTTCTTTTATGGATTGTGCTTCTGGTGTCATAGCTGAGAAATCATTGCCTAACTCAAGATGACAGAGATTTTCTCCTAGGAATTTTCTAATTTTAGGTTTAACATTTTAGGTCTGTGCTCCATCTTGAGTTAACTTTTGTATATGGTATGAAGTTCATTTTTTAAAATGAATATCCAATTGTTCCATCACCATTCGCTGAAAGGACTTTACTCTTTTTGCACCTTTATCCCTTGTCCTTATATTTATTTCTACACTCTCTATTCTGTTCCATTGATCTTGTCTTTCTTGATGCCAATATCACACTGTCTTGATTACTACAACTTTATAATAAGTCTTGAAACCAAGTAGTTGAGGACCTTCAACTTTGTTCTTTTTCTTCTTCTTTTTCTTTTTCAAACCACAGTACTCATTTATTACTCCACAGTTGTGAGGATCTCTTTCCAGTTATTACAGTGTTTGTGGTCCTGCCTGGGGCTCATCCCCAACCCAGAATCAAGCTACATGGCAAATAAAATTTGGAGGTTTTTTGGTGAGTGTGGAGTCAAAACAAGATGAAAGGGACAATATGGAGAGGCCCTTTCACCCAAGCCCTGGAGATACCAGGATGTTCTTCTTTTTCAAAGTTTTGGCTATTCTGGGTCCTTTTAAATTTCACATTAATTTTACAATGAGATTTTCAAGTTCTGCAAAAAACAAAATGAAACGAAACAATACGCCTAATGGGGTTTTGATTAAAATTATAGATGAATTGGGGGAGATTTGACTCATTAATATTGGGCCTTCTGATGACCTAGGAAAATGATATATCTTTCTGTTTATTTAGATCATCTTTAATTTCTCTCAGGCATATTTTGTAGTTTTCAGAGCACAAGTCTTTAACCTGTTTTGGAAGACTTATCCCTAAGTATTGTATATTTTTCAATGAAATTGTAAATGACATTTTAAAAATTCAATTCCAAGTTTCGTTCTTAGGGTTTAGCAGTACAGTTTTTTTCTGTGTGGTCACAATTTTGTGTAACCATCACCACTGTAGATTTCTGAAACTTTTCATCACCCCAAACAAAAACTTTGTGCTCATTAACAAAAAACTCCTCATTACCTCTCCTCTCAGCTTCTGGTAACCACTAATTTACTTTCTGTCTCTGTGAATTTGCCTATTCTAGATATTGTATATAAGTGGAATCATACAATATTTTTTTCTTTGTCTCTTGCTTAGTTCACTTAGGATAATGTATTCAAGGTTCATCCATGCTGTAGCATGTATGAGAACTTCATTCCTTTTTTGACTGAGCAATATTCCATTGTATGCATATACCACGTTTGTTTATCCATTAATCTGTTGATGGACCCTTGGGCTGTCTCCACATTTTGGCTACTGTGAAAATGCTGCTGTGAACATTGGTGTGCAAGTTTTTGTTTCAATCCCTGTTTTCAGATCTTCTGGATATATACCTAGGAATGGAATTGCCCAATCATATGATAATTCTATGTTTAGCTTTTTTTTTCTATAAATTTATTTATTTAATTTATTTATTTTTGGCCACATTGTGTCTTTGTTGCTGGGTGCTGGCTTTCTCTAGTTGTGGCGAGCGGGGGCTACTCTTCATTGCGATGCGCAGACTTCTCATTGCGGTGGCTTCTCTTGTTGCGGAGCACGGGCTCTAGGCGTGCGGGCTTCAGTAGTTGTGGCATGCGGGATCAGTAGTTGTGGCGCATGGGCTTAGTTGCTCCGTGGCATGTGGGATCTTCCTGGACCAGGGCTCGAACCCATGTCCCGGGCATTGGCAGGCAGATTCTTAACCACTGTGCCACTAGGGAAGCCCTATGTTTAGCTTTTTGAAGAACCACCAAACTGCTTTTCACAGTGACTGCACCATTTTACATTCCTACCAGCAGTATATGAGGATTCCCATTTCTCCAGATCCTCGCCAACAGTGGTTATTTTCCTTTTTAAAAAATATTATTAGGGGCTTCCCTGGTGACGCAGTGGTTGAGAGTCTGCCTGCCGATGCAGGGGACACGGGTTCGTGCCCCGGTCCGGGAGGATCCCACATGCCGCGGAGTGGCTGGGCCCGTGAGCCATGGCCGCTGAGCCTGCGCGTCCGGAGCCTGTGCTCTGCAACGGGAGAGGCCACAACAGTGAGAGGCCCGTGTACCGCAAAAAAAAAAAAAATATATATATATATATATGTATATATACTTATTTATTTATTATTATTATTATAGCCATCCTAGGATGAGTGAAATGGTTTCTTGTTGTGGTTTTGATTTGCATTTTTCCTAATGACTAATGACGTTGAGCATCTTTTTATGTGCCTATTGGCCATCTGTATATCTTCTTTGGAGAAATATCTATTCAAGTCATTTGCCCATCTTTTTTGTTTGTTTTTCTAGTACTTTTTATTGAAGTATAACCTGCATAGGAAAAAAATTCACAAGTCATAAGTGAAGAGTTTGGTGAATTTTCACAAAGTGAGTACACTCTTATAATCAGAAACCCTCCTTGCCACCGCCCCTGACACAAGGGTGACCACCATCCTGACTTCCATTGGGCTGACTTCTAATAGCAAAGTTTAGTTTTGCTGATTTTTGCCTTAAGAGTACCAGCTATAGTCTTGGGTCTTCCTTCTGTAGTTCAACAGCAGATTCATCTGAGTTTTTGCATCAAGTTGCAGTTTGTTCATTCTCGTGGCTATGCAGTATCCTACTGTATGAACTTACCACAGTTCTTCCAATGCACTGTGACCAACACTTGAAATGTTTCCAGGTTTTGGCTGTTATTAATAGTGGACATTTTAATGCATGTCTTTTGGTAGATTTTCTTTGGTTGTTTGATTTTTTCAGCTTGAGATATAATTGATGCCTAGGAATTATTTATATTTAAGGTGTACAACTTGATGTTTTGATATACATATTTATTGTGAAATGATGACCACAGTCAAGCTAATTAACAAATCCGTCGCCTCACATAGTTACCATTTTCTTTCTTTCTTTTTTTTTTCTTTCTTTCTTTCGTTCTTTTGTTCTTTCTCTCTCTCTTTCTCCCTCTCTTTCTCTCTCTCTCTCTCTCTCTCTCTCTCTCTCTCGCTCTGTGAGAACACGTAAGATGTATCCTCTTAGCAAATTCAAGAATACAATACAGTGTTGATAACTGTAGTCTCCATGCTGTATATTAGAGCATCGGCATTTGTTCTTGCATATCTGAAACTTTGTACGCTTTGACCAACATCCTCCCATTTTCCCCCATCCCTCCATTCCCTGGCAACCACCTTTCTACTCTCTGCTTCTATGACTTTGACTATTTTATTTTATTTTATTTTTTTGGCTGCACTGCGCTGGCATGCAGGATCTTAGTTCCCCAATCAGAGATCAAACCTGTGCCCGCTGCAGTGGATGTACAGAGTTCTAACCACTGGACCACCAGGGAATTCTGACTTTGACCATTTTAGATTCCACATATAAGTGATACCATACAGTATTTATCTTTCTGTGTCTGGCTTATTTCACTTAACATAATGTCCTCCAGGTTCATCCATGTTGCCCCAAATGACAGAATTTTATTCTTTTTTAAGGCTGAATAGTCTTCCATTATATTTATATGTGTGTGTGTATATATATATATACACATATACATATATATATACATATACATATATATAATCTATTTTCTTTATCCATTTATCAGCCAACAGACATTTAGGTTGTTTCCATATCTTGGCTATTGTGAATAATGCTGCAGTGAACATGGGAGTGGAGATATCCCTTCAAGAGCCAGATTTCATTTTTTTCTGGGTATACCCTGAAGTGGGATTGCTAGATCATATGATAGTTCTATTTTTAATTTTTTGAGGAACCTCCATACTGTTTTCCTCAATGGCTGTACCAATTTATAGTCCCATCAACAGTATACAAAGATTCATTTTTTTCATAATGTCCTTTGAAGCACATCAGTTTTTAATTTGGACAAAGTTGAATTTATCTTTGTTTTTGTTTATGCTTTAGGTGTCATGTTTATAATCCATTGCCAAATCCAATGTCATGAAGATTTACCACTGATTCCTTCTAAGTGTTTTGTGGTTTTAGAACTTATATTTAGGTCATTGATTTATTTTGAGTTACTTTTTGTGTATGGTGTGAGGTGGGGGTACAACTTCAATCTATTGAGTGTGGAAACTAAGTTGTTCCAGCACCATTTGTTAAAGAGACTGTTCTTTCCCCATTGAATGAACTTAGGGCTCTTGTGAAAAATCAATTGGCCCTATCTCAATTCTAAAAATTAAAAAAAAATTAATTGGCCCTAGATATATGGATTTATTTCTGGACTTTCAATTCTATTCCATTGGTCTACATGTATATCCTTATGCCGGTACCTCACTGTTTTGATTACTGCAGCTTTGTAATAAGTTTTGAATAGGAGAGAAGGGCAAGGAAGCAAGATGTAACCTGTGCTAAACATGTCTAGGGAAGGCTGTGACTCCCAAGAGACTGGGTCACTGGGATGGCACAAAAGGGGCAGTAGAAAGAACTTGAGCTTTAGTATTAAACAGACCTGGTTCAAATCGCAGCTCCACCTCTTAGTAGCTGTGTAAATGTAGCACAGTAAGGGAAAATCCTTACTGTTTTGGTTGATTATAGAAGTTGTATCTGCTGCTTATAAAAATAATAGTTCAGAAATGTATCAAGTAATCTCCTTTAGTCTCAGTTTCCCCATCTGTAAAATGGGGTGATGATTTCCTTATAGGGAAGGGTCATTGTGAGAACTGGATGAGATAATGCTTGTGTACCCTTTCAAGTGGGCTGTGGATTAACAGAAACAGGCCACACACATATCCACTATAGGACTAGGTAAAGCGAATTTCCTAATTGGCCTGGATCTTATTGGTGACAAGGGACCACACTGGCCAGGGGTCTCTACAACATATTTGGATCCCTGGTTCCCCACACAGGGCACAAAGCTTCTGGTGATAATGTCTGCCCAGGTAGGTTTCTGTCAAGTTGAGAAAGTAGCTAAATTCTTACTGTAAAAGGAACCCTTTCGTATTTAAGGCTTACTTTACCATTCCGAGAGAACGTGATACTAACAAAATATGTGCTTCTCTTTTCAAAAAGTAGGTCTCCTGTCACAAGAAAAAAAAAAATTAGTCTATCCTGGTTCTTGAATCTAACTTGATGTCAGCAAAACCACAGACTTTTGGTGGGTTGGGGGGTGGGGCTGGGGTGGGAGGGGCAGCCAGAGTCATGTCTGGATGTTCCCGAACGTTGGATTTGTTCTTTCATAGTATTCAAATCACGCACAGTACGTGTGTGACCTTGGGAAAGCTCCTTAACTGCTGTGAGCCTCCATTTCCTCATCTTCGTAAAGGACGTAATAATGGTACTTATCTCTCATAGGGTGGTTGTGAGGATGAAATGAATTAATATATGTAAAGCTTAGTAAATGCTGAGTGATTAGGATAGTGCCTGGCGCATAATAAGTGCTATTTAAGTGTTAGCTGTTGTCCTTATGAACTGGCACACAGCAGGGCTCCTCCACTAATATTAGGACTTTTCTGTCCAGTGGAATCTGAAAGTTGGGCCATTCCTAGGGAGAGGGACAGGTGTGGTGACCCAGGCAGGAGGAGCTCTGTGAGGAGAGTGGGCAGGAAAGGGGAAGAGGTGGAGATGGGTCAGACCTGCATGGAGGGAGGCTGTCCGCGGGTTGCAGAGGCTAATGAAGATCCAGTGGGCACCATTTGGGACCAGTTGAGTGAGAGGGCACATTCTAGGACCTCTAGGCCAGTGATGAGAAGCAAAGTACGATGGAGAGACTTGAGGGCTGGGAACCTTAGCCAGTGCCTGAGGCATGGGTGACAAGGTTCAGCTTCCCCGGGAAGGACTGGGCCTTTAGCCCCCGTGGAGAATTCACAAGTAGTTCAGGACACTGAAACAGACCCCTGTCTTAGGGCTTGGACCCACGCCACAGCTGTTGAGAGACCACTGCAGAGGGATCTGTAGGGATGAGCCAGCTGACTCCAGTCCCCACTGCTGGTGGGTCAGAATCAGCAGAGAAGCTGGAAGGAACTGGGCGGGAGCAGGGCAGCCCAGGCCCTGGGGCAGCAAGGGCGATCACTGTGGCCTGTAAGTTCACAGGCAGCTTATTCTGAGCTAAGGAAGGGACGCTTTTTTTTTTTTTTTTGCTGTATGCGGGCCTCTCACTGTTGTGGCCTCTCCCGTCGCGGAGCACAGGCTCCGGACGCGCAGGCTCAGCGGCCATGGCTCACGGGCCCAGCCGCTCCGCGGCATGTGGGATCCTCCCGGACCGGGGCACGAACCCGTGTCCCCTGCATCGGCAGGCGGACTCTCAAGCACTAGGCCACCAGGGAAGCCCAGGAAGGGATGCTTTTGCTGTCTGTACACTGGGTTTTATGAAGCAGGAAGATGTATTGCACAGAGCACTTGGAAGGGGGTTGGAGTCCAGGATTTGATTCCGGCTGCCCCATTCATTCCCATTCTGGCTCTGGGTGAGTCCCTTGGCTCTCTGGGCCTGTTTTCCCTGAAGTTGAAGAGGCTGGACTAGGTGACGAAGCACTCTTGTAGTTCTGTGAATGCATGACCTGTGGCCTCAGTGTGTCCTGTGATTGGAAAGGCTGGGATGGAGAGAGGAGAATGGTGTGGAGGGCTTGGGGGTCCTGGCCACGGCTGTGCCACCTTAGGTGTTGCTGGGCGGGGGAGGCTTCTTGGCCACCAGAGGCAGGTGACTGGAGGCCTGCTTTGTTCCAGAGCTTTGGGAGTATCGCTACTTTTCTTTTGATGAATTTGTGGCAGTACAAGACCTAGACAGCTGGACTGGGTGGGGCAAAGGGGAGAGGTGGTCCAGGGGTCGGTGGAGGGATAGCTGTGGAGGAGGGTGGTGAGTGGGGGTGGTGTGTCTCCCATGTAGCTGGGATGATGGAGGCTCGGGGTGATTAGGGGATGGGGAAAGGAGCCAGTCATGGTTGTGACGCAAGCACTTCTGTTTTTGTTTCTTTTAAAAAAAATTTTTTTTAATTGGGGTATAGTTATTTTACAATGTTGTGTTTGTTTCTACCGTACAGATAAGTGAAGTAGAGTTCCCTGTGCTATACAGCAGGTTCTCATTAGTTATCTATACATATGAGTGTATGTATGTCAATCCCAATCTCCCAATTCATCCCACCCCGGCTTTCCCCCCTTTGGTGTCCATACATTCGTTCTCTACATCTGTGTCTCTATTTCTGCCTCGCAAACCGGTTCATCTGTACCATTTTTCTAGATTCCACATATATGCGTTAATATGTGATATTTGTTTTTCTATTTCTGACTACTTCACTCTGTATGACCGTCTCTAGGTCCATCCATGTCTCTACAAACGACCCACTTTCGTTCCTTTTTATGGCTGAGTAATATTCCATTATATGTATGTACCACATCTTTATCCATTTGTCTGTCAATGGGCATTTAGGTTGCTTCCATGACCTGGCTATTGTAACTAGTGCTGCAGTGAACATTGGGGTGCATGTGTCTTTTTGAAATATGGTTTTCTCAGGGTATGTGCCCAGTAGTGGGATTGCTGGGTCATGTGGTAATTCTATTTTTAGTTTTTTGAGGAACCTCCATACTGTTCTCCCTAGTGGCTGTATCAGTTTACATTCCCACCAACAGTGCAAGAAGTTTCCCTTTTCTCCACACCCTCTCCAGCATTTATTGTTTGTAGATTTTCTGATGCTGCCCATTCTAACTGGTGTGAGGTGATACCTGATACCTCATTGGAGTTTTGATTTGCATTTCTCTAATGATTAGTGATGTTGAGCATCCTTTCATGGAGGCAAGCACTTCCTGAGTCCCTTAGGACTTGTCCCCACTGAGGTGTGAAGTCATCAGTCACTGCGGTTTCCCAGGTAGGGTTACTGGATGCATTCAAGCAAAAGCAGAAAGACCCTGGGACAGGGACATCTTACCTGTGACCAAAGGAGAAAGGAAGAACCGGCTATGCCCACAGTCTGGAGAACGATTGCCAAGTAGGGGCTCGTGGGCACCTGCTGATATCTAATCCCTTCATCCTGGAAAATCCTGTGGCTTGTCGATGGATAAATGCCAGCTGAGCCTGGGTCCCATCTGGGAGATTCCGGCCCAGCATGTGCTTGGGAGAGATGCCCACCTGTGCTCTCCATCCTGAGCCAGGTGTGTGTTCCCAGTCAGGCCCCCTCTGAGGTCTTGGGCAGATGATCTGGTCTTCTAATCTGAAGATGGACAAAGAAAACCCAGCATGTGTGTGTATGTGTGTGTGTCGGGGTGGGGTGGGGGGAGTCAGCAGGCTTTAGAGGACAGCCTGTCCGTGCTGTTGCCATGGAGGCATATTTCCATAGGTGGACGATGCTAGAGCACCGTGCCAGCCCGAATGGAAGCCAGGGTCGGAATGAGGGGAAGAGTTCGGGTCAGGGAGGGCCTGCAGCAGGGTAATGCGGACCTAGGATTATCTTCTAACAAGGGCACGTTCCTCAGCAAAGACTTCATCCCAACCCGGCTCTGCCTCCTCTGTGCCCCCTCCAGTGCCGCAGACCAACTAAACCAGGAATGCACAGGGCACAGAGAGGGCACTGCCCTCGTGTTAGCCTTTCCCTCCAGTCTGGTTTACCCTGGGTGGGACATTCTGGGTGGGATTCCCTCCTCTCCAACACCAAGTGGCAGAGAGCAGATGCAGTGATGGGTTGGGCTCCTCTGGGAGAAGGCTTCTGTGAGTGTGTGCACCAGTAAGAGTATATCTGGTGGGCGTTCCTGTTGTGCCAGGGAGTGTGTGCACCACTGTGTGTATTGATGAGTTTGTGCATCTTTGCACGGAGGGGTGTGTGCAGCCACCAGGAGTGGCTCTATGTGGATGTGCATTTGAGTGGAGGCGGTGTGCTGGACAGCATTGACTCTGTGTGTGCTGGGGGTGGACTGGCCAGCTCCCTCCCTGCCTTCTCCCCTCCCTCCCTCCATCTTTTGTCCCTGCCCCTGTCAGGGAGGTTTGGGAAGTGGAGGGAGGACGGGTCCACTGCTCTTTCCCACGGCCCAAGACTAGGCGTGGTTGGGCCAGGAGCCTGCTCTGACAGCTGCCTTGCCTGGGCAGTTTCTGGGGGCTGGTGGGCTGTAGAGACGCCCAGGACACAGCAAGGCCCCGTGGCGCTGGAGGGGCTCCACTTAGATCGCGGGCCTGAAAGGTGCAGGTGTGACCTTGGGTGGTGAGAGGTGGAGAGGAACCTCTCCTGCCCACCTGGCCCTCCCAAAGGAGTTGGGAGCGGGGACCCTGCGTCCCCCAGGCCACGAGGGGCTCTGGGGCAATGCGGGGCCGCATCAATGTTGGATGAGCCCGTACTGCCTCTGCGCGGCCTCGATAGCATCTTGCTCGGTCTCACTTTTAGTGTAACTGGAGCGCCTAGGCACCTGCCCGAGCCGGCGATTCGCGATCTTCTCACGACGGCGCCACCTGCGGGGGGACCGGGGGTGGGGTGGGGAGGCTGGCGCAGGCTCCGGTGCTGTGTCCCGGGACCGGGACCGGGTGGGCGCCCGCCCGGCCCGGCCTCTCGGGGCAGGGGTCGGTTCCAGCCTGGCCTCTCCTAGGCCCGTGGGGCCCGGTGCCGGGTTACACCTCCTCCCCGCCTCGGGCCACCTCGCCCTCCCTGGGGTGTCATCTGTCCGGCGGCGGCGGTGTGTCCTTGGGCCGGTTCAGTCCCATCCCCCTGCCTGGCTTTGGGGATTTTCTGCTCGGGAAGGGGCTGGAGGGGCATCAGCTAGACGGAGAGAGATCCCCTAGGGGAAGGAGGGGGAGTAGCCGCCACTACGGAGAGCCTCTCCCTGCAGGTGAGTGTCAGGGGCCCTGAGTGCTTGGGGGAAAGGGAGAGGAGGGCAGGACTGAGATCTGGGGGGTCCTGACTGGCCAAGCGTCTCACCACCCTGACCTTTTCTACTCCAGCCCCTGCACCTTAACCCTTCTGACACCATCCGCAGCCTCACCCTGGGGGGCAGGGGCGAAGTGGACTGGTACTTGCTGGCAGCCTTTGGGGTGAAGTTATTACTGGGTTGAGTCCTGGGTGGTGGAGAGTGGACAGCCCCTCTGGTGGGCAGCAAGTTTGGATTGGTTGTGCAAACCATGGCTGGCAGACAGGCAGCCTGTTTTTGTAAATAGTAAGATGGGACCCAGGCACGCCTGTTGGTTTGTAAATAGTAAGATGGGACCCAGGCACGCCTGTTGGTTTACATATTGGCTGTGGCTGCTTTCACACCACAACCTCAGAGTTGCACACAGCTCGGCTTGCAAGCCTAAAATATTTACTATCTGGCCCTTTAAGAAAAGGTTTACCCACCTGATCTATCCCCCAGTACATGCTCCCCTTCACCCTCCACACCTCTCTTCCTCTCCCCCTACACCTGCATCTCCACACATCTGGCTCACCCCTGGCTGAGTGCTCTCCACACCTGGGGACCTTACTCTGGGGACCGCTCACCTCACGTCTCCTCACTGCTACTTTCTCTGGCAAGAGAGGAAAATGACTGGGGGCAACAGGCATTCCATAATCAACAGGATATCTGAGAGCTGAGGGCTGAGTGCCTGCAGCACCTTTGCCTGACCCCAAGCAGAAAGTGAGCCCCTTCCTAGGCCCCAGGAGCAAGGTGAGTTAGCTGATGATGGGCGCAGCTTCTCTGGGAGCCCCTCATCTATCACAGCAGCTGAGAGGATGAACAGGCCCGTTCTAGGTGTGGGCTTCCTGTCACCTCTCCCTGTGGGCCAGGCCAGGAGCAGGTGACAGAACTGAGGTCCCAGTGGAGCAGTGGGGAGACACTACTGAGTGAGCAGGTAATTATAGGGCACAAGTATGCCCTGGAGGGAGACAGGGAGCTCCAGAGTTTCAGCCCCTCCCCTGCCTGCTACCCTATGGCAGACCCTGGGGCCCATTGTGCTCTCTTTTCTCTAAGCCTCAAGCCTTTGAGAACAAAACTAACCCCCTTTCCTTGGTTCCCCTTTGCACACCTGAGTTCAGGGGTCTGCTTTAGGGAAAGGACAGGAGCAGAGGGAAACGCCAGGGCCTGAAGACAGAGCTGCAGTCCTGCCGCGCTGCCACTAGGTGGCACCCTTGAGGTGTCGGCTCCCCCTGGGGAGGGCCCTGTGTGTTCTGCCGCTTGCCCCCTGTTCAAGGTCCATTTCCAACCTGAAAGGCTGTGGTCGCACACACTCTGAGTCCCACTAGGCCTGACCAGCTCCATCTGCCCCTGAGGCAGCTCCTCGCCACCTCCAGACTGTAGTTCAGGGCATTTTACTTGGGTCATGGGGAGGGACCATCAGGGACGACCTGCAGTTGTGATGACCTGTCATCACCTGCCTTCTTCTCCTCTCTGGCAGGGCAACTTGAGGGCAGTTGTTCCATTCTCTGGGCCACGGGGCCTGGCACAGCGGAGGGGGCGGAAGGTGTTTGGTGGTGTATGATGTGCAAACAGAAGGGAGACTTGCCGTCACTCTTTATCCCTGTGGTGTGTCTAGCGCTTCTTTGGTATGCGGCTACCCTGCTGAGAAGCTGGGGCAGAGGGAAGGAGCCAGGCACCAGTGCACCCTGGGAGGCAAGCTGGTTCAGGATCAGGGGAGTCTTTCTCCCTCTGTTCTGTTCTGGCTGGTGCCAGCCTTCTAGGTGTCCTCTAGATGGGATGAGGGGTGCTAAGGGGACACAGCCTAGGGCCGGAGAGCTGCTTGTTTCCGGGGAGAGCTTCCAGGCACACCTGGCTCTTGTCTGGCACTTGGAGCAAGCACACGCTCACCAGGGATGGAGACAGGCTGTGGTGGGCTCTAGCACCTGTGATGGCCTTGCCCCTCTCACTTGGCCCCAGCTCAGCCCATTCCAAGAGCCACCCAGTCTAACAGGGAACAACTGTGCGGCCACCCAGGGGTCCCAGACAGAGGCCCAGAGAGCTGCATCAGTGTTGGGGAGGACTGCCATCCACCAAGCAATTCCTTCTGACAGCTAGGGAAGATGTCCGCGCGGACCTCCACCCAGCCCAAGGGGGCCGACAGTGCCAGGGAGGTCTGAGGTCTGGATTCTGCTTAGAAGCAGTGGATGACGAGTGGGGGTTTCTTGGAAGAAGGGTGGCTATTTCTGTTGATTCTGTCCCATTGAGTCAGTGCAGGCCAGGCCAGCTTGTGCTCTTGGGAAAGGGCCCCTTGCAGAATCTTCTACCTGAAGGGCTGACACTGACGCAGGTGCCATTTCCCTGCCTAGAACAGTCTCCAGAGTGAGACTGGCATCACTCACCAGGGTAATTACTGGTTTGGGTTCAATTTCCATTCAAAACAGTAATCCCAGTCTGAGCTGGTGTCAGATCTGAAGGTTGATTATTAGTAACATTTATCAACAGCCTCTCAGCTTCAGGCAATTACAGCTAATCTGCCGTTACTGCTCCCAGCCGTGCAAAACCGCCAGCCTCTTCCCTGCCGCCCCCTCCGTTCCCCTCTCCCCTTCTTCTCCCCTCCTCTCCCCTTAGCAGCCAGCCTGAGGGAGGGCAAGAGATGGGAGCCACCTCCTGAGTCCCCGTCCCCCCCGAATGGAGGAGACCCATGTGCGTGCCAGGCACCTGTGAGCCCCAGCAGCGGTCTTCAGGCTGCAGATTCTTGTAGAAGCTGAGTCTGGTTCTATCAGAGCTGAGAGGAATCCCCGCAGTTTAGTGAACCCGTGCCCCCTGGTGACTTGTCACACAGTGGCGTTTTCAACTGCATCAGGGTCCCTCCTGCCCTGACTCAGTCTGTCCTCCCCTCCAGGCCTGAGACTAGGGTGAAGCAAGTGAGGCCTTTACCTCAGGTACAAAATTTAAAGGACCGCCAAAAAGCTTAGTGACCAGATAAATGATATTTTAATGCAATAATTTTTAAAAACCAAAATGAATGCAAAAAAAAAATCCATAATGAACAAAATCAAAATTTTAGTAAAGACAGGATTCAACCCTGGATAGCAGGACTTGGCTTCACTTGCCTCACTGGAATTCCAGCTTTCTAGGACCCTGTCTTTGTTTACAATTTTGATATTTTATCAAGGATATTTTTGCATTCATTTTGACTTAAATATGATTTATCTTGATCACGGTTGTTTTGGTACTTGCGTAAATTTTGCGCCCAGGCGAGTGCCTCCTTCAGCTCACCCCTGTCCTGGCTCTGCTCCCCCACTTCCTGTTGGGCCCTCCATCCCTGCTCCCTCAGTTCTCACTGTCCACTGCTTCAGGTGCGGGGAATTCAGCTTATCTCTGAGCTGGGGTCCCCACCCGGTGCCCATCCTCCACTCCATCCCTGTGGACCCTGCTTCAGCCTTCAGGCATCTTCAAGAGGACCTGCAGGTTGCCATGGTAACTGCTGTGGTAACTGGAGGACAGAACACGCCGGTCTTGCCCCACTCCTATAATCACGTCCAGCCAGGACTGGATAAGTGCAGGCATGTCTGACAGCGTCCCTGATGCACCAGTCTCAGAAGAAGCTAAAACATTGCTGGACATGCGTGGAGATGGGGAGAATTACATTGACCTGAATCCTTCCGGGGCGGCGGTGGGTTGAGAACGGCATGTGGCTAAAGGAAAACTGTGATGACCTGTTTGTGACAGGGAAGCATGGATGCTGACTAACCAGGCTTCCGCAGGGGGTAGATCTAATTCACTGAAGGGCTTTTGTTTCGCTGAGCAGGGCCTCTAAGCCGAGGGACACTTGTCCCCACCAGCCCCGCCCTCCAGCTGTGCTCAGCTTGTCTAAGGGTTAAACCAACGTTGCAGAAAGATCGATGTTGCAGGGGTGTCCAGGACACCAAATTATTTCTGGACTTGAGGCACTGTCATGTCCAGGCCTAGGTCACTCAGCCACTCAGTGTCCCAGTGCTGTCCCAGTGGGAGATCTGAGGGTCTCAGATGAAAGGCGTGGGGAGCGCTTCCACCCTTGCTGTTCTACTGCAGCATGTCCCTGCTGAGGCTCCACAGCCCTGCTGAGCGGCACGCTCTCCAGTCACCCATCCTGGCAGTAGGTCGCCCAGTGCCTGCTCTGCCACTTACTGGGCAAGTCACTCCCCCTCTGAGCCTCAGTTTCCTCTTCTGGGAAGTAATCAATAACACCTCCCTCCTTTGAGGGGTGTGCTCACCATTAAAAGAGCTAATGTATGTAAAAGAGGTCAGAAATCCAGCCCCGAGGTTCTGTGACTCCTTTTGTCCGTCCTTCTCCAGTCCTTCCCCCAGGGTGTCATGCAGGTGGGCGCCACCGCCAGCCTCAAGGTGAGGATGGGCTTCCTTGGAGGAAGCTGGCTTCATCTACAGTCGATGCATTTCTTCCTGGTCCACATTCCTGTGGACCAATATATAAACCTGAGAGCCTGGGCAGGAAGGGGACGGGGGGATGCTGTGCTTGAGAAGGTGCCGGCCTGACCATCAGCTTTGAGATGCCCTTTGACTCTGGCTGCAAAGTTCCATTCTGCCTGAAGCAGGACAGAAGCCATCTGAAAGAAGTTCATGAGGTGTGGAGGGATGTGATTTCCGGTTTCAGGTGGCCACACACGTATACTCACGCACGTGGAAGCCGCCGCGTGCAGCATGTCTGCTCACTACACTTTGTGCTGTCTTCCCTGCACTGGCTTTGGAGCTTTGAGGCATGTTGCAAAGTGGAGAGAACAGCAAACTGAGAGCTGCAGAACTTGGCTGTGACCCCTCCACCTTCTGAACCATCGGTGACGCAAAGGGCAGGGGCTGAGATGCCCTCTCAGCTGACAATCTGTGTTCCGTTCTCTAGAGGCTGCGAGAGTTGACAGAATGGGCTCACCTTTGCACTCTCCTCCCCGGCCACTTACAGTCTCCCCACAAGTCCTTCTCTTGTCTGTTTGGCAGACTTAGAGGCTAAGGGCTCCGGGGTGTGGTCAGGGTGGGGTCAGCAATGTCTGGTTTTGTAACTAGGCATCATTTTCTGCTCAGAAATTTGAAACTGAATCCCAAAGATTCCTAATTATTATTCTAAGCTCTCACTGAAAATCTGAGTATAATTTTTACAAGAGCATGGCCGAGGATGGGTAAGAAAGGGAACAAGCAGGGCTGGACGGAGGAAAGAGAGAGGCAGAAGGTGACCTGAGCAGGAGCCAGACTGAGACCTGGGAGTGGAGGGCTGGCAGGACTCGGCAAAGGAAAGCTGCTTAGGTTCTGCCCTGAGGCGCGGGGAGCTTCTGAAGGGTTTAAGCAGGGTCAGGAGGCGTGATCAGATTTGCATTTAGAATGCTTACTCTGGTGCCCGTTGGAGGATGGATGGATTTGAGAGGGGCAAGTTCTAAGCAGACACCATCCTGATGCCGAACTCTGGGCAACGGACGAGGAGGCCCCACAGAGGATAGGGGTCCAGGGAAGGGGGAGGGGGAAGCTAAGGGATGCTTGGTAGATAACCTCAGAATGGCTTGATGGTTGTCTGCATTGGCTGAGGAAGGCGGACAGGGAAAAGAGGGAGCAATCGTGGCACCTGGGGGGCTGTATGTGTCACTCTCAGAGACAGGATATATAGAACAAATGCTCAGTCACAGAAAGTCCCAAGCTGTGTACCTCAGTGTGAGGTTTTGCAGGACATCCAGAGGGATGTGTCCAGAGAGCAAGCAGATGGAAGGGGGTCTAGAGTTTAGGAGGGGAGTGAGCCCATGATATAAGCATGGATGTTCTCTATGTAAAGGCTGTGGGAGTTGAAGCCCTGTGAGGGGATAAGATCACTCGGTACACTTGAGGTTGAGTGAGAGGACGAGAGGCTGAGGACACAGACAAGGAACTCCTAGATCCCCCGTCAGTTCCTCAGAGCCACAGTGTGTGTGTCCCCCAGGACACAGCCTGCCACTGGCCCCTAGCCCAGGGCTGGCCACAGAGAGGGCATCAGTGAATGTGTCTGGCTGTGATTCTTCCAGATGAGGCCTTTGTCCTCAATGTACCTGCCTCTGCCAGGGTTGTCATAGTAACCACAGTTGCAGGGATACTCGGTCTCTGTGTTGCCATGGAAACGAGCACTTGGGTGTCCCTGAGTGGCATGGCCACTGAGGACTTGGAGATTCACTCTGTCCTGAAGGGTTTGGGAGTGAGACTGTGACTGGCAGAGAGGGTTTCCATGTCCTAATGAATCAGTGATGGTGGTGGTTAGTCTGACTGTTGCCACGGAGATGGAGGAAGACACCCAGGTGGCTTGTGCTAGCTTCAGTACTGAGCTGGTGAGACAAGGCATTGCAACGGGCTCCAGGTCTTTGTGTGCAGCCTGAACAGGACCAGCCTGCAAATTCACCCCATCCTCTGGCTGCCATGGGGCCCAGGACCCTTTTGCTTTCTTTTGGGGTTTGCACCCTTTTGCCAAGACAGGGATTTTGTTCCCAGGAGGCACTCCCCGGCCCATGGGATCTCAGCATTCAAAGCAACACAGGAAACCTGGGCCCCTGAAACGGGGCCACCGAAGAGATCGGTAAGCACTCGACACCCCCACCTTTAGCCCATGGACCCCACCCTGTGTCCACTGCATTCCCCACGACTTCCCCCCTCTGCAGTCTCAAGGCCCTCCCTTCCCCTACCACATGGGGTCCCACTGCTTATCCCTCCCAAAGCCTCAGGCTCTAGACAGGTGAACAGGGGGCCTTTGCTCCCCTGCCTGCCCGGGACCTTGGGGGAACCCTCCACCACGGGAGGGAGGCCTCTGCCCCTGGCGGCTTCTGCCCTCTGCCTCTGCTGGTGGGCTCCTCCTGCAGCCTCCACCCCGCCCCTGTGCTCTGTTCCTCTGGCTTCAGCCGTTACTGCCCTCATTCTGAGCTGCCTGCCTGCTGTCCTGCGCCCCACAGAGCCAGCACCTGCGGGAAGTCCCTCCACCTGATCCCACTTAACTCCCACTGGAAGTGGCTGGGACCGAGGCCCTGGAGGAGGCCTTGAGCGGCACGGTCCGGCCAGGCAAGGGGCAGGAATGACGAGGTGAGGCACAAGGCCGTGGAGTCACCCCTGCTTTTTGTCCTCAGGAGAACAACCAGGAGGAAGTACTGGAAGGAAGGAAGGGAGATCGCTCGGTGAGCTGACAGGGGAGGAGGGTGTGCTGCCCGGGGAAGTGCTGCCCACAGGAGCCTGTGTGGGGAGGGCGTGGGCAGGAGAGGGCGGCTCGGCGGCAGTGGACGCGGTTTGCGCTCAGCCGTGTGCGTGGGAAGTGGGGTGCGCTGGCGCGTGTGACCCCTAAGTGAAGTCTTCCCTCGCTGTGGCTGTTGTGGCTGGTGGCCTGGGTTTGTTGCTCCTGGACCCTTCTGTGCTCCTTTTGCCCAACTCCAGCCAGGGGATGGTGCTGAGAGGGCCCAGAGTTCGGGAGTCTGCTGCCCAGCCTGTCCTGGGTCCCTCAGCCAGGCACTCCCAGGACCACTAAGAGTATTCAGATCCCCAGACCTACATTCTCCCTGCCCTAGGCTGGCATCCCCACGGCCTGCTTCTGCAGTCAGGAGATGGGGCTTTCCTAGGACTCCTGACCGGAGCCTCCTTTGTGCTTTATTGATGGCAGGGTCCCTAGGATATATTTCTTGGCCCAGAGGATGGGCAGGAACAGCTGCCCTCTGAAGGAGGGGCCTTGCCTTATAGATGAGGCAAGATGTCGGACCCCCTTCCCAGGTGCAGTGTGGGCCGAGGGCTCCCAGTACCTGCGGAATCTGCCTGCCCTTTCAGGGACCAGGCGGAAGACATAGGGGGGCATCAGGGGCTCTGGTTTGCGCCCTCATGGATGTTGGTCCTGGGTGTCTGCTGAGGTCTCTGATGAAGTGTCCTAAAAGGGGGGCTCTGTGGAGAACCATGGGTCTCAGTATGGCCCTGTGTTCTCCTTTTCTACAGCCTCAAACCAGGTTGACTTTTTAGCCTAAAGAAAAGTTCATGCGGAGAAAGATGGGGAGTGGGGGTGGGGAGGTGGTATATCCCCTGAGGCTACTTCACAGGCTCTTGGGAAGGAGGAGGGGGAGGGGTGTAAGGATTGAACCCCAGGGGGCGGACTCTGCTGTATGACTCTAATGAGGCTTGAAGACTTCAGCTCATTTGTCCTCTGCAGCTGGTGCATTTTGAGTGATGCGAGCTGATGAGTCTCCTGCTTGCACCCGCCACCCATACGCCGTCAAGGCCGAGAGAATCTCTAAGATGCATCTAACCCTTTGATTAGCAGGCAAAACTGAGGCGTCAGGGCAGGGTCACACTGCAAGTTCACAGCAGAGTCAGGACCAGAACCCAGGCCCCCTGCTCATGGCTCTATGCACTACAGGCCCGGGAGCCAGCCTCGCTGTGTGGGAGTCAAGGGGCCTACTGGGAGTGCACAGTCCTCTGGTTTTGACCCTGCCTCCTGTGAATGGAGGCCCTGAGCATACGGTGGGCTATATACCCACAGCTGATGCCTGGCTGGCAGAGACACCTGGCTATACCAGCTTTCTGGGATGACTCTTTCCGGGATTTGGGGCCTCTCTACTTTACCCAGGGTCCCCCACACCACCCTGGCTCTTCCATGTTGAAAGGCTCTGGTGCCAACAAGCGTGACATTTTACTCACGGCAGCCTGTATGGGCTCACAGGGCCGTGAGTAGAGGGACAGGGGAGTTGAGGGGCCAGGCAGCCTCAGGGTTAAGGCTGAGTTCTAGGGACATATCTCTGTACGCTGGGGATAGTCATAATCGATGGCAAAGTTACATGGTCCAGCCATGGAAGGACATAGCCAGAGTAAAAGAATCTTGTCACAGTGTTTTTATTGTAGGTTCTACCGATCATACTGGCAGCTTCCATGTCCGTGAGGACAGTTCCTCTGTACCCTGGCCTCTGAGATTTTTGTTGTCATCAACTCACTGAATGTCACCCATTACTGGGATCTTGTCGTTTGAAGCTATCCCACCTCTGAAGTCTTAGTCTCTCCGTACCTCCTATGCATTGTTTCCCTCCACTCCACTATGTCCGTTCATAGACACCTTCAGGCTCCTACCTCCTAGTTTTTCTCCTTGCCCTGAATCAACCCTTGATCCTATGCAGTCTGGACCCCATGACCTGTTACTTCAACTCTTCAGCAGTCACCACCTGGCCCCCTTAGTCTCCCACGCCACCCCTAGAACATGGTAACTGCCTGCCTTCTCTAGTCCTTACTTACAGGGATGGGGAGGAGGGTGGGGGATGGGAATCCCTTCACGAATTGACACTAGTTCAAGTTCATGGTCCACAGCCTCAGCTGAGCCCCCAGTATGGCCCAGCAGTCCTGCTGCCTAGGCCCACTCCAGTTCCGCTTCAGCTTTTTCAAAGCTCTCACATAATCCCTCGACTTTTCTTTCTTTTTTTAAAAAAATATTTATTTATTTATTTGGTTGCTCCGGGTCTTAATTGTGGCAGGCGGGCTCCTTAGTTGTGGCATGCGAACTCTTAGTTGAGGCACGCATGTGGGATCTAGTTCCCTGGCCTAGGATCGGACCCAGGCCCCGTGCATTGGGAGCGTGGAGTCTTAACCACTGCGACACCAGGGAAGTCCCAATCCCTCTGCTTTTCTACTCCACAGTTTCCCTACTCATTCCCAGCAGTCTACCTAGGCTCTCTCTTTATAAAGTAAAGAAAATTTGCCAAGAGGAAATTTCTTTAACCTCTGCCCTGGCCTGCATCCATGCCCATCCATGCTTCTGGCCCCCATCATACTGAGAGATAGGTGTTCCTCTTCCAGCTAACCTCTCTACCAGAGATCTGGGGACCCTCCCCTCTGCCCCTCCACCCGAGATCCCCCCCTCTGTTGCTTCTCCCCTCTTCATCTTCATCGGCTCCCCTCTCCTGGCTCCTTCATTTGTAAGCCAGTTACGAAATAAAACAAAAACACCTTGACTTTACAACCTCCTCTCTCTCCTGCCCTTCTCAGCCAAGCCTGTTAAAATCAAAGCCATTGTTTATTACCTCCATTTCCTCACCTCCTGCTGAGTCTTTAGTCCACAGCGACCTGGCTGCTGCCCCCACTTTACCACCCGAGCTTCTCATCCTGTGTCTCCAGTGAGTCTTACTGTAAAACCAGCTGAAGCTTTCAGTTCCCAGTTGACCTCTCAGCAGCATTTGATGCCACTGAGTGCACTCTGCCTTTCGAAGCCCTCTTCCTTGCATTCCGTGACCCCTCACTCTCCTTTACCACCTGCCATCCTGATAATTATTTCTCAGTTTTCTTCATGAGATTTTCTTCCTCTGTTCACCCTGGAAGTGCTGATATGGCCCAGGATTCTGTCTTGGTCTCTTTTCTCCCTTAAACTTGTTTCTGGTGGTCTCATGGATTACCATGGCTTTAATTTCCATCTCTAACTGATGACTAGAGCTGTTCCCTAGACCCTTCTCCTTACTTCTACTTTTTCTTTTTAGTTCTATCAGATTTTCCTCATGTGTATTGAAGTTCTGTTCATAGGTACAGAAACATTTAAGATTGTTACGTCCTCTCAAGAACTTAACCCCTTCATCAACAAGAAATGTCCTTCTTTATCTATGGTAACATTTCTTGTTCTGAAGTCCAGTTGGTCTGATAATAATATAATCACTCCAGCTTTCTGTTGATTAGTGTTTGCATGGCGTATCTTTTTCTATCCTTTTACTTTTAACCTCTCTGACTTTATTTTTTTTTAATTAATTTATTTATTCATTCATCTTAGGCCACGCTGGGTCTTCGTTGCTGTGACGGGCTTTCTCTAGTTGCGGCGACGGGCTTTCTCTAGTTGCGGCGAGTGGGGGCTACTCTTCGTTGCGGTGCGCGGGCTTCTCATTGTGGTGGCCTCTCTTGTTGCGGAGCACAGGCTCCAGGTGCGCAGGCTCAGCAGTTGTGGCTCATGGGCTCTAGAGCGCAGGCGCAGTAGTTGTGGCACACAGGTTTAGTTGCTCCAGGGCATGTGGGATCTTCCTGGACAGGGCTCAAACCTGTGTCCCCTGCATTGGCAGGCGGATTCTTAACCACTGTGTCACCAGGGAAGTCCCTCTGACTTTAAAGTGGGTTTCTTTTGGAAATTGTATCATTGTCATTTTTTAAAATTAATTAATTAATTTATTTATTTTGGGCTTAGTTGGGTCTTCCTTGCTGTGCGCCGGCTTTCTCTAGTTGCGGCGAGCGGGGGCTACTCTTCATTGTGGTGCGTGGACTTCTCATTGCAGTGGCTTCTCTTGTTGCAGAGTACAGGCTCTAGGTGAGCGGGCTCAGTAGTTGTGGCTCACGGGCTCCAGAGCACAGGCTCAGTAGTTGTGGCGCACGGGCTTAGTTGCTCTGAGGCATGTGGGATCTTTCCGGACTGGGGATCGAACCTGTGTCCCCTGCATCAGCAGGCGGATTCCTAACCACTGTGCCACCAGGGAAGTCCCTCATTGTCATTTTTATGCAGTCTGACCAGCTTGGCTTTTTAATTGGAATGTTTAGACCATTTACATTTAACGTTATCATCAATATGGTTGATTTAAAATCTGCCATCTTGCTATTAGTATTCTATTTGTCCCACTTGTTCTTTGTTTTCTTTTTCTTCTTTTCCTACTTTCTTTGAGAGTGGGTGTCTTTTATGATTCTGTTTTATCTCTCTTCTTAGCTTATTAGTTATTAGCTTACGTGTCTTTTATGATTCTACTTTATCTCTATTCTTAGCTTGTTTTTGTTTGTGTTTGTTTTTCTTAGTGGTTACTCTGGGGTTTACAATGTACATCTAAAACTTACCACAGTCTACCTTAAAACGTTATACCACTTCATGAATATCATAAGAAACTTACAACAGTGTACTTCTGTTCCCCCTTCTTGTCTTTTAGCTGTTGTCATGCATTTTGCTTTTACTTTTGGTATAAACCCAACTATACATTGTCATTATTTTTGCTTTAAACAGTCAATTATCTTTAAAAAAAATACCTTTACTGGGATGTAATTTATATACCGTGCAACTCATCTATTTATAGTGTACAGTTCAATGTGTTTTAAGTTGTGCAGCCAACACTACAATCAATTTTAGAACATTTTAATTTACCCCACACCCCCCCAAAAAACCCATGCCCATTAGTAGTCACTCCTCCTTCCTCTCCCCACCCCCATCCATACACAACTGCTAATTTACTTTCTGTCTCTGTAGATTTGCCTATTTTGGACATATCATGTAAGTGGAATCACACAATATGTGGTCCTTTGTGACTGAGTTCTTTCCTATCATAATGTTTTCAAGGTTCATTCAGGTTGTAGCATGTCTCAATACTTCATTTCTTTTCATTGCCAAATAATATTCAATTATATGGATATATCACATTTGTTTATTCATTCGTCAGTTGATGGACATTCACATTGTTTCCACTTTTTAGCTATTATAAATGATACTGCTGTGAACATTTGTGGACATGTTTCCTTTCTCTTGGGTATATGCCTAAGGGTAGAACTTCTGGGAGACTGTATGTTCAACCTTTTTGGGGAACTGCCAGACTGTTTTCCAAAGTGGCTGTACCATTTCACATTCCCACCAGCCATGCATGAGAATTCTAATTTCTCCACATCCTTGCCAATACACATTTTATCTGTGGTTTTGATTATAGCTATCCTAGTGAGTGTAAAGTGGTATCTTATTCTGGTTTTGACTTATATTTCCCTGGTGACTAATGGTGTGCCTGTAAGTCATTTATGTATCTTCCTTGGAAAAATGTCTATTCAGATCCTTTGCTCATCTTTAAATGGACCGTCTTTTTATTACTGAGTTGTAAACATTCTTTATGTATTCTAGATATAAGGAGTCCCTTGTCAGATAATAATTTGCAACTATTTTATCCCTTTCTGTGCGTTGTCTTTTCACTTTCTTAATGGTGTTCTTTACAACACAAAAGTTTTAAATTTTTATGAAGTCTAATTTACCTATTGTTTTCTTTTGTTGCTTGTGTTTTTGGTGTCATATCTATTGAAATCATTGCTTAATCAAAGGTCACAAAGATTTATGCCTATGTTTCCTCCTAAGAGTTTTATAGTTTTAGCTCTTACATTTAGGTCTTTCAGTAATTTTGAGTTAATTTTTGTATATAGTGTGAGGTGGAGGGTGTTCCCAGATTTTTCTTATTTTGGATATTCAGTGGTCCCAGCACAATTTGCTGAAAAAAACTGTTTTTTCTACAATCAAGTGGTCTTGGCATCCTTGCCAAAAATCAATTGACTGTAAATGTGAGTTTATTTCTGGCCTCTCAATTCTACTATATTGATTTATGAGTCTGTCCTTGTACCAGTACCACACTGTCTTGATTACTGTAACTTTGTAGTAAGTTTTGAAATCAGGAAGTGTGAGCGCTCCAAATTTGTCCTTTTTTTTTTTTTTGCGGTACGCGGGCCTCTAACTGTTGTGGCCTCTTCCGTTGCGGAGCACGGGCTCCGGACGCGCAGGCCCAGCGGCCATGGCTCATGGGCCCAGCTGCTCCGCAGCATGTGGGATCTTCCCGGACCGGGGCACGAACCCGTGTCCCCTGCATCGGTAGGCGGACTCTCAACTGCTGCACCACCAGGGAAGCCCCAAATTTGTCCTTTTTCAAGATTGTTTTGGCTATGCTGGGCCCCTTGAGTTTCCATGTGAATTTTAGGACCAGATTGTCAATTTCTGCAAAGAAACCAGCTGGTATTCTGATGGAGATTGTGTTGAATCTGTAGATCAATTTGAGGAGTATTGCTGTCTTAACATTTAATCTTCTGATCCATAAACACAGGATATCTTTTAATTTATTTAGGTCTTCTTTAATTTCTTTGAAAGAAGTTTGTCGTTTTCAATGAACAGTCTATACTTCTTTTTAAAAAATTCATTCCGAAGTATTTTTTGATGCTTTTGTAAATAGAATTGTTTTCCTAATTTCATTTTTGGATTATTCACTGCAAGTATATAGAAACATAACTGATTTTGTATATTGATCTTGTATCCTGCTAGCTTGCTGAACTTGTTCATTAGTTCTAATAGCTTTTAGTGGACACTCAGATGTTATTTATACAAAATCATGTCATCTATGAATAGAGGTCATTTTACTTCTTCCTTTCTAATCTGGATGCCTTTTATTTCATCTTCCTGCCTGTTCCTCTTGGCTAGAACCTCCAGTACAATGTTGAATAGATTTGTTTTGATCTAATAGGTATGCATTCAGCCTTTCACTTTTAAGTATGATGTTAGTTTTTGGTTTTTCATAGATGCTCCTTGTCAGGTTGAGGAAATCCCCTTCTATTCCTAATTTGTTGAATGATTTTCTCGTGAAGTGGTGTCAAATTTTTTCAAATGCTTTTTCTGCGTTTATTGAGATGATTGTGTGGTTTTGTCCTTTATTCTACTGATATTGTGGATTATATTAATTGACTTTTGGATGACAAGCCAACTCTGCACCCCTGGGATAAATCCTACTTGGTCAGGATGTATAATCTTTCTTATATGTTGCTGAATTCAGTTTGTTTGTTTGTTTAATGAGGAAAAAATATTTTACATATACCTGCATAGTTACCATTTCCAGTGTTCTTCAAATGTGTATTCAAATGGTCATCTAGTATCATTTTCCTTTTACTGTAATCATGGGTTACATGTGAATCTGCTACTGGACTGTGACCTCTCTGAGGGTAAAGCCCCGTCTTGCTTGGCTCTGTACTCTTGGTGGAGGACAGGAGTGGGTGCTCAGTGTGAGTGCACTGAATGAATGAAAGCTGGGTATGGAGGCATGGCTGGTGGAAACAAGGAGACCCAAGACCAGCTGCCCTTCACTGGCCTGGTTGTCTCAGAGCAGAAGAACTCAGTGCAGCAGAGCCTTCCTCCCAGAGCTGGGCAACACTGGGCTTGATGGTTCGTGCTCTACTGCACAGGGGCTAGACTTGCATGAGCCTTCATGTGGCTGCATTTATGCCTGCTTCAGAGGGAGCCCTGCTATATCATCATCCTGGCCTGCATGGGCCTGAGCCCCAGGGAGGGTCTTGGGGTAGCTGGGTTTTAGGCTTCTCGGCAGAGCTATCTCCTACATGAAAGTCAGAAACTGCCACAAGGAGCCTGATGTGTCACAGGAAATTCTTATTGAAAAGAGATTCTAGAATAGGATGTGGTGAAGGGCTTTGATGATTGGGACATGCCACCATGCAATGTAACTCTGCTAGGAAAGTTCCCATTGGCTCATCCATTTTAAAAGTGGTTTATATATATTACTGTCATTCGATTACAAGCTCCATGAAGGCAGGGGCCATGTCTGTCTTTTTCATTGTTGGGTTCTCAGCCTACAGTGCATGTAAACAGTAAGCACAGAATAAATGTTGAATGGACCATAATAGCTAAAATTTCCTGAGGACTTACAGTGTACCACACAGTGCTAAGCCATTTACACGTATTAACTCATGTAACAGTCACAACCACCATATTCATTCTCAATATGAGATGAAGAAACTGGGACACACAGTGGTTAAGTAAATTGGTCAAAGTCACATTGTCACATAAGTGGTGAGGCAAGCTTTCAAAGGCTTGTGCCCTTAACCTTTATTGAATGAATGAATGAATGAATTTGTACATATGAGTATTTTGATATATAGTGTCTAAAAGGGGACCATATCATAATAGATAAAGATATATTTCTTAAAACTATCATCAGAACATCAGACTTTCCATTATTTGGACTGTCCATACTCAATATCAATTAATGTCTCTCTCTATAATATATATAATGTTAAATACAATATTCAATTAAATGTAGTAATTCTGTAAGTATTAAGTAATGCTCACATATAGTCTATAGCATCACTATTAACATTGTGATCTTACTGCATGCCAGGCTTTGTGTTAAGTGTTTTACATAAATTGTCTTATTTAACATTCATAATTCTGTGAAATAGGTGTTAGAATCCCTGTGAATTTCTGTGATATAACTAAGGCTCAGAGAGGCTAAGCCCTGAGAGGTCACAGAGCTTATCACAAAGCCGGATTTGAGCCCATGTCTATTTGACTCCATATCTGTGCTCTTAAGGGCTTTGCTGTACTCCCTCTCCTGTAGTCTGGCTGAAGCAGGGGCTGCCTTGGGACTTCCAAGCTCTCAGTCTCCCAGAAAGCTCCCAAATCCTAGGGCCTGGTCCCCACTTCACAGCCCTACCCAAGGGGGATGATCAGTGCCCCAGGCAGGTTTTCCCAGACCCTGTCCAGCAGGGAGAGATGAAGCTTCAACAGTTCAGACACTGTGGTGTGTAATCCTAGTACCTTAGAACTTGAGGGATGCCATATTGGAGCCCATCCTAGACCAACTAAATCAGAATCTCTGGGAGTAAGCCCAAGAATCTGAATTTTTAAATAGCTCCCCAGGAGACTCTGATGTCTAGAAAGATTTGGGAACCACTGGCCCAGGCTCAGGAAAGAGGAAATGGATACTCCTCAGGAAAGAAAGTAAGGGCTCTTGCCCAGGCCAACTTCACAACACCTTTTAGAAACATGGTGGCATCATGTGGTATGAACATATATTGTAAAATAATATTAAAAATTTTAAAAGAACATATGTTCATTGCGGTAAATTTGGGATACATAAAACAATATAAGGAAGAAACGTAAGATTACCTATAATCCTAACACCCAGAGGCAACTCCTGTTAGCATTTTGATTTATTTCTATTTTTTTAACTTTTCTTTATAGTATAGTACACATAAAAATGCACAAATATTGAGTACACAGATTATAATGAATTTTCACAGCTGAACACAGTTATCTTTTTTTTTTTTTTTGCGGTACGCGGGGCTCTCACTGTTGTGGCCTCTCCCATTGCGGAGCACAGGCTCCGGATGCGCAGGCCCAGCGGCCATGGCTCACGGGCCCAGCCGCTCCGCAGCATGTGGGATCTTCCCGGACCGGGACACGAACCCGTGTCCCCTGCATTGGCAGGCGGACTCTCAACCACTGCGCCACCAGGGAAGCCCTGAACACAGTTATCTTAACAAAACTCAGACCAAGAAACAAAACATTGCCAGCACCCTAGAAATTCCCTTTGAACTCCTTTCTGGTAACTTCCCCCTCCAAAGCAGTTAAACCGACTTCTAACATTATGGATTAATTTTGCCTGTGTTTGACATTTATATAAATGGAATAATTTGTTATATCCTCTTGGGGTCTGGTTTATTTTGCCAATATTATATTTGTGAAGTTAGGCAAGTACAGTAGTTCATTTATTGTCACTGTATAGTATTTGTGTGACTATAGCATAGTTTATGTGTCCATTTTACTGTTGATGGCATTTGGGGAGTTTAAAGTGTTTGGCAACTGTGACTAGTGCTGTTACGAACATTCTTTTTTTTTTTTTTTTTAAAGTACCTGACACATTCAGTCCTTTTTTTTTTAACTTGCTTATTTATTTATTTATTTTTGGCTGTGTTGGGTCTTTGTTTCTGTGCGAGGGCTTTCTCTAGTTGCGGCGAGCGGGGGGGCCACACTTCATCGCAGTGCGCGGGCCTCTCACTGTCGCGGCCTCTCTTGTTGCGGAGCACAGGCTCCAGACGCGCAGGCTCAGTAGTTGTGGCTCACGGGCCTAGTTGCTCCGCGGCATGTGGGATCTTCCCAGACCAGGGCTCGAACCCGTGTCCCCTGCATTGGCAGGCAGATTCTCAACCACTGCGCCACCAGGGAAGCCCTATGAACATTTTTGTACCTGTCTCTTGCTGCATGTGTGTACGCATATCTGCGAGCTATGTACCTAGGAGTGGAATTGCTGAGTTTTATGTTCAGCTCCAGCTGGTGTTGCCAAAGTTGTCCAAAATGGTTCTCCAAATGCACTTTTGCCAGCAGTATATGAGTCCTGGTTGTTCCACATCTTCACCAAAAGTGTTTTTATTTTAGCCGTCCTGGTGAGTGTGTGGTTTTGTTGTTTTGCTTTGCATTTCCCTGATGAATAGTGAAGTTGAGCACCTTTTCCTTCATGTTTTGTTTTGTTTTTTTTGGTTGCACTTCATGGATCACGGGATCTTAATTCCCTGACCAGGGATTGAACCCGGGCCCACAGCAATGAAAGCACTGAGTCCTAACCACTCGACCATCAGGGAATTCCCACCCTTCATGTATATATATATATTTTTTAATAAATGTATTTATTTTATTTATTTATTTTTGGCTGCGTTGGGTCTTCGTTGCTGCATGTGGGCTTTTCTCTAGTTGTGGTGAGCAGGGGCTACTCTTCGTTGTGGTGTGCAGGCTTTTCATCATGGTGGCTTCTCCTGTTGCGGAGCACGGGCTCTAGGTGCACGGGCTTCAGTAGTTGTGGCTCACGGGCTTAGTTGCTCCGAGGCATGTCGGATCTTCCCGGACCAGGGCTTGAACCCATGTCCCCTGCATTGGCAGGTGGATTCTTAACCACTGCACCACCAGGGAAGCCCCATGTATTTCTTTTTAATCTTTTACTATGTGCCCACTCCTGGCAACCCTTAGTTCATACAAAAAGAAAAAAAGAAAGAGAGGGAGGGAGGGAGGAAGGAAGGAAAGAAGGCCGGCCAAACCATAAAGCAAAAAACATCTGATAAAATAAGAAAAAAAAAAAATCAGGGTAAAGTCCTATGTTATTTTTCCCTTCAGTGAAGTCTGTCATCTTAAAAATAAACTCTGTCTGACTCTAAGACCTTAAAGAAAATACATGCTCTGCTGTGTTTCTGCCTCTTAGCTCTTTCTTCCTGTGCTTTTCTCAACCACTTAATTTTCACTTGCCCTACCAACAGCATTTGGACCTTTTGGGGGATGCATTTTTATAAACTAATAAAATATTCTTCAAAGAAAGGCTGTTGTGACATAGGAAAAGCTTAAACTCAGGGTGAGAGAAGAAGCCTTGTATAGCCAATGCCCAGAACTAGTTACTGTCATGCCCCTGGAAACAGTAAAGCTTTGCAGAGTAGAGTGGAGTCAAGTTCTGGACATTGCAGAGTGAATTCTAAAAATAAGTTTGTTTTGTTTTGTGCTGCTATTGCAGAAAATTGTTTGTTAATCAAGAAAATGGATTTAATTCTCTTTAGGTACTATTTTGGAAGAAAATCTTCTTAGGCATTATCCAAAAAATTATGCAGTTTGAGTTCGTTCACAAAGCAATTATATATGTTTGTGTGTGCATATATCCTTTTTGCAAAGTTGTGTCGACTGTTTGTCATCTAAGTTTTTCACGTAACATGTTTTCCCATATCATTTAATATTTAAAACTTTTAGTGGCTCTATAATAGTTCTTTTTATGGACTTAACTGAAATTTATTTAATCACTCTCCTATTTTGGTTATTTCAATAATTTCTAATTCTCAGTGATGAACATCTTTGTACATAAATGTCCATGCTCACCTGATTACTTTCTTAGAATAGCTTCAGAGAAGTGAAATTAATGGCTCAAAAAGACTGAATGTCTTTAAAGGTCTTTGTTTTGTTTTTTTTTGTTTTTTTTTGCGGTACGCGGGCCTCTCACTGCTACAGCCTCTCCCTGTTGCGGAGCACAGGCTCCGGACGCACAGGCCCAGCGGCCATGGCTCATGGGCCCAGCCGCTCCGCGGCATGCGGGATCCTCCCGGACCGGGGCACGAACCCGTGTCCCCTGCATTGGCAGGCAGACTCTCAACCACTGCGCCACCAGGGAAGCCCTTTAAAGGTCTTTGATACATTAGTATTAGACATTCCTTCCAGAAAGACCATCATTCAGCACTCTCTGCAGCAACATATGACGTGCCACCCCGTTGCACGTTTGCCAACTTTGCACTCACTTCAATTGCAGTGTCTATTGCCATATAGAAGACTGTCGTTTTGAACCTAATAAAATCTGTAGCCTTCTGGATTCAGGAACATGCTTAGAAAAACTCCCCTACTCCCTATGCATGATTAGAACAGTATTGTCTAATGTTTTCTCCTTGTAGAAATGTTTTCTTTTTTACAATAAATCTTAATCCGCCCGTTACTTGTTTTTGTGTCTGATATGAAGTAGGGATATAACTTTTTTCCCCCAAATGGATAGCAAGTTGATCTGTAAACCATTTGGTAAATAGTACAACATTTCTTCAGTCTTTTGAAAGACCATCTTTATCATAAGCCAGTTTCCTCTATAGACATGAGTCCCTTTCCACACTACATTGGTCTGTTTGGGCGTTCTCGAGCCAGTTTCACTGTTTTGGTTATTTCAGTCTTAGTACAGTTTGAGAGCTGATGTAGCAAGTACCTCCTTATTCTTTCTCTTTTATACAATTTTCTTGGCTGTCTTGGAAAATTGGCTTATTTTTCCAGATGAATTTTGGAATAAATTTATCCAGTTAAAAAAATCCTACTGCACTTTTGATTAGAATGGCATCAAATCTATAAATTCATTTGTAGAAATGCATACCAAAATTATAATACCAGATGGGAACAGAGTATGCATCTCCTTAAATCAGGGGTGTTTGTACAGGTAAGATTTCTTGTGTTTTTTTTAGAATTTTAGTATGTTTTCATGTATGTCTGAGACATTTCTTGTAAAGTTTTTCGGGATATGTTATTTCTTCTGTTGCTTTTGTGAAAA
The DNA here is from genome assembly GCF_964374135.1 of Grampus griseus. Lineage (NCBI taxonomy): Eukaryota > Metazoa > Chordata > Mammalia > Artiodactyla > Delphinidae > Grampus > Grampus griseus. The sequence continues at coordinate 63,630,963 of NC_139002.1, forward strand.
GGATAGGATCTCTTGTTTTATATTTTTAACTAGATATTTCTGATATGTAAGAAAATTATTAATTGTAGTGTCACCAGCTCATCCTCACTGAGCCCCTGGGACACTGAGGCCTGAGGGTTAGGGACTTGCCTCTGGCCACAAGGTGAGTCTGGAGCCCAGGCCTAGATGCCCAGCCTGGGTCCCCTGGAAGCCTCCTAAGTTAGGCAGAGAGAAGGACTTGTTGTAACTCAGTAGTCAGGGAGCCCAACTACTGTTTCCATGGAAACCTGTAGGCAGCATCTTCTGGGAAGACCAGGATGTGGAGTCCAGAGAGAACAGGCTGCACTGGGGTAGGGCCAGTCTAGGGGGTGTGTGTGTGAGAGAGGGAGATGGGGGCGGGGGAAGGAGGGAGAGAGAGAGAAACAGTTTCTAAAGAGAGAGGTGGGTACCTCACCGTCATTCACTAAGGTCTGGTGCAGTACTCTGGATTGATGCTGGGCGGTGGCTGTAAGGAGGGGAGATATGCTGCTGAGATGACTTTCCTGTGTCCAGCAGACCCAGTCTGAGGCTGCTCTTAGAGTGAGCTGGAGGTGCTCTAGGCAGAAGTGCTGGCATCTGCCCATCATGGGACCTGGAGCCCAGCTGGCATCTGCTGGACACTGGTTCCTCCTCCCTCAAGGCCCAGGAGGGAGGCCCTCACCCAGGCCACACAAATGCTGGGGTGATGGAAGCAGAGATAGCCCTCTCACCCCAGGAACCACCTCCGCCCCTAGTGGGCCGGGTGGCCAGGACAGTAAAGGAGTACAGGGTGGGAAGATCCCACATGCCGCGGAGCGGCTGGGCCCGTGAGCCATGGCCGCTGAGCCTGCGTGTCCGGAGCCTGTGCTCCGCAACGGGAGAGGCCACAACAGTGAGAGGCCCGTGTACCGCAAAAAAAAAAAAAAAAAAAAAAAGGAGTACAGGGTGGTGGTTGGGGGGACTGGGCAGGGCCTGGCCTTTAGGTGGGTCTGAGGGTCGGGACCGCCAAGGACAGGGTGTGCCTCTGCCACAGCCTCAGTCTGGCAAGACAGGAAGGGGACGCCCCCTGCGTCCTGCGAGCATCTGTGGAGCTTGTAGCTGGGGGCCCTGACTTCCCTGCTCACCTTCCCACCAGCCCAGGAGAGCCTGAGCTCAGCACTCACTGCGCCTGAGCGAGGCCCCCAGACCCCAGGGAGACCTGCTCTGGCCAGGCGTGGGAGGAGCTTCTGGAAGCAGGTGGGGCATCTTTGTTTGGGGGGTGGGGCGCTGGGGAGAGCAGGAAGGAGGTGGGCTGCTGGAGCCACCCAAGGTGCCTGAGGCTGGGTCTGAAAGACACAAAAGTATCGAGCCAGCAGTGTTTGTCCCATCCCTTGTCCCGTCCTGTGTCATCCTCCCTGGGCCTCATGCCGGGGCGTGACCTCCAGGAATTGAGCTGTGACCCCAGGGAAACTCACTCCAGCTTTCTCAGCTCTTGCTGCCAGGATCCCCTCACATTCCTTGATCCAGGAGGTGGGCTTAGAGTTCTGGTAGGGGGTTGGGCGGAGTCTCCTGCCTTGGAAAGGGGGCGTGATATGAAGATGCCTGGAGCGTGAGCTCGCGTGCGGGGTGGCACGTGTGAACGCCTGTGCTAGGTGAGCGTGGAGGGATGAGGCGGGTGACGGGATACACGCGTGCACGGTGTGTGTGGTGCGTCTGCAGTGGGGCAGGTGCGTGGTGGGCAGGGTGTGGTACCCATTGATGTGTGAGATGCCTTGAGTCGGGGGTAACAGGTATTGGGTGGGGGAGATGCGCATGTGGAGTATGTGAAGGCGTTTCGGGTACGTGTGCGTGTGTGTATATTGTGGTGTAGGGTATGTGGATAGCGGTGAGTATAAGATATAGCTGCAGGAAGAATATATATGTGGCGCGTCTGAGGTGCTGTCCGGGAGGCAGCTGTACACGTGCTTGCTCGTCTGCACCTGGAGGAGGGGCAGGCACATTGCTGTATGTGGTGTGGCTTGGGAGGGGGAGGGCTACATGAAGTTACATGCATCCAAGGTGTGTCCAAGGTCATGTGTGTGCGCGCGCATACGTGTGTGTGTGTGTGTGTGTGTGTGTGTGTTGGGGGAGGGATGGAAATGAACTAGCATGTGAGTGTGCAGAGTGTGTTTGGAGAAGGGACAGGCATTGGTGGCCGTAGTTTTTCCTCTCCAAGTTGAGGAACCTGAGGCTCATGTGGGGAAACGAGCACGATCCCATCCCTGGCAGCTCACAACCTAGACTCTCGAGGGTTGGGGAGAGGACCAGCCCCTCTGGTGGCCTGGTGGGTTACAGCCGGTCATGTTCAGTCCTTTAGGATTACTGTCCTGCATCTGGGTCCCATCGCCCCATGAGAATCAATTCTACGATAAAGGAAGAGTTTTGTAAGCCAGTTGCTAAATATAGCTGTTATTAATACTTAAACTATATAAATGTAAAATTAAATAATGTTAAAAACAAAGGTGATAAATACTCAGACTCCCCACTTGTTAATTTTTTTACTACATTGGACCGCATCTGTGCCCTTGAGGTGATGTGTGTCCCTTGTGTCTGTGTGGCGGCTGGTCTGTTGTGAGGCACCGCCGTGCATCTGTTCCCGACTCCGCATTCAGTCACGTCTCAAAATCGAAGTATTTCTTCCCTGGAAGTCAGCAGATGCTACAAGTTAAGACTTGATTTATTCTTTTGTTGATGGTCTAGACTTAAGAAAGGGATGGAAAACAATTTTAGGAGTGAAGATTAAACCTTCAAGTTTGTCCTGTCTGTGGCTGCTTTTTTGTGAATAGCACAAACTATTGAAGAATTATTTTTCCAGTGTTCAAAAACTGTTAACCGATTCAGCAAAGAAGTCACTCAAATCACTGATGAATGAGTGATGTTTTGACACAGTTGTTTCACCTTCATCTTACTTGTTAAACGAAAATATCAACCAACATGCAAGTTGGAACTACGCCCATTCGTCACTGCAGCCATAGGTTGGCTCCAGCTAGAGCATAAAGCAAAAATCAATGAACACATTGATCTGGGGGACAATCAACTGGCTATATGGAATTTTTATTTGTAAATTATGTGCTATGCATCCTTTACATCAGCAAAATTTATAATAAACTTACGTATGTATGCATGCAAACGTTGTTTGGAGACCTGGGTATTAAGCATCGCTGTGTGAAGCTCTCAGTAGGTCCTAGTTACCTACCCCCCACCACACGTCTCCTTTATTGTGCATGCGGTGAGGGGAAGGGGGCAGGTGCAACCTCAGAGACACTGGGAGCCGCTTCTCAGATTTCCAGACAAGCTGCAGTGGGTCACCAGCTCAGCTGGGACCTCCTCCCGGTCCTGGGCTTTGGGGCTCACCTGGAGGCCCCATTCATTCAGCACTAGCTACCTAAGCCCCTTCTCTGTGTCAGGTGCTGGGGAGTCCCAAGTAGGAGGAAGACATGGTCCCTGCCTGCATGGAGCTCACAGCCCAGAGGAGGAAACACCCAGTCCCAGCCAGCCACTCCCTTGAGAGCGTGGGGCAGAAAGGAGACCCCTCGCCCAGCTGGAGAAGGAGGGAGGCCAGGACAAGGGCAGCTGGCCTGATACAGTTGCTCCTCAGCACCATGGGCTCTCTGTTAAACACGCAGAGACTCTCTTTCGGTCAGTCTGGGCGGTGCCTTGCCCAGGAGTCTGCAGTGTGCTTGGGGATAGCGAAGTGGGCGACCCTCAGGCCACCCTTGGAGAAATCGTGACCTGGGGAGAGAAGAGGGTGTGTGCAGAGGCAGAGAGATGAGAAAGTTGAAGTCGCTTGGGGAGATCTGGAAGGAGACTTGAAGGGGGACTGGAGCAAAGCAGAGGTGGGCCAGCCTGGAGGGGAGGGCAGGGAGAAGCAGGAGACAGAGGGCGGCAGCTCACACAGCCTCACAAGGGGTTTGGATTCTGTCCTGTGGAATGAGCGGCTGTCGAAAAATCCTTGTGAGCAGAAAGGTGATGTGCTCAGATTGACCTTGGAAAGTGTGATGCTCTTGGAGCAGGCAGAACTGGAGATCAGGGGACTGGAAGGAGGCTGGAGACACGTGAGGCCTAAACCCAGAGAGAGCCATGGGGGACAGAGGAGAGGGACTGATAGGAGGGCACTGAAGGTCGAACCCACAGGGCTAGGTGAAGGACAGAGGAGTTAGGGTGGCATCTGGGTTTCTGGGGTGATTGGGTAGATGTTGCCAGAAAACATAGGAGATGGAGCAGGTCTGGAGTGAGATGAGTTCAGTTTTGGACCTGGGGAGTTGGGGTTCTTCTGGAGGGACTCTGAGGCATTTGGAGCTCAGGGGAGCCGTCAGGAAGCAGAGTTGGGAGTCCCAGCAGGTTGGCAGGGGGTTGGGGGGTGGGAGTGGAGAGGTTCCCCGGGAGAAAAGAATGAGAAGGTTTTCAGAACACGTGTCGAGGTCCAGTCCTGATGGGCCAGGAACTCAGGTGACTGACTTGGCCTCATTTCTGGAAGAAGTGGCCCAGACACCAGGTCCCTGCATTCGCGAGAGCCAGATAGTGGGCGGGAGAAGGCTGGAGGAGTTCAGAACCATGGGCCGGGTGGCTGGCTGCCTTCGGTAGGAGCTGGAGGTCACAATGCTTAGGAGTCTTGGGGCCTCAGTTCTAGCTCCAGTCCTGGCTTTGCTACCAACTTGCTGTGTGACCTTTGGCAAATCACCACCCTCTCTGGGCCTCAGCTTCTTTTTTTGAAAATGGGAAGGTTGGACCAGACCAGTGACTTTCAAATGTCATTTGGAGCCCCAGGGTCACCCAGAACTAACTCCAGGGAATCACTGGAGGTGGAGGGAGAAGCTGAGGGTGTGGTGCTCCAGTCCCCCCCCTCCCCCAGCTTCGTCCAGAGCCACTTGCTTTTATGTTTTCTATGTTGGTTGCCAACCAGAACCACTGGGTCAGAGAATCCCAGGTCTGTGAAGCCTTGTCCACAAAGACACTATGGAGACTGAAGGGTAATAAAACACGATGAGAAAACTGAACTATCCTCAGATAGATACTGTGTGAGCCTCGATGCCCGTTTCCCATGGAGCACAGTCACGGTCATGCCCTTGGTTACCCAGGATTTGGTTCTGCCTAGTTGCGGGCAATCTCAGCAGTTGATGCAGCCCAACTTGCTCCCTCCTCCTGGCTGGTGGGTCGCCAGCCTCAGCCATCAGTGCACCCTCATGGGAGTCTGTGTACACTGGCCCTTCCCCACGGCTCCCAGGGACAGCACAGTGTGAGGTTGGCTGTGAAGCAGCAGGGGCCTCCCTGTCCCTTCATGTTCTCCGTCCACTGTTGCTATAAAAGCAGAACAAAGATTCTCTGCACAGGATGCAAAGCACTCGAGTGCTTCCTAAAGTCTGGCCTCCGTGACGACGCCCACCGAGTGCCGAGGCCTCAGTCGGTAACCCTGGCTTCCTCCAGCCCCACCGAGCTGCCCCCAAACACCCCTCATAGTTGGGCACTATCAGCAAACAGGAGGGAGGCTGGGCGTAAACCAGGGCGCGGGAGGGTGACGAGAGGGGGGCCCAAGATGCGAGCGGAAATGTCCTTCCAGTGCCCGCAGGGAAAACTTGGACCCTTCAGGTCTGTGTGACCTCACGTCCCCGGGAAGCCCAGGCCTGGCTTTCCTCGCTCAGGGCAGGGCCCCTGAGCTAGGGAGGGGTGCTGCCCACACCCTCGCTCCGGGATCCTGCCGCGAGGCGGTCAGCTCAGTGGGGCCAGCCATCATACCTGTTTGTCCCGCGCGCCTTCAGCCCAAGCTCATTCCCAGCGTGTACAGCCCTGCCATTGCTGGGAAGGTGGTGCTGCCCCTGCCCCTACCCTCGAAGTCATCCAGATCCCCCAAATCAGGCCACACAGGCTTGAAGACTGTGCCTTTGGGGAGCTCCGGGGTCCCCAGGTCTCTTGCTACCTCGGGAACAGTTGGGAGGAAGACCTCAGCAGAAGTGGCCTCCGCCCTGTCACTCCTCAACATCCTAGATAGGGCTCAGAAACTTGCTCCAGCATCCCTGGGACGAGCCCCCAATCCAGAGTCCCTCCCCATCCTTCCCCTTGCTCTCTCAGTCCCCCAGGACCACAGAGGCCACTGCAGCGGTTGTCACGTGGCAGGGTGGTTGGATGGGGGCAGGGGTGACGACTCTCGGTGTTTCCTGACAACAGGCTGGGGGACTCAAGCACCAATGTGAAGCTGAAGAGAGTCCTGGAGACAGGGGGAGACAGTGAGACCGAGTCTGCCCAGGCCACGCCCGTGGCCGGGGTGTGGCCCTGGGCCTGGGGAGGGTCGCTGTTTGAGAGGAGGACGCAGCTTTATAAAATGACTCCGTAAGTATGGCCTGGGCGGGAGGGGCCGCAGGCCCCGATGTCCCCCCTGGGACGTGGGCGTGGGCTAGGCGCAGACGCAGCTGGTGACCCTGCAGCAGGCAGTGGGGGAACCGGACATCTGGGAGGCGGCCTGTGTCAGGGACACACAATGCTGGGGCCAAGACAGGGGCTGGGAAGCTAGGTCTCTGGGGACCTAAGGAGGCTGGTTCCTATTTCAGGGGCCTGTGGAGGACCTTCCCCGATGCTCTAGGCTACTGGGCTGGGGCCTTCCCTTGAGGGTTACGTGTGTATCTGCGTGTGTGTGTGTGTGTGTGTGTGTGTGTGTGTGTGTGTGTGTGAGGGACTATGGTCTCTGCCATGACTGCTGACTGCAAGCTGGCGTTTGGTCCAAATAAGAGCCCTCGGAACCCGGGAACCCAGGAAGACAGACCCATGGCTTCTTTCTTAGGCAAGAGAGGCTCTAGGACAGTGATTTGACTCGTGCAAACCTCCGGAGATTTGAAAAATACATGTTCCCAGCCCCTACCCCCAAAGAGTTTAGGATGGGGCCCAATAATCTCTATTTTGCAAGCCGCTCAGGTGATTCTAATGGAGCACAGTAGCTAGGTGAGGACTCATACCCCGGGCTAGTCCTACTGTAGGTATGTGGAAGCCCAGGCCTCTGCCTGCAATGCCACCAATAGACGCTCATGCTTTGACTCTCAGAGATGTTCTAGGCCCCCAGAGTCTCATGTGAGGGGAAGGCCTCTTTAATAACCTCTTCCTGAGACACAGAGGAGAAAGAATGGTGCCCAGGGTGGTCCCTTGAGGGAGAAAGACTCAGGAAGAGAAGGATGAAGCCTGAAAGGATGGGGTTCTTGCACCACCACAGTGTCTGGGGCCTCACGCACAGGCCTGTGGTCCTCAGCCATCTCAGGGCCCAGGGCCCCCAGGTCCACACCAGCCCCTGCACTGCCGCCATCTGGTCCCGCGGGTGAGCCTGGCTCCTTCTGCACAGACACAAGAGAACAGAGGTTCAAGAGAGGACATCTTGGAAGGCAAGCGTGCCCAAGGATCATGACGGAATTTTGTCAATTGGAGTTCCTTTTTTTTTTTAACATTTTTAATGTCTTTTGAAAAACGACCTTTAAAGCTTTCCTAATTCACATGATGTTTACTGACTTAACTGAATCAACATGAAGGTAACGTGAAGTAACTGACTGAACATTTACATGGTGGAGCTGGAGTCTGTGGGGCTCTGAGCTGGGTCACTTCCTGTCTGGCCTGCCCAGGGACTCATGTCCATTCCCCCGACCCTGCGCACATCCACACCTCCTGGCTGCAGAGCATCTGAGGTGCTCACTCGACCCAGTTTGCTGAGTCAGTCCCCAGGTGCTGAACCTTTGGGCCTTTTCCAATTTCTTGCTGGTATAAATATCACTGCTATGAATATCTCTGTACAAATTACTTTCTTAACATTTCACTGGGAAGCAATCCCCGAGCGAGATCACTAGGTCAAAGGATGTGCACAGTTCTGTATTGTCACATATTACTAGAGAGTTCTCTGGAAATATTGAACCCATTTACCATGGCCCCAATTATGTATGGCCAGTCCACACAGCCCTCCAATAGTAAGGTTCATCGTTTTTATTTGTTTGGAGCTGTTTTATTTTATTTTATTTAAAAAAAATTATTTTATTGAAGTATAGTTGATTTACAATGTTGTGTTAATTTCTGCTATACAGCAAAGTGATTCAGTTTATTATATATATATATATATATATATATGTTCTTTTTCATATTCTTTTCCATTATGGTTGACTGCAGGGTATTGAATATGGTTCCCTGTGCTCTACAGTAGGACCTTGTTGTGTATCCATCCTATATATAATAGCTTGCATCTGCTAATCCCAAACTCCCAAAGCATCCCTCCCCGCTCCCCCTCCCCCTCCCCCTCCCCCTTAGCAACCACAAGTCCGTTTTATTTTGTTTTGATTTTTTTCCTGTCTTGCCATATTGGTCAGGGGCGGTGCTGTGAAGCTGTTTCAATATGTATTCCCATAATGACTGGTGGAGTTGGGCATTCTCTGAAGGACCCAGAGAACCTGATGGTCAGGGATTATAATGGGACCAGTCCTGAGTCAAAGAGCTATACCAGGGCTGAGAAGTGAAAATGTTGGTTTTCTAGACTTAGCCCTTCTGCCTCCAGCAGTAGGGCAGCGTGCACACCAGAACCGCAGTTCTACCTGCTCTGAGGCTGAGCCGTGAGTGACTCACAGCCGCCTGTACCAGCTGTGGCCTCCTGGGTGCATATGTTACCATGCTGTGCTTGTGGCTGTTGTCATGGGGATAAACCCTGTTTGGGCTTTGTAGTCTACTTGCCTGTTGTTTGACCCTGACCACCACTGGGGAGCTACACCAAGAGTCTGTCCACTGCCTGTCAAGCCAGGGCTTGGACGGTGACCAGAGAGGCCATCTGGGTAAGGCCAGGAACATTTGTAAGGTCTGGGCTGTCATGTCTTGGCTGAGGTCCAAGCTTGAAGAGCTTGGGACAAGGAGGGCCTTAGGGAACATTGACCCACATCAGGGTCTAGGACTGTGGCCTGCAGATAATGAAGGGAGGGCTCACCAGTGATACGAGGGACTCAAGACAGAGACAGTGAGGTTCGGGGGCATGAAACCCGGTGATGGAAACTGGGTGCCTTGGTCATTGCAGGCAGGGCCACGGGGCATCCTGGGATCTCAGAGAAGACAGGCCGTATGAAGGAGGAGAGTAAGTCCAGGCAGACATGGCTGGTGGGTAGAGGGAACTAAGGTGTGAGGTTGACAGTCACAGTTTCAAAGCAGTCAGAAAATTTGAAAACAAAGAGTCAGATATGGACATTCAAGGATATTCTGGGTAGGGTGGAGCCATAGAGCAGTATGTGAGCCAAAGGGGTCTGGGAGTCCCCGTACCAAGGGCCTGTCCGTGAGGAAGCAGGACACTGGGGGAGGGGAGGACACAGGGCCAGTGTGCGATACAGAAAACAGGGACCAGCCTCTTGGAGGGGAACTGACAGAAGCTGGCCAGGGATCGGCATTCCAACCCAGCACCTGGACTTGGGTCTGCGGAGGGCAGGCCCAGATCATGGACATAGGGCTGAGGGGGCAGCCGGGAGCTATCCTGGGCTCCAAGGTCCTCCAGCCTTTGGGCAGGACGTGAATTCCCTTTCCCTCTCATCCCTGGCCTGCTGCTCATGGACCCAGGGCTTGGGTGGGGCGTGGGCAGGTGGTCATGGACAGAGGAGATGTGGCAGGTACGCCAGGACCCTCGAATGGCAGCTAGACAGAGCTGAGGAGTGGTTTGGTGCAGCAGAAGCGTGGATTTCGATTCAGATAACCTGGTCTAATCCTGGCACTGTACGTTACTGTGTGACCTCAGTTTACCGTCTCTGAGCCTCCGCTTCCTCTTCTGTAAAATGGGGATATTCACTATAGGGTGGTTGAAGAGATTAAATTAGAAAAAAATATATGAAAGTGCTCAGCACAGGTTGTTGCTCAACAAATGCCAGTTTCCCTCCTTTTACCTCTTTTAGCTCCTAGAGCAGCGTCGCGTGTGTCTCAGGTGGGCTTCTGGGGAGTGGGAAGGCGGGGGGCGGGGCCTGGGGGGGAAAGGTGGGGGAGGGGTTGCATATGTGTTGGTAAAGGCCAGGAGCAGAGCTGGAATAGAACCTCAGCTTCTGGGTTAATCTGACTTGCACTTCATGGTGAATTTAGCCCAGTGGATGCACAACGTGGGAAGTAGCAAGTGGGAGGGTTAGATCCTGGCAAGTTTCTGAGCCTCTGTTTCCTTGTCTGAAAAACGGGTTTATTAACACCTTATGTCCGGAGTCGTGTGAGGAGTAGCGATAATGCATGGAGAGCATCGCACCACTCGTGCACATAGTAGGTCCATTCGTATACGACAGTATGGTTGCTGTGGCCGCTGACACCTCTTCTGACCTCAGAATCCTGTCACTGTAAGGGGTTTCTCTCTGTGATCCTGGGGTCACAGAGAGAACGGGGAATATGCATGGTAGGTAGTGCTCCGGCGTCCTAGGGTTGGCTGCAGAGGGAGGATGCAGGGGGAAGCTGCCCTGAGGCCCCGGGACACTGCCAGGGGCAGAACGGGCACTCAACAGTTCTCTCCCACACGTAGGGTGTTCCCAGGCAGGGGCCAGCCGGTTTGCTCAGGACGGGGCTGAGGTCTCTCTTGGCGTTGGGTGGGCGACCTTTTCCCTGCAGGAGCATTGCCGGAGGCAGGCAGCACAGTGGTGGAGGGAGTCAGGAGGGGCCCAGCATGGGTCAGGAGTTGGGGGTGATGGGGTGCCAAGCAGCTCTGTGCAGTCCAGAGGGAGCTGGCCCTGGGTTCGGTCCCTGGGCAGGTCAGCTGCCTGTGCCCTGGCCCTGATCCCAGGCCTGGTCCATTACTGTGCACCATGCCAAGGATCCAGACATCTGGAGAGAGTCAGGCTGAAGCTGCTTCAGATTCCCCCTGGGTCACCTTGCTCTGTACCACAGCTCTGGGGCAAGAGGTTTCCAGGGTTCTGAATCCCAATCTGTCACCTGCAAGCTAGACACCTGGGGCAAGTCTAGCCTATCTGACTCTTTGTGTCCCTTTCTGGAAAATGCCCTCATGCGTCAGGCCCCATGCAGCAGTGGGCAGAATCAGACCTGGTCCCTGGGCCTGGTGCTCTTGAACTAGACTGTTTATTACTGCTGGTGTTTGGGGACTTCGGCAGTGGTTACAAAAGCGTTCTGAAGGGGTGTGAAACCACCGCACAAGCTCCGCCCCTGTCAGGTGTGCAGCCCCTGTATTTGGCAAATGGCCCCCAGTCCCCTTCCCCCGGGACACCCCTGGATCTGTCTGGACCTGCCAGGATCCTCTGGGCAACCTGTATAGCCCACCACCTCTCTGCAATGCACACACAACACACACACACACACACACACACACACACACACACACACAGCCATCACCGTGTAAAGATGGGTCCCCGCCCTCTCTCTGTTTCTGCCCTCCATCCTGAACCTCTCACTCCAGTGGCTCCACTCCTGCTTCCTGATCTGCTCTCCATCCCCTACTGCCCCCCAGCATCTGGCTGCAAGAGATTGGTTTGTCAATGGCCTTACCCCATCAGTCTCACACTAACTAGGTCCTGCATCTCCAGATCATACTTATGCCTCCCCTTCCAACAACAAGATCTAGGAAATGTCACTCACTCTGTATTGGGCACTTGGGAGCTAGCACAATGGGTTGGTTGATCGGCTGTTTTTTCCCAGTTTCCTGTCCTGTTCAGCCAGTGTCAAGGAGTCATACAACCTTGGGTTTGGACCCTGGCTCTGCTCCTTCCTAGCTGTGTGAACTCAGGCGAGTTGCTTCACCTTTGAAGCCTGTTTCCTGGTCTGTAAAATGGGAACACTAATAGTACCTTCTGTGTAGGGCTGTCATAAAGATTCAGTGAGACCCTGTAGATGCAGCTTTTAGCACAGTGCCTAGCACGTAGTAGGTGCTTAATAAATGTTAGCTTCTGTTTCTTCGTGCCTAAGAAAATATTTGGAGTAGTCAGGAAGGATTATCTTCATTTATATACCCACCAAATAAATATTGATCTCCTTTGTTCCAGGCACTGCCCTAGGTACTGGGGAGACAGCAGGGAGCAAAGCAGAGGAAATCCCTGCCCTGGGCAGTTTATATTTTGTTCCTTTCCACCCCGATGAACTCACCCTCGGCTGTCAGCCCACCCTTCCTCTCTGCATCTTCCCCTGAGGCAGTCTCTCCACCTTTTCTCCCCCAGCCTCAGCCTCCTCCTTCAAGACTCCCTGACTCTCATCTCTTGGCCCATCCTCTCGCTAAGCTTCGTATATTCTCCTCACTTACCTGGAATGTGTCCTCTAGACACGCAAACCTAGCACATCCAAACTGGAACCCACACATCCAACCCCCCTCTCAAACCTCTTCTCCCACTGTGTTTCCTGAGCGGGGGTCCCTGTCCCACCTCTAGCTTTTCCTCTATCATCACCATCTGCATCTTCATCATCACCCCTTATGGAGCACTTCCTATGTCGGGCCCTATTCCAAAGGCTTTTATTTATTAAATCATTTAATCTCTTGAAATCCCTAAGAAATAGTTCTGATTGTTTGTAGATGAGAAGACTGAGGCCAGAGTGGTTAAATGAAGAGACCAAGGTCCCACGACTCATAAATGGCAGAGCCAGGATTATTAGCAAAAAAAAAAAAACCTAAAACATAAAATCTCAAGGTAGCCTGGCCTCAGAAGCTGTCTGCAAAGGCTGTGCTTTCCCTAAGGCTGTGCACCCTGCCCCGGGCCCGTGGCCTCACCTCAGCTGTGCCACTCACCCGGGTCCCCTTCTCGCCCACAGGCCAAGCCCCTCTGGTCTGGGCTGTTGAAGAGCCCACTCATCTGTATCTCTGCTTCCCTCTCGCTTCACCCCAGGCCCTGTTCCAAGGGCTGCCTGTGATCTTCTCCCTCCCAAGGCGGGACCATTCATTTCCTGTTGTTGCTAAGAGATTCAAGACCAAACAGCACACCATTCGGAGCCCGGCCCCGAATAACCTCCCCATTGATTCCGTATCCCACGCCACCCACCCCAGCGCTCTCCCATCTCCCGTGTCTCCGTCACTCCCTCTTCATTAAATCTTCATCCAGCCCCGGGTGGTGCGTCTACTGCAAAGCCCTGCCTGACCCTCCGCCAGACTCCACTGCTCTCCCCTGTGCCCTCACAGCACTGGGCCCCACTGGTCCAGACCATCGCTGGCTGACTTCATTCTGCTTGGGACTATTGTTTGCCGTTGTGTCCACCTGTGTCCTCCACTGCCCTGCGATCTCTGGGTCTCAGGGACTCACAGGGCCAGGTGCAGAGGAAACCTCAACACTGAGATGAACAGAGCTGGCTTTCACTGTCACTCGGTGATTCAGGGCAGGAAAGGTCCAAGTGTCTTTCTGTTTTCCCATCAAGTCCTGCTGTAGAAACCAGAAATGGGGGATGATTTCCCGATTGTCAAATCCCAGAAGGATGGCTGAGCTGGATAGGCCAGTAGAGGTCATCTGTCTTAATCCTTTATCTTTGAATTGTTGGACTGAGGCCTGAAAGGGGAAGACCTAGTCCAAGGTCACTCAGCAGGGAGAAGTTGTGACTAGAATTCAGACGCCAGCATACTTTCTGCTTTGCTGAACTGTTCAATCTTTTCTTTGCTCTTTCTGTACATAAACTATATGCCTACTATAGTAATCCCAATACTTCCACTGAAAATCAGCCCACATCTCAAGGCTCTGGAACGTTCCCCCCTCCCCTTCCAGATAACCACATGCTCGCCTCATTTTACACTGTTGTCATCACAACTTTGCATTCCCATTTTCTTATTTAGTACTTTTCTGTAATCCTTAAATTAAGTTCTTATAGAGAATGGGGTATATTTCTGGGTTGCTTATTTTTGTCCATTGAAGCTTCATGTGAGATTCGTATCCATCAACACACCGTTTTAGTTGTTGCCGCTTTATATTTTAATATCTAGTGGGGCCAGTCCTCCTGTCATTAGCCATCGTTATCAGAATTTTCTTTGCTTTTCTTAGTTTTCTTTTCCTCCAGATAATTTTTACCTGGGTTATCTAGAGGAATCAAGGGCAGGGAAATAGTTTATCCCAGGCTGCCCTAATCTTGGGCATCGATACGGGTCAATTGAATTGGGTACTCTTAACTCGTGGTTCTGAAAATGGAAAAGAGGCCCATTGATTGGGTGAAACAGGAAAAGGAAGTGGTGGCCCCAACTCCCTGACCACGCCCTCCCTTGCCACTGCCCTCTAACCTGCCGTCCTGGGAGGCAGGACAGGATGCCTGCACAGTGGTAGGCGTGCTGCCTCGGGATGGATGTAGTTGGTGCTGGTGATCACTCAATGACTGTGAGTTTGCCTGAAACTGGGAGCCTCTCGACAGCTGCCTATGTGGGGTGGGGAGCCTGGGGAGCAGGCCTGGCCCACGCATCCTCTGACGTGCACCACCAGCCCTGCAGCCTTCCCGCCTCCCTGGCAAGGGCGCAAGCCTCCCGCAGAGTCTGTCTCCACCCTTAGGTCTCTTTGCTTTGGTGCAAGAGTTTGCCTCTCACTGCCCACTCTCCCAAAGTTGTTACCTCAAAAACAACACCTCACCTCTTATTAGCCCATTTACCCCTAAAAACACTCACCTGAGGTACAGAATGGGCACCTAATTATATCAGTAACCCAACTGCTTTGTGAGACAGAATTTAGGAACACTTTTTTTTTTTTATGTTGGAGTATAGTTGATTTACAATGTTGTGTTAATTTCAGATGTACAGCAAAGTGATTCAGTTATACATATACATATATCTATTCTTTTTCAGATTCTCTTCCCATATAGCTTATTACAGAGTATTGAGTAGAGTTCCCTGTGCTGTACCATAGGTCCTTGTTGATTATCTATTTTTAGGAACACTGCTGATTGACACTAGTCAGCAAGGCAAAGCGAACCCTTTGCCTTTCTTGTCATAGAACCCGGGTCCACAAACCATCTTGGCCTGTGCCCTCCTGTCCTCAGGTCATCACCTAAGGGATCCTTAAGAAATCCCTGTACAGTATCAAGTTTCAGAATCCCCTTCAAATTTTTCTTTGAACTAAGTGAAGTCCAATTTAGGAAAAATTACTACCTTTAAAATAGTCTTCTTATCATGTAGGAATATATTAGGAATCTCCATTCAAGTTCTTTTTATAAATCTCAATGATATTTTATAATTTTCTTCATGTGGATCACAAATAAGTTTCACTAATATTATTTTAAAACATTTCACACATGATCTTGCCACTGTAAATGAGATCTTTTTTTTCGATCTGTAAACGATTATTTTATAATAGTAATAGAAGTGTTATTGACTATTTTCTTTTTCTCTTTTTATCTGGTGACTTTATTGAGCTTTCTGATTCTAGAGGTTTTCTCATTGATCCACGTAAGTTTTCTCAGGATCCCAGTACAGTGTGCCTTTTGCAATAATATAAATTATGACTCCGCTTCCTAATACAGTAGACTAATGAGTGTGCATCAATGTCACCCTCAGGAACTTTTAAAAAATTGGGGTAGTTTGTTTGGCTTCATCCCCACTGAACCACCACCCTGGGGCTCAGCAGTGAGGCCTGGGACTGGAAGCGGTGAGGGTGGGAGGTAAATTCCAGACCAAGGAGACAGCCTCTGCTGAGGTTGGGAGAACATGAGCCTGACTTGTCTGAAAGCAGACCAGTATGGCTGGAGAATGGAAACTTGATCGGTTTCGTGGATATTTAAAATTTTTTTGGGTCTGTGAGCAAGGGAAGTCAGTGAAGGATTTAAAGCAGCAGATGCAATGGTAGATTTGCATTATGAAAAGATCACTCTCACTGCCATGTGAGAATAGACTGCAGGGGAGCCGGAGGGAAAGCGGGTGCAGCTCATTATGTAACAGCAGTTCATACATCTCCTTACGATGTGTCAGGCGCTGTTTGAAGTGGTTTCTGTATATTAACTCTTAAGTCTCCAGGTGCACAGGGAGTTTGTGGCAGAGCTTACTTGAAGCCAGCAGGTATGGCTCCAGAGTGGACACCTGAAGCACACAGGTGATCCCACAGATGAAGTAGTATGGACGAGGATGGTGGCATTGGAAATGGTGAGAAGATTGAAGAAGGGGACCAACTGAAGAGATACTTCGGGTTTAATATAAGCAGGACCTGGTGATGGATTGGATGTGGGGTGGTGGGGGGAGGAAATACCAAGGTACCAGTTTTCCCACATATTTGTGACCATTTGGAGTTTTTCTAGGATTTGTCTATTTACTTTTCCATTGGGTTGTTCACGTGCGCTTATCACCTCTACTCTTTTTCCTGGGGGAGGAAAGAATTCAGACCCATTGCCAGGGTGCATTCTGCATCTCTCATGTGTCTTCTGGGTGTATGGCTGGGTGAGGGATGCTCTCTGCTCACCATACTTTTGCTTAGGGGGGTATGAGAGCAAGGTGAGCCTGGTCTGAGTGTTCCCTACTCAGCTCTCCCAGGGCCTCTGGAGGGGGAGGTGGGAAATGTGCGTCTTTTTAATGTAAATTGTCAGATGGGGCCCTGGATACTAGAACTCTAGTGATATTGGAGGCCTTAGACACTATCTAATCCAACCGCATCATCTTATACATGGGTACATCAAGGCCAAGAGAACTGGGAAGAGATTTGTCGATGGTCATGTAGGAGGCCAGGGACTTAGTCAAACCTGGAATTTAGGTCTCCCAACATCCAAGACACTAAAGGCATCTTTGGATCAAGTGAGGACATTGGCCAACAGTATTAGCAAGTGTCTGGTCACCTGCCCTGGTCGGGGTCCAGCGACAGTGTATCACAGCCAATAGGTGGGATGGGGCAAAGTAGAAAATAGGTTGGGTTGAGCCAGAGAAATGGGTTCTAATCACTCAGGAAAGCCAGATGGGCTGAAGTGTGAGTAGGGGAGCTGGGACCTAGCAGAGGGACGTGGGCAATTTTGGAGCGGATGTCTAGGAGGCTGGGGCAGAGTGGAGGGTGGCTTGAGCTAGAGGGACACACAGCACCTCCCAGGGCCCCGGCTGATGGGGAGGGGAGACCTTTGAAGTCCCTTCTGAGGGCCAGCCCAGCCTGCCCACCTCCAGGGAGACCGCAGAAGTCTCGACGAGTGTGAGGGCCTGGACGGGGCCAAATGGCCTAAGAGGATCCAGCCAAACTCCAGGGCCTCATCCCACTGAGCAGAGCCCTTCACTCCTGCCACCTGCCCCATGTCAGCCTCAGGGTGGTGGGGTCAGGAAGGGGCAGGGTCTGCGGCAGCAGGGAGGGTGGTACCTGCAGAGGAAACGTGAGAGAGGGTGGGCTGTGATGAGGGCCAGGGATCAGGGAGAGAGATGCAGAAAGAGGTCCGAAGCAGCCTGGAGTTGGAGAAAGGCAGAGGTGGGTACCTCCCCTCCCATCCCCACCAGCCCTGGGCACTGTCTCACCCGAGGATGTCTAGAAGGGGCTGCCCAGAGCTCAGAGACGCTGAGGCGGAGGGCCCTCCCCTCGCCCCCAGAGCCCAGGTAGGGCAGCAGCCGCCGGCACTGCCTGTTCTCTCTCACTGCCTGAGATGGGCCCAGGCCCTGAAGCACAGGCTTTGGCCAAGGCGAGTAAACCCTTGCTGTTGTGACCACCCACAGCGCTTATGCTTCCTTTCGTATAATAGCTCCTCAGGGCTGCTGTGAGCAATCAGTGAGATAATACAGGCAACACTCAGCACAGTGCTGGCTCCACACCAGGGCTCAATAAGTGGAAGCTCTAATTACTACGTGTTGTCACATCTCCGTGGTGATTTGGACTTTCGACACAGCGATCACAGGTTCACATTCCTTCTCTGCGTTCAGCTTCACACACCCTATGCAGTAGGCAAGATGTGCATTGTCCCCACTTAATAGATGAGGAAACTGAGACGAGCCCAGGCAGGTGGTTCCCTGGCCACCCAATGAGTTAGCAGCACAGAGAGGACAAGAATTCAGTTCTAAGTCTAGTGTGTTTTCACTGCTGTGTGTTTCTTCTATAAAATGCAAGACTTTCATCCTTATTTCAGAGTTGAGCAGACTCGAATCACCTTCCTTTGTCTCCTAACAGCCCTGCTGTAAAGAGTTAAAATATCAGAGAAATGTAGTGCTGGAAGGTAGGCTTCGAGAACATCCCACCCCCTGAATTTCATGAGGCATAGAGAGGCCACATACTCACTCAAGGTCATATAGCGTATCAGCAACAAAGCCAGGACCGGAATCTGGGTCTGGTGTTCTTTCATCTATACCTGCTGCCTCTGTAGGTCTTAGCGACTTTTCTCCCCATTTCAGAGATGAGAAAATCCAATCCAATTCCCTAGCTCTGCCTTAGAGGACATCGCTTCTTCAGTGACCTTAGAATGGCTGATGGCTTTAGAATCTGATTAGAATCTTATATTTATGAACCATTATCAGCAAAAGGGAAGGACCGTGGAGCGAAGAAAAGATGATCTGTTAGGGGTAATAAACTCTGCAGATAGTTTAAATTGCATTTCAGGGTCTTATTCCTCTTGCTAGAGAGATGCGTTTGTGAATTCAGAATAGGGTTGTTTAAAATGTATTTCACATTTTAAATAACCGTGGTTTTCTTAGATGAGGGGAAAAAAACTGGTCAAAACCGCAAACTCATAGGCTTTTCTGAAAGGTTACAAAATAAAATGTTCTTTGCTGGAGGATATAAAGGCAGTGGCTCTCTGTTTGACAAAGGAGAGGGCTCTGCTAGATAAATCTTGCATTATGAACAAAGGAGAACTCCCTCCCTCCCTTCCTGATCAGCTTAATTCATTGTTGCTTATCTGCAAATCCAATAACGCTGGTAAAACAAACCCCTCCTTCAGGCTGAGGACAGGGGCCTGGGCACTTCTCCTCAGAAACCTTTTCCTATTTATAACCTCAGCGCCTGCTCCTTGGAAGGCTGGGCTTAGATGCCCTGTGGGGAAGCAGGCAGGGATGCTGTGCTTCAGCTCGGGGTCTCCCAGCCACAACCCCACCCCAGTCTGGGTCCTCTGAGCAGAGGAAGCTCAGCAGATCCTCAAAGTGGAGCTGGTAAACTGGGCAAAGAGCCCAGTTTATTAAGTAGACTTCTCGCACTTCCCAACCCCCCTCCAAGATATTGATAAATTTCCCGCCTCAAAATTGCCGACGTTTTTAATGCCTCCGTGCATTGGAGTGTGGCCACCTGGGTGCCACCTCGGTAATATATCATACTACGTGAGGTGACTAAGGATATTTCAATTGCACAGCTTTTAAAATAGTATTTATTTATTTACCAAACCCCTTGTGCACTGAGTGTTTATCTACTGTCTGTCTCCCCACGGCCACGGTGGTGGGGCGTTGTCTGTGCTGTGGAGGGGTCCCCAGGAGGTCTAAGGAGCCGAAACCTGGAGTTAAGAGGAAGCCAGCACCTGGAAGGAGGGACCACCTGAAAAGGAGGATGTGGTCCTAAGGTGGCCTCACTGATGGACTAGACTGCGTCTTTCTCACCCTGGGCAACTTTTCCTGCGACCATTGGTGCATGTGCCAGCGTATGGACCTTCTTTATAGGACGTTAGACTTTCCTACAGTCTTGTATCTCATAAACCTGTTCGTCTGTCATTAAATTCCTCGTAAAGGATGCTCAGTGGTCCATCCTGTGAACGTAGAATTATTTACTTAACCAAGTCCCAAATGATAGCCGTTTTGTAAACCCCAGCTCCTGCCAATCTCCCCCATTAGAAATAAAGCTGGGATGACTATCTCTGTACATAAACTTTTGACTCCAGTGCATGTTTCCCTTGGCTAGATTTCTAGGACAGGAATTAATGAGTCGAAGGTCTAAGGCCATCATCGTTGGGTTTTCTCTAGAGGATAGCCGTTACACTGTAGGCTCGAGAACTCTCGGCTGCCTGAGTTTGATTTGAACTCTTTCACTTATTTTCTGTGGGACTTTGAGCAGGTTATGTAACCTCCTGTTTCTTCATCTGCAAAATGGGGATAGTAACAGTACCTACCTCATAGTGTTGTTGTGAGGATTAGATGAGAGAAGCCATGTGTAGCTGTTGGGTTGACTCCTGAGATGGAATCATAAAGTCAACCTTATTTTTGTGTCCTGTGGTCTCTTTAATTTTATTCTTAGAGGTTGTTTTTTCCCCCTAAACCTAGATGAAAGTGAGGGTAAGTCCCATGACTTTTCTGGCTGTTTCCAAGTAACCAAAGGTGGTCCTGTCAGTAATTAATATGTCCTATCTATTGTGTTAAAAAAAACAAACAAACTTTAAACTTCAGAGTTACACCAGCTTCTCTTGCCCATCCCAGTCTACTGCAGACCAGCTGCTTGTGGGAGAGGGTCCATCCTGCAATTCTGACCCTCTCCAGGGTCCAAGGTGAAGGCACAAAGCAGGAGAGGAGAGGAGAGAAGGGCAGGAAAGTTCTTCTCTGACTAATATTCTTTTTTTTTTTTAATTAATTTATTTATTTGGCTGTGTTGGGTCTTTGTTGCTGCACGTGGGCTTTCTCTAGTTGCAGCGAGCAGGAACTACTCTTCGTTGCGGTGTGCGGGCTTCTCTAGTTGTGGCTCAGTAGTTGTGGCTTGTGGGCTCCAGAGCGCAGGCTCAGCAGTTGTGGCACATGGGCTCAGTTGCTCCGCGGCATGTGGGATCCTCCCGGACCAGGGATTGAACCCGTGTCCCCTGCATTGGCAGGCGGATTCCCAACCACTGCGCCACCAGGGAAGTCCCCCCTGACTGATATTCTGATGAGCTGGCGTCACACTCTCTGGGCCGTCTCTATCTCTGGGGTGTTTTGTGGGTTCTTAGGGACCATTCCATCACTGGGATGTCTCCCCAGGTGAAGCTTCCTTGATGCGGGTGATGCTTCTCACCATGGCTCATCCTATGGACCCATTCTCAGGCCCTGGGAAAGCTGAACTCATGCCCTCCCGCACTGTGACCTCCTCCCGACAAGGGGGCCCTCTGGGCTGGGGTCTAAGACAGTCACACCTGTTGTTCATGCTGGGGCCCACACTGGTCCACAGAAAATACTCCTGTATCCATCACCCCACAAACCTGAGAGCACAGGCTGACCCTGAAGCAGCAGCACCTTCTCAGCCATCAGGACAGGCGTGACTCAGATGCCCCAGCACTGTGGTCCCAAGACTACTGTGGCCACATACTGAGCTCTCCTCAAGCCCTCTCTCCGGATTGGAGGTGAAAGCCATAACCCCTCCCCCCCTCCCACTCAGGGCTCGCTGGACCCTGGGGGCTTTCTCTAAAACTCCTTTTCAACCTCCAACAACCCTTTTCTCAGCCTCCTATATTTTGTACGTACCAGAAATGTGCCAGCTAATGGTACAGCCTCTTCTCCATGTCACATTTGGTGCTATCCCACCTCACTCTCGAATGTGATACCTATTGCCTCGGAGCCTCACTGAAGAGTTCCATCTCATCCCCCTATTGCCCATATTGCTTTTATGAAACATGTAGAGGGTGCCCAGCATAGAGTATGTGCTCCGCAGATGATGGTCACGTCTGATTCAATCTCATAGGCTCTCCGTTTACATCGACTTCATCACCATTATATTTGGTTTCCTTCCTATTACTTTGTTTTATGCTCTCTGAGTCTTATGTTTCCTTTAGACTATGATCATTTTTTTTCTTTTTTCCTTTCTTTTTTTAAAATCTGGCTGCGTGCTGTGGCGTGTGAGATCCTAGTTCCCCAACCGGGGATCGAACCTGCATCCCCTGCATTGGCAGCACGGAGTCTCAACCGCTGGACTGCCAGGGAAGTCCCTAGACTAGGGTCACTTTTGTTGTTGTTGTGGAGATTTTTATTTGCTATTCTCTTAGGCAGTGAGACAAAATAGACATATTGTTTTTAATTCTGCTAGTGGTTACTCTACATTTTTCCACAGACATCAGTAAGCCTATTTATCTCACTTTTTTTTTTTTTTTTCGGTACGCGGGCCTCTCACTGTTGTGGCCTCTCTCGTTGTGGAGCACAGGCTCCGGACGTGCAGGCTCAGGGGCTGTGGCTCACGGGCCCAGCCGCTCCGCGGCACGTGGGATCTTCCCGGACCGGGGCATGAACCCGTGTCCCCTGCATTGGCAGGCGGACTCTCAACCACTGTGCCACCAGGGAAGCCCCTATTTATCTCACTTTAATCATGTGTGATGGGGCAGTGGTCTTTGTATATTCTGCAGTTTGAAGGGGAATTTCGGAGGGCACTCTCTGGCTGTGCACGTATGAGCCACCATCTTGCCATGACATCTGCCCAACAGCTTTGCAAGGCACTGGGCCCTGGTGTAGGGAGTTTCATCTCTGCCCTGGACTTTCCCATTCACCATCTAACAGTTTTCAGTACCTCTGGTCTTGTCTCCCTTTATCCTCCATTTTGCTCCCAATTCTCTCTTTCTAAAAGGTACATCTGGACAGGTTACCCTTGGCTTAAAACCCTTTAGTGGTTCCCCACTGGCTGCAGGATAAAATCCAAGCCCCCCAGCTGGGTGCTCAGGGGACCATGTGACCTGACCCTTGTGCCATACTGAACCACTCACCTACATGCCACCACATTAGGTGATTTGTACTAGGTTTTCAAGTGCATTGGTCACAGACTCTCACATCCCCTGCCTTTGTTCATGTCATCCTCTTTGTCCAGAATGCCCTTTGGTAAAAGAGCCCAGGACCACGCCTGGCCAGCCGTAGAATCTCAGGAACTGTTAAACTTCCCCCCCGACTTCCTTTCTCATCTGTCTATCAAAACTCTCCTCGGGACTTCCCTGGCGGTCCAGTGGTTAAGACTCTGCGCTTCCACTGCAGGGGGGGTGTGGGTTCGATCCCTGGTCAGGGAACTAAGATCCCGCATGCCTTGCAGTGAGGCCAAAAACAAACAAACAAACAAACCCTCCTCATCCTTCAAGGTCCAATTCAACTGTCATCCTTTCTTATTCTCAGGAAACGCTTGTCCTAACCTGACTCCCCTTCCTTCAGTACAATTGGCTGCTCCCAACACTTTGTACACCTAGATTGTGACTCCAGAACCTTGGTGCTTTCTGTCTCTCCTGCCAAACTGAAAGCTCCCTGAGAGCAGGGATGAGCCTGATGCCTGCCAAAGTGCTGCATGGACCCTTGAGCCCAGTCGGGTTGAGCTGCCGTTTGGTTGATTACATTGCTTTCCTCAGAATGCAAGGGTACGATGCCAAGCTAGGAGGCAGGACACCTTGGGACTTGGTACCCAATCAGAATAGATATTCTTTTATTATTTATATCCTTTTGCTTCCAAAATTGATGAGAGGTGGCCCACACTCAATAAAACAGTTAAATTAGAAATAGAACATTTAAGACTCCACATGGAAGTAGCACGGTGCCAAAATGCTAACCTTCTTCCTTGGATGAACTAGCCTTGCTGAGGGGAGCTTGCACTGGGGTCCTCTCCAGCTGGGATGGCAGATGTGAGGGTCTCCTTCGGGTTGTTTCTGTTCCCATGCATTCTTTCACTCCACTCACAAACCATGACTATGTTTGAAAATGCCTAAGATGCAACGAGGAGAATTTAAATTCACAGCAAATACCTCATCCTTGAGGAATTGGACAGGTGGTGAGGAGGCCGTGTGGGTTTGCTATGTTTCAGTGGAGGTAACCTTGTTCCTGGGCTAAATTTAGGAAGCTTAGGTACTTCTTCAAGGGTCAGTGTACAGCAGAGCCTGTATTTGAACCACAGCTTAGTACAATATTCTTCACATTGCTTTCTGGAGTGGCTTTTTGGTAGAAGCCAAGGGCCTAGGCTTAAGATGTCAACCAGGGAAGTCAGCTAAGCAGCAAAACCCACCACCAGTTCTGAGTTGAGTGTGAACACTCACACATCCCTGTAGAACTCACAGAAGCATATGCTTAGATTCTCCCATGCACATACGTCAACATACCAACTAACAAATGTTCTTGTGCAGACCCATTCTGACCGCAGGGACACCTTACACACACACACACACACACACACACACACACATACATGGCACACAGCCCCACTGGCTCCCCCATATCCCACGTGCACACACAGCCTTGGCAGGAAGAGACATGGAGAGCCGTCTTATTTCTGCACCTCACTCTGACTCCAGATTTTGCTCCCTTAGGACAGAACTTAAAGTGTCTATTTAATAGATTCAATTACTCCAGGCTCCCGAGACCTTCCAACTTGATTCTGATTGCTTTAAGGTGTCAGATAATTTGGGAATAAAGGGGAGAAGCAGCCTTAGGTTCTTGAAGAGGAAGTCGTCTAAGTTCATCTCTGAAGTGGTAGCTGCTGATGGTCTGGAGGGTGGGGCTGACCTCTTGCTTCCATGCAGGGTTCTGTCCATAGGTCCTGACAGACAGAGGCCCTCAGGTAGTGATTTGCTATGCTACCTTGGTCTCCAAGGCAGGGACCAGTCCCTTTCTGCTGCCCTTCCTGGGAGCCCGACAGGGGTGAAAACGGAGGCCCAGGCCAAGTATCCCAGCAGGCAAGGAAACAGCCCTACTTTTTGCCCCCTGCACCCTGCTCTGGGGTGAATTTTTTTGTCTGCCCTCTGTCCCCATTGACAGTGATAGCTGTTGGAGATTGATAAATAATCAGAGGTCACAGCCTTTGGCAAGCGTCAATGCTGTGCCAGTTGGAGATGGATATGACCTGTCTACTCCAGAAGCCTGAAGAGGGAGGCTGGGTGTGGGTGCGTGCATGCATGTGCACTGCAAGAACTGTGATAGGCAGGAGGAAGCTAAGGACAAGGGCTGTGTGTGAATCCTGGCTTCACCATTGACCAGCTGTGTGACTTTGGGCAAGATCTTTGCCTCCTCTGTGCCTTAGTTTCTTCTGCTATAAAATGGGTATGATAATAGCACCTACCTCCTAGGGTGGTTCTGAGGATTACGAGTTACAGTATATAGCTAGCACCTGATGCTCAGCAAATGCTCCAAATGTCCTGGTTATTGTTTTTATAGCAAATGTGTCAGGCTGCAAGGCTGGCAAAGTCCTGGGGTGGGGAGTCCCGGCTGTGGACCCAGGGCAGTAGGATGGGGCCCTCCCTCAGCCCATTTGGCTGTCCTTACACTCTCTCCCCACCAGTCAGGCAGACAAAGGATCCCACATGGACACTCTTCTGCCATGGTTGGGGGATGGTACTGCTGAATCCAGGGTACACAGGAGGACACCCACCTGCAGTGTGGAGACGGTGCCCCTCAGCAGACCCCTCCAAGATCACCTGGTCTCTTCTCCCTGCTTCTGCCAGCCCTGCTGTGGACTTGCTATCCTTCACCTCAACATTTCCACAGTTTGCTTTAAAGTTGGTGCTCGTCACAGCCAGGACCTCCTCAGTGCTCAGAGACTTTAAGATTATCTTTGTTGAGAGGTTTTTGCCTCCGTTTAAGTGTGGCCCTTAGAAAGGGCTTTGGAGGACAGAGACCCTGGTTCCGTTTCAGCTCCATGGCGGCCAAGCTTTATGTCCTTGGGCATCTTGGCCTTCCTGAGGCTTTATTCTCTGGGAAACAGGAACAACTACTTGCCTCTCAAGGCTCCTGTGGAGATTAAGTAATATAAATTTACAACGGCTGGGGATGCAATAGACGGTACATGTATCCTTGCCTTGACTGCTTCGAGGGGAAGCACTCCTCCGCAATGAGGAAACAACTCCTTTACTAAAACCAAAGAAAGAAGGTCCCCCGGGCGGCATGTGAGAACTGGAGGCGGCATGGAGGGGGGAAGCTCAGCCTCCAGGCTTCGGACCTGAACGTTCCCCAGGACCTCTTTCGGTCCTTTTTGGCATCATTCCCTTCCTATACAACTGGATCCCACCCCCTACTTCTCCCCTCCCCCTCCATTTGAGCATAGGTTTCCCATCCCTTAGTGGAGATAGGTAGGCCAGGTAGGCAGGTGTTAGAATTATCCCCGTTCCACAGAAGGAGAAAGTGAGGCTTGAGGTCGGAGACCCGCCCAGTGACAGCACCTGTTCACCCAAAGTGGGCTCAGGCGCCGTCACGTGTGCGGAGCCTGGGGACCCGGGCTTTCGGTGAGGGGGATGGGGGCGTTTGGGACGCCGAAGCCGGTCTGGGGGTGGGGTCTCCCCCGGGGGCGGGGCGAGGGAGGAGGGGGCGGGCCGCCGCTGCTACCAAGC
Organism: Grampus griseus; assembly: GCF_964374135.1. NCBI lineage: Eukaryota > Metazoa > Chordata > Mammalia > Artiodactyla > Delphinidae > Grampus > Grampus griseus. Next base: position 63,656,994 of record NC_139002.1, read on the forward strand.
AGAGCTCGGGCGCTGGGCGCGGAACCCAGCCCCTCTGGCGGCGCCGGTTGGTGCGGACGGCCTCTCCCGCCTCCACGCGCGCGCACGCCCGCCCGCCCGCCCGCCCGCGGCGGCGGCGGCGGCGGCGGCGGCCCCGCGCACTCCGCCGCTTCGCCCATCGCGCCGCGCAGGCAGTCGCTCGCCGAGCCCGCGGCCGGGGCCCTGGCGTGCAGCGCGGGCCTCGGCGGGGCCCAGCGCTCCGGCCCGGGAGGATGCAGCCCTGGGCGGCCCGGGAGCTGAGCAGGGCCCCCGCGCCGGCCCCCGCTGGCCCCGGCCTCCGGAGCCGCAGCTGCCACCCCGCGCCCGAGAGACATGACTTCCAAGCCGCATTCCGACTGGATTCCCTACAGGTACGCGGGCGCCGGCCCCCACCTTCTCTTCGACTCGGGGGCTCGGGCCTGGCCCACCACCCTCCAACGCTGAGGGCTTGGGGCAGGGTCGGGGGTGCCGGGCCAAGGTGCCCACCACCCCGAACTCGGAGCGCAGGGCTGGCTGGGGACACTGGACTGGGGCGCAGGGCAGCTGTACCCTCTTCATCTGGCCCAGCCCCGGGGGCGCGGGTTGGAGGCTCTGGGCCTTCCTGTCCCAACTTTGGGGGCCCCAGTGGACTGAACTAGCGTGCTCCGCTCCCCCACTTATCCGCCGGGGTTGCTGGAAGAGGCCAGTGCTCTGGGCCTGTGTGGGCCTTGGGGCAGTCAGTGCCATGTGGCCGCCTGGGGAGGGAGTGAACGGTGCTGAGCCCCCTCCTAGGCCTAGCACACCGGTCTTACGCCAGTATAGCGGCGTACACACACCCATACATCTGCAGGCATGCATCTACAGGACCAAAACTCTCCTGCTGGTCAGTTCACACACTCAGGGCATGAATTCCTGGAGACAGTCATTCCGAACCTAAAGCACAGACTGCTTTTATATACAAGCACCATGTATTGCTACACAAACACACACACAGATTCTCGGGCTCACACAGGTGTACTCCTGCCTATCCGTGCACATACACATCCTATATTGGGAATACCTGCCTCCCACTACCCACACACAAGACTACTCATATCTTTCAGAGAGTCAGAAATCCACTTGCTAACTGGTTTACACCTGGACACACACCAACTCACAATATGTGAGAACTGCCTTCACGTGCACAAGAGCACCTAGGAACCCAGGCACACTCAGGGAAGCATAGCCACCCTGTGTTCCCTGATGCTGTGGTCTGCCCCAAGGACAGCTGGGCTTTCCTGCCTGTGTGGAGGTCGGGGTGGGGGAGGGGTCCCTGGGGCTTGCACAGGTGCAGGCCTTTCTACATCCACTCTACTCCATTCTCTTCATTACCACTGGAAAAGAGCTCATTGCCATGGCAGCACCAGATCCTTGGCCACCCATTGGCTCCTTGGTTGCCATGGGCTACGGGGCTATCTCCAGGCCTCCCCTGAGAGGCATGTGTGTAAAAGGGGTGCCCACTGCTAAGGTCCACTATGTTCTTGCTGGCCCAGGTGCACATGCTTGTGGCTGGTAGGCACAGACTCTCCAGACCTGCCTTGTATCACAGCCTACCCTCAAAGTGAACTGATTCCAGTCACTGATAGAAAGTAATTCTGACAGAGCTCTTCTATGAGTCTGTCCAGACAGCATCCAAAATGGAAACCAGCTGAAACTGCCTGAGGCTTGTTAAGAGCAGATCCTTCTACAAAGAAGCGCCTGTCACTGGCCTGGGGATTCAGAGTTTCTCTTGAGAATTGTTGTTGTCTCTAATCTCAGCACCTTTGGGGGCTTCAGGGCTTCCCAAGTTAGAATTTGTGGGTGCCCCTCCCACCAACACACACACATGTGTGCACACACACGGGTCAACCCAGGGTTTCCGGTAGACGTATACAGTCACACCTCAGAGTCTCGCATAGACCAGGAGATTCCCCCATCAGGGGACCGGGGCTGTGCTGACTTAGGAGGGCTGTCACCCTGCACAGGGCATCCCGGCTGGGGGCACAAGTCGTTTCCGGAGCATCCTGGCCTTCTTGACAACATGTGGGCTAAGGCCCTTCCAGAAGACAGTGCCGCCACAAAGAGTATCATTAACCTTTTCTAATCACCCAGCAGAGGTGCCTGGACAGTGCCTGTGGGCTCAGAGGCCTCTAGTGCTGGGGAAGTACCTGAACGGGGGTGCTGATGGCAGGGTGGTGGCCACAGACTAACTCAGGAGGCAGGGAGGACAGGGGCAGCACATGGGCCTGGGATATGACGGCGTGTTTAGATCATGGCAAGCTGGGGGCCAGGCCAGGTCGTGGTTCAAGGAAGCCTCTCCCAGGAGCCAAGGACCAAAGCAACTTGTAGAGTGAGTACACAGGTCTTAGAGAAAGTCTGCCTCAAACTGGGGAGGCGTAAGCCTGCCTCTGGGAAAGAGGGCCCTAGGGAGGTCGGGTCGTCTCTGGAAAAGGGCTCTGTCCTCCGGCGGCGAGTGCCCAGGCACTGGCATCCTGCAGAGAGTGAATTGGCACTTGCCCCAGCCTAGGCCCAGCAATGCCATCCCCTCATTCCTTTCTTGAGCCCACACACTCCATCTGGAGCACAGAATCCTGCCGCCCCGAAGCCCAGCCCCAGGGAGCAGCTTGGCACCCTTGTGGCCCTGCCCTGGGCACTGTCCCAGTGCTCTGCCACCCTGCCTTCTTGCTCTGTGGCAGGGAGGGTAGGTGTCTAGCTGGGGACGGGCTGTAGTCAGAAGTTGCCAGACTCTCTCCTGCCTTGCTGGGGCCTTTCTGAGCCTGTACTGTGCCTGGGAAAGCGCTGGACTTGGGTGTAGACTTCCAGAATGGGGAGATCCGGCTGAGAGGAGATGCAAATGGCCTTTTGCACTAGCAGGGCTGCTGATTGCAGTCAAAGCCACATGCCTGCCTGATTACAGAGAAAAGTGGGACGGAAGGCGGCAAGGCAGTGCACTTGCAGATGAGGGGGATGGGTACGTGTGCACGTGTTTTCGTGTGGGGTTTCCCTCATGTCAGACCGGAATGTGTCATTTGGCTTGGGGACCACAGGTCGGTCGATATCTCGTTAGCTCTCCTGGTGAGGGCTCTGTTCTCTCTGTGGTGGTTGCACCTGCGTCCCCTGGGCCCAGCTCCTTTTCTTTGAAGCAGTGACAGCTGGTGATAATCATCTTAAGGGTAATTGTGACTCAGTTTATAATGATCACAGATTAATCTCACATTCTGACTTAGAAGCGAGCCATTTAGTTGATAAAGTGTAGCAGTTGGAATAGCTTTTTGCCTTTTTTTCTATTGTTACTACTGCTGATTTCTATTTCTGCCATTCTGTCTTCACCTGTGTTCTTGAGGAGCATTAACTGTCTCTGCTTCATGATTTTACAACTTTTTATGGGTTGTAGGTGGAGCGCTGAGAGTCAGGAAAGCCTGCTGCCCACAGGTGTATTGGAGCGTGGGAGTGATGGCCAGCCCTGTCCTCAGTGCTCTGTCTGCACAGTCCTGCGGCCGTTGCCCGCTCTCTGCCTCACTGGGCCGTGAACTGGAGACCAGGAACTGCATCTGGAGAGCAGCCTGTTTGCCTGGCATGACCCAGCATGGATGTGATGCCCACTACTTTGAATCAAAGTGGCATCCCCAGGTGGATTTTAGGACTTCCTGGCTTTCCTGGTGCCACACCTGTGTTCTCAGCACACCTAAGGGCTGCAGTACTCTCCCCTCACAATGGGGCTTTCTGAGTGCTGCTGGAAAAGCACAGCTCTAGGTCAGAGAATGAGAACCTCAGGCAGGAGTGGCCCTCACAGGCTGTTCCGTCCTCTGTGTGAATGCTCCCTGTGTAGCATCCGTGCGAACAACCTCCATTCAGGTGGACGAGAACGTTAGAAAATCCTCCCTTGCGGTGGTGAGCCTAAGCCCGTCTCTGGGTTTCCCCTCCTCTTGGTCCTCGTTAAGATCCTCCTGGATCCCCCTCCTCTCACTCTGCTTACCGGGGAATGGAATGACTACTTATTAAACAAGACTCTGACTCTCAGTTCTCCCTCTGGGCGGAGCCTCAGAGGTACCCAGACTCTGGCCCACTGCTTCACTTCTGGCAACGGGAAGGAAGAGCAGAATCTCCGCTCCCAGTTCCGCAGGGAGTCTGTCTCCTCTCCCACCCTGAGCGTCTTTGGGAAGTCTTCCTGCTGCTGCCTGGGGTGGAAGGAGGACGCACAAGGTTGGCAGATGATTCAGGGAGCAGGGATCCTGTGATGCCCTCAGATTGGTCTCTGCCCTCCTCCAGCGCGGATCCTGGAGCCGCCGGCGGGGGCCTGGGTGTGGCCTGTCCAGCTGTCCAGCACCGAGCAGAGTGAGGCTTTTACTCCCTCTCTCTGGACCCCTGCTCCTGTCGCTGTCCTCCAGGCCTCGGTACCCCCGTGGGATGGCTTTGATACTGATCAGTCACCTCAAGGCCTCTGTAAACAAAACTGCAAAGTCTTTCATCGGGCTGCTTGTCAAGCCCTGTCTCCTCCATTGTGCCTGCGTGGGAAGACCTGGGTTTGGGGGCCCACCTGTAAGGCTTGGCCACTTCCTGTTAGGTTTCCAGGGTCTTCTGAGTTCCTACTCTCTTAGTGAACAGTTAGTATCTCTTCTACTTTGTGTCACCTGTAAGTCTGCTGAGAGGGCTGCCTTGTGTCAGGTCATCGATAAACTCGTTAACCAAGAGAAGCATGATGCTAGAAACCTCCTTTGATGATGGCATGACGCACTGTTGCCAGAACCTTTGTCCGTCTGACTGGCCTGGCACACCGCTTACGTGGCCTTGTCTCCCCCGCATGGTATCGCTGCCGGTCCCTCCAGCTCCACGCGGAAGCCTGGCTGTACTGTCCTCCTGTCTTTTCTGATAGGTCCGTGGACGTGTGCCCTGACTTGCACACTTGGCCTGACCCTAACGGTCACGTCCCTTCTAGCTGTTCAGTCGACCCCTTCCACACGGTCTTACCTGGGGCCACACTGATCTGCACACTGTAATTTCTTCCCCCATCTGAACAGAAGGCTGTGTTTGCATGCTTCCAGCCTTAGGGCAGCTCCTCAGTTTCTTTTTTGTTCTTTAGAGATCCCCAGCTCTGGCTCCTGGTCTCTGTTTGCATGGCTGAGCAGTAGAATCACCTGAGTCACTTGCTTTAAAAAAGGAAGTGTAAGGTGGAGGATTCATTGTGGGGCATCTTCCCCAGCAGGTCTGAATTATCAGGTGAGGCTGAGTGCCCCCAGCAGTTTGGATTCACCTGGTGAGTTTGGGAGCCAGTGGCTGGAATGGAGACGCCTCATCTTGTGAGGCTGGAACTCTTGCGAGCAGCGTGGTCCTCTCCCTTCTGGAGCTGCCCCACCATGTGTCTTTCCCGCAATGTTCCAGTTAGCCACTCGGCAGCAGAAGCCACAGATCTAGACATGCTGGGTGGGCGGGTGGGGTCTGGCATGCACTACAGAGTTTGCAGCCAGGCACATTGGGTGGTCTTTCCTCCCCTGACAGCCCACTTCCCTGATTGCCTGAATCCAGCAGGGGCAGGTTCCACTGTGACTGAGGGGAAGGAAGGAGGGCAGAGGGCGGGGAATGGGCGTGGAGAGTTGGCCTGGCCTGAGGTTGGCCTGGCCGCCAGGCCTCTGGTCAGCTCTGGTGGATGAGCTGCAGCATGGAAGTGGGGTCTAAGAGAGGGGGCACCCGCTTCCTAACTGTGTTGGCCAAGTGTGGCTGTTCCAGCCGTGGGGGAAATGTCCCTGACTCTTCTGTTGTCACACACGGTTCACTCTTCGGATACCTGTCTGGTGCCTCAGAAGAAGCAAGGGGATGTGGAGGGGCTGTCTCCTGGGAGGTGAGGGGGCCACTTGGTTGGCCTTGGGCAGAGCAAATGGACGGGTGGACACAGCAGACCAGGTTTCTCTGGCCTTCATGAGCCAGTGACCGGTGTTTCCCTGGGCCTCCCTGGTCTGCCCCTCAGCAAGAGGTGACCGTCGTGAAGGAGCCGCCAGGGTCAGCTGGAAGACCCATCCGTCAGTGCCCTGTCTCCTGTCTGAGTCTCCTGGAGGGGCTGCAGCTGGCAGCCTGGGCTGGGCAGTGGTTCCATTATAGGAGCCTGAGTCATTAAAAAGCCATTACCGTCTGCTCTCAGGGTTATCGTTTAGTGCTGTCTAGAACAGTGCCGTCAGAAAGAGGCAGGCCTGGGTGTGTCCTGAGGAAGGAAGATGCCTAGGAGAGATTCCGTCACAGGAGATGGGAAGGCAGGGACATCTGGTGGACGGGGAGGGGAGGGGGCCTGAGCCTGCTGCGGAGGAGAGAGGAGCTTCCGTTCTGCTGTCCCTGGAGACGCCGTCATTATTGTCATTGTTCAGCTGTGTGCAGGGGAGTCTTTGTCCTTCACCAGGGACAGATGTAGTGTGCTCCGGATACGTTGTTGTCAGGCAGAAACACCACCCGGTACAGGCTTGCCCCTGCTGGGTGATGTGGTCCACCTGGTGCCTCTGCGGCTCTCCTGGAAACGCCGTGCCGTACCAGGAGCCTGCTGTCCTGCGCGTGGCGCTGCCCGCTCTCGGAGCCTCCTCATTCGGCTGGATCGCCGGCCCTCCTGGATGGGTCTTGCTCAGCCAGGCGTGTCCTTATTCACCGAGCACGTGTGGCTTCTCCCAGCCTTGCATCGTCCACTCCTGCAGCGCGCCTGGTGGTGAGGGAAGAGGAGGTGGGTGGCTCTCCAGGTGCTTCTGGGGTGTCTTGAGTTTTTGGAATCTCTTCAGAAGCCTCACCCTTGTGTTCATCCGTCTTTCTTTGAAGGCCAGTGACTAAGTCCATCCTACCTATAACCGTACCTGCTGACCAGTGTTACTAAAGCCTAAGGCTCTTTGTCATTCTCCCCCGTCAGGGAATGGGGTGGGGACAGAGGAAGAGGAAGTGATGCTTTCGTGGAACTGCGTGGAAACTCCATGGGAGTGGGACAGTGGCCTGTGGTAGGAAGACGTCCTCCCCTCATGGCTGAGTCGAGCAGCCACCGTGACCGGCAGTTTGGAGGTGGCATTGCTAACGCGAGCTTACCTCTCAGCGGGATGTCGCCCCTCCATGTTAGGGGTCAGCGCCTTTCATGGTGTCAGCACCGTGGGAATAATCGTCTGTGTCCTGCTCAGCCAAGCCCAGGGCTGGGGACGACCCAGGGGACTGCCCCCGGGCCTGTCCTGTGAGAGCGCAGTGGCTCGTGTCATCCCGGTGAGCCAGGGAATGGCCTCTCCTGCTGGCAGGAAGGGGAGGAGCCAGCACTGCCTTGTGGGGGGTGACATGGCCTCCTGTGGCCCAACCACCAGGACAGGCCTGAGCTGGCGGGCCTCCCTGTGTGGGCCAGGCACAGAGCTAGGCAAGGAGGGCGCAGTTGGATTTCAGGCCCCGTTGCTCCTCTCGGCCAGGTGGCACACAGAGCCAGACTGTAGTTGTCACCCATATCCTGGAAGCCACAGACCACAGCGGACAGTGGTGTTGCACACTCACCCTTTGAAGACGTTTCGCCCTTGCGTTCTCTAGTCAGCCTCAGGTCCCAGAGGCTACCTGACAGGGCTCCCAGGCACCCTGCTCACCCTGGTGCCCCCCTCCAGCCTGTGGTGCGGCCTTCTGTGATGGGATACTCACCACCCCAGCCAGCTGGGGTTTTTCAGAGCTATTCCTGTCCTCTGGGCCTGGCATTGCCCTCAGGGAGGCCATGTGCAGCTGTGCGCTCTTAGGCAGGGGGGCTACTTTAGGTAGACTGAGGCCTTGACTAGAAGCGTGTCTGTTGAGTAGTGTGTTCTCCTGTGCTCTGGCAGCTGAGGGTTTGGTGAATGAGGCTGAGATTCTGTGCAGGGCCCCAGATCACAGCTGGGGCTCCTCTTGCGTGTAGAGCAGCCAGCCCATGGGCATCAGGAAAGTCCTTCCCTGATGGCAAGTAGGTCGGACAGCTGCTAGTTCAAAATATGCAGTCTTCACAGGTTGTGGCCAGGGAGGTGAAGCCAGAGGTGGGTGGTGGGCTGTCTGCAATCCATGGACTTGCTGCCACCCTTTGGCTGGCTTCCGCAGCACAAGTAGTTTGCCTGAGCTGAGACGACGTTTCAGGTCGATTGTTCCAGTTGGAAAGGGCTACTGCTGTCAGAAGTAGGTGGAAATGCTTCACCTTGTCTTCAGGGTGATGTGACCTCATCTTTCCCCCTTACGTGTGTACTGTACTCAGCTACACACAAGCACACCCACCTCGTAAACGGGTGTCTGCATGCATTTATGTTCAGGTATGTGCTTACACATGTAGATGCCCTCACACATCTCCCAGTGCACACGCATGAGATATTCCTGCAGCCTCACACACAGACCCAACACACTTGGACATACCTGTGCAGGCATCCCCACAAGGTCTGATTCAGGGTCAGGCTCTGGAATAACTGGGCCAGGGCAGCCTGGAGTTCCCAGAGCTCAGATCCTCAGGCTCCAACCCCACCCCACGCAGCTGTCCTGACCTTGGCTTTATAGGTTTGGGCCTAGGTCTCATGCATGCGTCTTAGACTAGAAACAAAGTTAAGTGGTTGGGGATCCCTACTTGTGCTCTGCCTCACTTGGCAGCAGAGCTGGTCTGTGTGAGATGATGCTGCCCGTCCCAGCACCGTAGGTAGGGACTCAAGGATTTGATGCCCTGCAGCTGCCCACGCTGTGTCTGTGGCCAGGGAAAGGGCCTGGTGGCCGGTTGATGGGCTGTGCGTTGTTGTGCTGTGTCTGCCCTGCGCACATCTGCACCCAGCCCTAGCCATTTCCCGAGGGACTGGTTGGTGTCATAGTTTCACTCTCCCAAATGAGGGGACCTTCAGTCTTCTTTAAGTGGGGCGGTGGGGGGTGGGTGGGCAGTGTCAGCATTTCCACTTTACCACCTGGAGAGCCAGGAGTTTGCCTTAAACGGGTGGGGAGAGAGTCTGCTTCAGAAGACCCAACCTCCACCAGAAAGGACGGAAAGATGGAGCTGGAGGGACAGGCCCTTGGGTCTGAAGCCCAGCCTCGGGCCTGGCTTGTGCCTGATGCCTCTGGATCTCAGTCAGGCCTGGCCCTTCTCATGGACCCAAGGGGAATGTCTCCTCTGTATTTACTGGGGCAGGGCGGACTGGGAAGTCCTTGGGGAGCAGGCATCCCAGCAGGAGATAAGTCCCCAAAGTGGCAGAAAGATGGCTCATGGCTTCATGTCTCAAGCTGGTTCCCAGATAGTAGCTTCACCCTTCCTCCCCCTCCCATGCCCAGCAGCCATGACGGGAGGGGTTTAAAGAGAGCAGACATGGCTGGGGCTGGCCTCTGGGCTGTCCTGGCTCCTTGTGGGCAGGCCCTGAATACTCGTCTCTCCGTCCGCAGTGTCTTAGATGATGAGGGCAGCAACCTGCGGCAGCAGAAGCTCGATCGGCAGGTGAGTGAGGCTGGAGCCGGGCGGAAGGGTGGTCAGCGCTGGCTATCCCGGCCAGAGTCTGGGCCGGGGGGAGGGCTGTCCTCCTTCCTGGGGTGATCCTGTCTGGTGGGGAGAGGGGCCCCTCCCAGGAGAAGAGAGGCAAGCTCTCTCCTTTACCAGCTTGGCATTAGCACTGCCCCGGCATCTGGGGCTTCTGCCGGCGGGCAGCTTGGGTGACCGCAGTTGGACGTCTGTGCCGTGATCCTGCCAGGGCAGCTGCCTGGGCTGACACTTGCCAGCTTCCGCTGGACCCCACGTCTTGGGGCACCAAGGACATGAGGCCAGGGTGGGCTGTGGACCGCACTGTGACCTCTGGAACCGAGCCGAGCGAGCAGGTCCTCTCCGGTCCCAGGCTGGGCACCTTCCCTTGGGCGAGGCGGTCTGCCCTCTCAGGGCCCGCCGACCCCTGTGCTTGTCCGCTGCCTCTGTAGCGGGCCCTGCTGGAGCAGAAGCAGAAGAAGAAGCGCCAGGAGCCCCTGATGGTGCAGGCCAATGCCGACGGGCGGCCCCGGAGCCGGCGGGCCCGGCAGTCGGAGGAGCAGGCCCCCCTGGTGGAGTCCTACCTCAGCAGCAGCGGCAGTGCCAGCTACCAAGGTAAACCCCGCCCTTGGGACAGCCTGGGGAGGCCCCTGCGCTGCAGCTTTAGACCCCAGCACTGCTTTGGGGAGCCCGTCCGGGACTTCCTGCTGCCCTGAATAGGCGGGGGGCTCATCCTGTCAGGGGTGCCCAGGCCGAGTATGACTCCTGGCCCAGGTGGGCAGCTGCGTGGGGCAGGCGGAGGGAGGCTGGGACCTGGAGCCTTGGGCTCCTGAGTCCGGTGCCGGGGCCAGAAGGTCCAGCTTTATGGACCCTGGAGTTCAAAAGTCCAGGTTTCTGATCTGAAACATTTCCCTGAGAGCAGGAGGCAGCTCCCAGGAGCAGAACAGTCTGCTCCCCGCCAGCATGCTGCCTCCTGAGAGGAATCCATCTCAGCTTCCCGCCTGCCCAGTGCCTCTTATGGCAGACACCTGTGGCCTCCCCGCCCTGGCCTCCCCACACCCTCCGTGTCCTGGCTTCTGGCCTGCCGGTGCGACACGGAGCCGTGCTAGCCAGCAGCCTGCAGCCCCCGTCTGTGTTTGTACACCCTGGGTCTCGCCAGGGGGCTCTCGCAGCTCATCCTGGGCCCGGGGACCGGGTGGCTCCATTGCCTCCCAGTGCTCGGCTCCCTCCTTCCTGCTCCGGACCCTGGGCTGAGCGGAGGGTTGGTCTCTCTGAGCCTGCAAGGAGGACTCAGACTCAGTCCCCGCTGTCCCCTGCTGGTGCCGGCAACCACGGGGCTTCTCCATCAGCCAGTGACTCTAAGAAGGTTGCAGGCATCTGGCTTTTGCAGCTGGAGGGAGCCACGGTGTTCCCCTCCTTCTGCGGCTTCCTCAGGGCGTGCTGCCTCCAGCCCCTTCAGTTTACTGGTCGTTGCCTCGCCTCGGGGTCCCTTCACAGCAACGCCCCTGTGTGCTTCAGTTCAGCAGCTCGGGCCACAGCTGGCGTGTCTGTGCTCCACCTGAGAGGCCCTTCAGGGGAGGGTCAGTCTCTGGGAGGCAGTCCCAGCTCTGCTCCACATGGAACTGGCCTCCGGCCCCACCCTAACCTGGCAGGCTTCTCCGCGTGCTTCGTCTGTGGGTGCCGGCGCAAGGGTGGTGGAAGTGCCTTGCAGAGAAGGCCCCTGCCGTTCTGCATCCAGTGGAGCCTGGCACCTGGCCATCCGAGGCTGCCCGTGGGAGGGGAGCCTGCTCCTGGGACCTCGGGCCCTGCCAGTTGGCGCCAGGGCCAACGTCTAGAGGCTTTGAGGGAGTCTGGCAGGTCACAGCTGTGCGGTCGCTTTGGCAGGTGTTTCTTGAGCACCGACTGTGTGCCGGGTAGGGCCAGCCCCGCAGAAAGACTGCAGCCCCTCTGAGACAGAGCGAACGGCCCAAGTCAGAAGACAGCTTGCTCACTTGTCATCTGCTCGCTGGTCCCCATGAGCGAGTCACTCACCTTCTCTGGGTCTGTTTTCTGCCCTGTAAAGTGAGGAAAATTGTGTCTCAGGGCTTTGAAAGTTGAAGCAGCCGTGGTGTGTTCCAAGAGCCACTCAGCTGAACGCTGTCCCCCGCTGCCACTCCAGACCGGGCTGGGTCTTCTCCACGGCCCCGGCTTCCCCAGCTCTGAGGAGGCCCCTCACCCAGCTGGCTGACGTGGGATTCCGGTTTCCAGGAGCCCCGCCCGCCCTGCCCCCTGTAGCCTCTGCTGCCTCCTGCTCTGCCCTCTGCTGGCTCTTGGTGTTATATACAAGGGGATCATTCTCAGAGGAAGATGAGGGAGTTTGACATAAATGAGAACGGACAGTTTATCCCAGTAATGAGTTTCTGACCTACTGGCCATGCTCATTCATGTTGTATATTTACCCATTGCTTAAATGTTTATTGAGGGTCTATTCGTGTCAGGCTCTGGATTAGAGGCTGCGGGTCCAGGGTGAGCACAAACGGATGTTGTCTCTGTTCTCTTATGGACCCTAAGGTCTAGGAGGAGAGAGAGAATGAAGTAGATTGTTATAGGTGTGCTTTGCAGAAAGAAGCCGGGCCCAGTGAGTGAATGGCAGAGAGCCTGCTCCCAGGCTAGCGGCCAGAGAAGGGCTTCCCTGAGGAGATGATGTCTGAGCTGGAATCTGCGGGATGAATGGGAGTTGGTGGGAGCATGGGCGGGAGCAATGAGGGCGGTTCAGGCGGTGAGACCGCAAGAGCAAGGCCCTGTGGCAGGAAGGGAGTCCAGGACGTACAAGGCACCGGAAGAGCCTGGTGTGCCTGGGACTTGGGGTGCCCGGGAGCTGAGGAGTGCGCAGTTAGACCAAGGGGAAGGCCAGACTTGCAGAAGGATGTCGGTGGTCATCTTGTGAGCACTAGGAAACCACCCAAGGACCCTGAGCAGATTGGGGTTCTGAAGTGTGGAGAGCGTGGAGACGCCCAGCAGTGGCCCTTCCGAGACCTCTCTGTTGGCGTGCGGCTCCTGTCCCTTACTGTCCTGCCTCAGGGGCTCATCCCATACGGCCAGTGCAGCTCCCTGGGGTGCTGGCCCTCGCTGTGGTCTCTCCCAGGGGCTGCAGCTTTTCTGTCTTTCACCCACCATTTCGATGGCCCACATTCTCCCAGACGCTCTCCCACCCCCTCCCAGACTGCTCTGCTTCTGGGTTGGCCGTGGTGCGGGCCAGGCTGTTGACTTAGCACCCCGCGGGGGCTGGAGTGGTGCCGCCTCCTTCCCGCTTGGCCTGCCTGGCAGAGACGGCATGTGGAGGCCCTGGCGGGGCTTGGCCAGTGGTGGGGGAACTGGGAAGTGTTGTGCTGGAGCTCTGGCCTCACCTTGCGCCCGTGTCTCTCTCTCTCTCTCTGTCTCTCTGTCTCTCGCTCTGTCTCTCTGTCTCTCGCTCTCTCGCGCGCTCTCTCGCTCTCTCGCTCTCTCTCGCGCTCTCTCGCTCTCTCTCGCACTCTCTCGCTCTCACTCGCTCTCGCTCTCGCTCTCTTGCTCTCTCTCGCTGTCTCTCGCGCTCTCTCGCTCTGTCTCTCGCTCTCTCGCGCTCTCGCTCTCTCGCTCTGTCTCTCGCGCTCTCGCTCTCTTGCTCTGTCTCTCTGTCTCTCTCGCGCTCTCTCTCGCTCTCTCTCGCTCTGTCTCTCGCTCTGTCTCTCGCTCTCTCGCGCTCTCTCTCGCTCTGTCTCTCGCTCTCTCGCTCTCTCGCTCTCTCTCGCTCTGTCTCTCGCTCTCTCGCGCTCTCTCTCGCGCTCTCTCTCGCTCTGTCTCTCGCTCTCTCGCGCTCTCGCTCTCTTGCTCTGTCTCTCTCTGTCTCTCTCGCGCTCTCTCTCTCTCGCTGTCTCTCGCTCTGTCTCTCGCTCTCTCGCGCTCTCTCTCGCTCTGTCGCTCTGTCTCGCGCTCTCTCGCTCTCTCTCGCGCTCTCTCGCTCTCCCGCTCTCGCTCTCTCTCTCTCTCGCTCTGTCCCTCGCTCTCTCCTGAGCAGTTCAGGAGGCCGACTCGCTTGCCAGTGTGCCCCTGGGAGCTGCCCGCCCCACAGCGCCAGCCTCAGCCAAGAGGACCAAGGCAGCCGCCGCGGCGGGGGGCCAGGGCGCGGCCTCTGGGAAGGAGAAGAAGGGGAGGCACAAAGGTTGGCTTGCCCTCACTGCCGGCGTCCTCAGGAAGCCCAGCCCCTCTGCGGGGTGGGCGGGAGGCTTATCCTCCAGACTTCGGGGTGCGGGACCGGGTGGGAGGCCTTGGCGAGGGCCCTGCGTGGCGCTCCGGGCCCCGCGTCCCAGCTGGCTCGCAGGCCTCCTCGCTCCTGCGGCACCGGGCAGGCCTCGCGGGCTGCCGGGACGTGACGTCCAGCTCCCCACCGGGGGGCCTGAGCGCCTCTACCTCCGCCCTGCCCAGGACACGCCCTCCGGGGGGCTCACTGTCTCCCGGCAGCCCGTCCCCACCTTGGGCAGCTTCCTCGACTCTTCCCTACTCCCAGTTCCACCCTCTGGGCCCCACAGACCAGTCTGTTCCCTCTGCTCCTGCCTCTCCAGAGAAGATCCCTGGAGAGCAAGGACGGTTACGGGCCCCTGCCCCGAGCCCTGTCTCTGCTGGCTAGACACCCTGTCTCCTCAAGCCTTTACACGGAGTGGCTTCGGGCCTCTGGGTCGTGGCTGGACAGTGGTGCGTTGGGGTCTGTGGGCTTGTGGAGCTGACTGACCGCAGCATTCTGGGTAGAGCCTTGCTTCTGCCTGAAGCTGTGGCAACTTGGGCAGGAAGGTTGACGGGGGAGGGGAGCCCCTCCATTCGGGAAAGCAAGTGTATGCCGACCTGGCTTTTTTGAGGGGCCTGTGTGTTTTTACGACGTGTGTGAGTCTGCGTGTGTGAGGGAGAGAGAGCAGCTTGGACGACGTGGAGCTGGCCGCGTCTGTGCCGAGTGGTGGCCTTGCCGTGTCGGACCCGGCCTCGTTCTCCCTCTCGTCCTTTCCACCGTGCAGTTGGTTTGGGAGCTGTCTGCCTGGGATGTGAGGCATCTCAGTCCTACCCTCGGCCACAGATGTAGGGGAACGGCAGAAGAAACGGAGCCCATGCCCCTTCCTAGCTCACTGATCGTTAAGAGGCTGACAGACAGCTGTCATTCCTTTTTAAAAACTCGGCTGACAGACAGCTGTCATTCCTTTTTAAAAACTCGGTTTTGCCAATGAAGTTTTCAGAGGGTCCCCCCATTCTTCCCTCACCCTCTTCCTGGACATCTGAGAATCCAGGCTCTCCCCCCGCCCACCCCACCCCTGGATGGGACTCAGGAGTGTCCGTGGCCTGCAGGCACCAGCGGGCCAGCAGCACTGGCAGAAGACAGGTCTGAGGCCCGAGGCCCCATGCGGATCCTGACTGTGGGCCAGTCAGACCACGCCCGGGATGAGGGGGAGACAGCCGCTGGTGGGGGCACATGGCCCAGTGGGTAGGACGTCCGTGCCACGATGCAGAGGAAGGGTGAGCCCCGTGGGGGTCCAGTGATGCCCCCCAAGCCCAGCCCCAGGTTCTCAGATGCACCCTTCTTGGGGAGCATGACTCTCCTGTGTCTGTTCCAGCCCCTCCCAGGCCCTGGTGTGGGGCACACTTGGAGAGCAATGAGAAACTTGGGCAGGGAGGGGCCCCTGATAAGGCTGAGTTAAGGGAAGTGTGAACTAAGATAACCAACCAGCTCGCAGCCCAGCCCTGTCTCTCCCCATCCCCATCTGCCCCCAGGGAGGCCCAGGTCTGGGGACAGGTTTCCTTTCCCTTTGGTTCCTTTGAAAAAGCTCCTGCTTGCGAAACGTGCCCCCTGTCTGCTGAGCTAGGGGGAGTGGGGCCAGGAGGCTGAGAGGCAAGGCAGATCCTCCCAGGAAACCTGCTGCCCACATCGTTTCCCGACCACGGGACAGCTTCCTGGAGAGAGGGCTGGAGATGGCATCCCAGGTGTGGAGAAGCACGTAGCCAGGGGGCCCAGGCAGGCTTTGGAGAGGAGTTGGTGGGCCCCACGCATCAGGCTGAGTAAGGAGTCGGGCCTTTCCCGAGATTCCACGGCCTGTGCTAGCCAAGGCCTCTGTAGGCCTGAGGCCAGAAGTGGAGGCTCCCAGTGCGGGGTCAGCTCAACTCAGGACTTGCTACACGGAGACAGGGCACCCTGACCGCTAGAGAGGGAGGGTCTGATGGCCGAAGCTGGGAGGGGGGCTGCACCTGGGGATAGCGACCAGCCCCAGCTCTCGTACGCACCAGAGAGAAAGCGTCCTTGTGTGCATCTGGTTGTGTGTGGGAGTGTGTGGATGCACATGTGTACATGCAGCTCTGCACGCGTGGGTGACTCAGAGCCTGGGAACCGGTGACCGGGCGTGCCTGTGTGACCGCTCGTCCCTTCCCACTCCTCTGTGGCCCAGGCGTCTCCAGCAGCATGAGCTTCGAAGAGGAGGAGGAGGATGAGGACGAGAACAGCTCCAGCTCCTCCCAGCTGAACAGCAACACCCGCCCCAGCTCTGCGACGAGCAGGAAGTCCATCAGGGTGAGTACGGAGCTTCCTGCTCAGCAGAGGGGCAGACGGCAGTGTCACCCAGCTGGGAGGGGAACAAGTGTGAAGTGACGGGGAGCTGGCTTTTCTGGGCCAGGGGCTGGGCCCAGGTGCCTATCAGGAGCTTCTCCGGCCTGGGCTCTTCTGTCCTCCCAGTCTCTTCAGCCGGGCTGGGGGCTGGGGGGAGCTGGAGTTGGACAGGATGGCCCCTGAGAACCTGCCCATTTCCTCCTTCCCCACCCCCAGGGCTGCTGAGGTGAGGGAAGGGCTAGGAAGCTAGCTGCTGGTCCCAGGGCCAGGATAGCTGGGTCCACATCCCAGGGGGCCTGCCCTGTCGCCCACCATTACCACGTTGGGGGCAGCTTTGGATACCAGACCACCAGTTTCAGCTGTTCAGGGTCCCTGGGGCTCAGGCTTCTCCTCTCTCCTCCGTAGGAGGCAGCCTCAGCCCCCAGCCCCCCAGCCCCAGAGCCGTCGGTGGATGTTGAGGTCCAGGATCTTGAGGAGTTCGTCCTGAGGCCGGCCCCACAGGGGATCACCATCAAGTGCCGCATCACACGGGACAAGAAGGGCATGGACCGGGGCATGTACCCCACCTACTTTCTGCACCTGGACCGTGAGGATGGGAAGAAGGTGAGGTTGGCTTGGACACACAGTTTTCACCCTGTGGGCTTGAAGTCCTGGGGGCTGGAATGGGACTGGAAGCCTCAGCTCCAGCACTGACCTGCCAGTTCCCCCAAAGAGACAGAAGCCTCCATGCCTGGTCAGTGTGTGTGTGTGTGCACACACGTATGTTCCAGAGCTGAAGCAAGGGAGTCACTCGTGAGTGCAGGTGTGTGAGTGGCACCCGTGATTGTGTGTGGACCGGAGGCCGGGCCTGGAACATGACCCTGCTCCACTCCCAAGGTGTTCCTCCTGGCGGGAAGGAAGAGAAAGAAGAGTAAAACTTCCAATTACCTCATCTCTGTGGACCCAACAGACTTGTCTCGAGGAGGGGACAGCTACATCGGGAAACTGCGGTACGAGCACTCCCCCAGGAGGCCGGCAGGGGTGGGGCAGGCAGGGGCAGGCTCTGTAGAGGACATCTCCTGTCCCTGAGGGAGATCCAGGCCAGGGGTCGATCCTCTCCCAAAGTCGTTTCTATCAGATCAACCATAGGCCCGGTCTGTGCCAGCCTAGAGCCGATCTGAAGATGGGCCTCACATGCCCTACCCTAAGCTGCTCCTAGGCACAGGGGATGCAGGCCCGCAAAGAGGGTTGGATCAAACCCTAGGATGTCAGTGACGACGTAGGCCGCCGTGGAAGAGCCGCCTTAGCCCCATGGTCAGTGCCAAGGGGCGTGGCTGAGAGTGAGCCCTTGAGGGAAGAGAAAGCAGCCTTAGGGTGGGGGAAAGGCTCTGAGCTAGGCCTCAGGTGAGGGAAGGTGTGCTGAGGAAGAGTGCCCGGTTTGGGAGCATAAGTCAAGCTTAGCAGTCAGGAGCTAAAGCTGGAGATGGGGCTGGACCAAAGCTCACAGGCTGAATGGGACAGAGTAGTAGAACATCTCCACCCTCCTTGGGGCGCTGAGTCCCCTCTGCAGTCTTGTCAGATGCTACTCTGGTGGCTCACCTCCCGTGTGGGGAGCCACTCCTGTTCCTCCAGGGAGACTTTCTGTGGAACTCAGATTTCCCTGAACTGAACCGAGATGCTCTTTGATTAAACTCAGAGCAAGTTGAGGCCTTCTGTCCAAGAAGCGCCTCCAGAGGCGGGGACTCCATGCGCAGTGTGCCTGTGCCCCCAGGTCCGCTCCTGGCCCGGCCCAGAATGCTTCGCAGGCTCGCCACAGGACAGCCTTGGGGCACAGGGTGCATGACCCTATGCTGATCGTGCCTGTCCTTCAGGTCCAACCTCATGGGCACAAAGTTCACCGTTTATGACAATGGAGTCAACCCTCAGAAGGCATCATCTCCTTTGGAAAGTGGAACCTTACGTCAGGAGCTGGCTGCTGTATGCTACGTGAGTCGTGGGCTCCCGGGTCTCTGGTCTCCAAGTTAGACGTGACACTCAGGACTTGCTACCTGTCTGTGGCCTATCCCATCTACCTTTACGGGCAGACACGGAGGCGCAGTGGAGTGGCCCCTGCCTGGGACAGGACACAGCTGGCCATCTGCTTGGCGAGTTCTGGGGACTAGGCCTGGCTCTCTGAAGCCCAGCCTGGATGCCTCCTGCAAAGGAGGAGGCAGAAGGCCTGGGTTCCTGTTGGTGCAAGCTTCCAGTCCTCCCTCCCGTGTTCAGGTCCTGAATGGACTGTAAGGCCCTTTGCATTATCATCTCATTGAATATTCAACCTAAGAGCTCCATCCTATCTTCTTGATTGTATAGATGAGGAAACCTAGGATCAGAGATTGAGTCACTTGCCAATGTCACACAGCTCACAGATGACCAAACTGGAATGAATATAAACACAAAGGGTTTCTCCCATCTCATTTCAGAATGAGGACCTGGTACCATCAGCCTGGGAATCCATAGCTGTTTTGTATGATCCAGTGGTGCCACCTGCTGGTCGGCTTTGGGGAGGCAGTCTGACTCTTCAGATACTGAGCCCCAGGTGCTATTGGAGGCTCTGAAGAGATAGTAGTGAAGAGAGAGACAAATACAGACCCTTATGGGATGTGAACCCTTAGTGGGGAGATAAGCTATAAGACAGTCATATAAGCAAAATAAATATGTTCTGATAAATGGTAAGAAGGAAAAAATAAAGCAGGGAAGAGGCCTATGAATGTCCTTTTAGGAAGGATGGCAGGGAGGGCCCCACCAAGGTAGTGCTTAGGTAAAGGCCAGAAGGAAGTGAGAGCCAGCTGTGCAGGTGTCGGGGAGAACACAGCGAGTGCCAAAATCCTGGATGCCTGGCATGCAGCGGGAATAGCAAGGAGGTCAGAGAATGCAGGGGAGTGGTGAAGAGAGGGGGTAATGGGGCCGTATGACGTGAGGCCTTGCAGGTCGAGGGAGGACCGTCAGCTTTTACTCTGAAGAGGAAAATGATCTGACTGACCAGGACCACTCACCGCTGTGTGGAGAACAGATGACGGGGAGGAAGGCGGGGGGGTGGTGGTGGTGGTGGTGAGGAAACAAGGATTCCAGCTAAAGGCCGGTACTGTGATCTTGGTGAGGGATGGTGGTGGTGAAAAGTGGTTGAATTCTGAATATAATTTGAAGGGAGAGCCGACAGCATTTGCTGATGGATTAGAAGTGGGGTGTGAGGGAGAGGGGGGAGTCAAGTATGACTCCAAGTGGTTTGAGCAGATGGAAGAATTGAGATGCTCTTAAGGGGAGCGAGGAGGACTGTAAGAGCAGCTCATTTGGGCAGAGTGGAGATTCAGGAGCGCACTTCCGGACATGGTAAGTTTAGAGATGCCTGTTAGACATGTGAGTGGTGGAAGCTAGCTCAGCTCAACTTTATTCCCTCCCCCCAGTCTCTCCAGTAGGTAAGTTGAGTCCTCACAGGGCCAGTGTTGAGTTCTCTGTCGCTATTTCCTAGGAAACAAATGTTTTAGGTTTCAAGGGGCCGCGGAAGATGAGTGTGATTGTCCCAGGCATGACCATGGTTCACGAGAGAGTCTGTATCCGGCCCCGCAACGTGAGTCTCTACCCCATCCCACCCGCCTTCCCCATTATCCCAGCGTCTGCATGAGCGTCTAAGGGCAGAACTCCAGCTGGTGTGTATGTGTGGAGGAGACACAGTGTGAGAAGCCCTGGAGGTCTAGGGAAATCTAAGGACTCCCACCCCTGGGGCAGATCCCTCTTTGGGGGGGGTCATGGTGCCAAGGCCTGGGCCTGGCTCAGCTGAGGCTGCCCTCCCAGGAGCATGAGACGCTGCTATCACGCTGGCAAAATAAGAACACGGAGACTATCATTGAGCTGCAGAACAAGACGCCTGTCTGGAATGACGACACGCAGTCCTACGTACTCAACTTCCACGGGCGCGTCACTCAGGCCTCCGTGAAGAACTTCCAGATCATCCACGGCAATGACCGTGAGTGTTTCTGCCCTGACTTTACTGTCCACGTGATACCCGGGGCCCTTAGCTCAGGGTTCAGCTCACCTAGCCCTGCCCGTAGAGGTCAGAGTTTAAGGACATGGATTATACGGCTTAGATTAGGTGTAAAGAACTTTCTAACCATAATGACTGGGAGGCCATGGAGGAACCTTCTCTGGAGCCCTGACCCTAGATTCTGTGCACTCAGCAGAGTCTCAGGCGTGGGAACACCCTTTGAATGGACTTCCTCTCTTCTTCCCTGTCTCCTGGTGTTTGTATGCATCTTTCTCCTCTGCCACCTGTTCCATCTCTCCTGCCACTTCTCCCAATTGGTCTGTGTTTTACCTCTGGGATTCTCTTGGCTTCTCTGCTTCTCGCTTTCTCTTCCCTCTTGTGATTTGGGTGTCTGTCCTTCCCCATCTCCGCCATCCCTGCTCTGCCCTTCTGTCTCTGTCCACACTTGTGCCTGGCTCCAGCGGACTACATTGTGATGCAGTTTGGCCGTGTAGCAGAGGACGTGTTCACCATGGATTACAACTACCCATTGTGTGCGCTGCAGGCCTTTGCCATTGCCCTGTCCAGCTTCGACAGCAAGCTGGCCTGCGAGTAGAGGCCACCTCGTGCCCTCTGGGGTTGCCCAGCCTGGAGTGGAGCTGCCTGCCTGCGGAGACAGCCTTGCCGACCCCCTGTACATAGGCCTCGTGCCAGGTGACCCTTTGGCTCTCAGTGGGCTCCTGGGCCCAGCCATCCAGGTACTGGCTCCTGCGCCTCCACTGCTGAGGCAGAGGAGTGGGGGATATGAAGGGACCAGCGTGAATTCTTTCTGCGCCCCAAGATCAACGCCCCCACCCCCAACCCTTGGGTTGGTATCCTGCTGCAGTCACGTTTGCCAAGCTGAGCAGCCTCTTCAGCCGGGGAGGCAGGAAGAAGTGTAGAGGGAGAGGAAGCACAGTGCAGGGCTGCGGGGGCCCGGCCGTGCACTCAGCCCAACTGTGAGGGGCCCAGTGAGTGTGTGTGTGTAAGTGTTAGGGCACACCTACTTTACAGAGCAGAGGGCTGGGGAGCCGAGCCTGGCCCTTACAACTACACAAAGTTCTCCAGCTTCAGAAGGCCTCAGCTGGGCCTGGGAAGAGTTACGGGCATGGGGAAAGGTGAGTGGCAGGACCTTGCCAGGGTTGCAGGGGCCCGGCTGTGGCTGTGGGAATTGGCTGGTGGCTAGGGTTTGAGCTCATTTGATTTCTCTGTGTGCACAGAGGCGGCAGGAGGCCAGCCCCCAAGGTCAGATCTCTTATAGAGGATGGGGCCTGCAGGACGCAGGCTCAGCATACAGGCGGCACGTGGGACAGGGCTGTTCCCCAGGAGCTCCCTGCTGAGCAGTCCCTGCACAAACCCCATGAACCCCAGGACACCAGCCCCAGACTGCACACAGGTAGGCGTGCCTGGAGCTCCCGCCTGTGCTTCAGCTCCCACTGCAGTCAGCCTGGGCTGTGGTTGCTGAGGGACTGTATGTGGTTCTTCTTAGCTGGGAATGGGACAGGGTAAGGAGAGCAGGAAATGTTTCAGAACCACAAAAGATCTGAGAGATCATCTAGAAAGTAGGACTTGCCCTGGGTCACCTGGCTGGTTAGGGGCAGAGTTCGGAGTTTCAGCTCCCTTGTCCCCACCATCCCCCAAGAAACTGCTCTCTCTGACCTTCCTGGGGCACAGTCCGCATGCCCGTGCACCTGATTCCGGAGACTTAGGGATGTTCAGTGGGAAACTGGGCAGTTCCCTGCCGAAAGCTGCCTGGATTTTTGCATGTCCGTCTGATAGTGACTGGCCTGCGCCTGGCTCCTCCCCGAGGGCAGGCCTCAGCAAGGCTGCTGCCCATTTTGCTACCTAGGTGTGACGGGTGGGTTGTGGGTGTTCAGGGCTGCGCCTGACCTCTCCCTCCGCCGCCCTCCTCCGTGGATGGTACCATCTACTCTGACAACTTGGGAAGTCTTGCATATTTGTCATTTACCCTGACAGAGGCTACTCACCCAGATGGAGATCGGAAATCAGTGGGAAGCAAGCAAGGGTTGTTCCCCACTTCAGAGCAGATGTGCTTGGAAAGACTACATAGAAGTCGGTTTTTTAAAAAGTAAACATGTTAGCAAGGCTCTGAGGTGAAGTTGTTCTGACTTCAGTGGGAGTAGTATGCTCTCATTTCCTGGTAATCTGGGTTTTCCTACGTTGAGTGCTTAAAGCAAGACATTCTTGTTCTAGCAGGGACCTGCCCACACCTGGGGCATATGTCTCTGTGAGAGGCCCCTCCAATGATCCAGGTTTTGTTAACATGGTCTAGTTTCTGGACAGCTCTTGACTTGGGGCCATCTTTAGGGCACTAGAACCTTCTATACCGGAGCTGGTCCACTTGCCAATGAAATACTGTCGCGCCGTCCTCCTGTCCATAGTCCCAGTTTGGCTCTTCCTTTCTTGACTTTGAAAAGAGAGACCTGCTGACATTTAGAATGATGGAAAGTAGATGATCTCTAAAGTCGAGTCAAGCTGTTTCTCTGGGTCAGTGATTTTAAGGTAGAACAGGTTGGTTCTGGATCCTCATGAGAGAGGGGATCCTGGGGCAGAGTGGAAAATTCATCAGAAGCACAATGGAAAACTAGTCCCCTGCTTTTTCCTCTAGTACACAGGGGAGGGGGTTGATAGGTGTTTTCGTAGGGTCAGGAATGTGGCCTGAGAGTCCCAGCCTGGGCATGGACAAGGGTAGCTCAGCAACAAAACCCTCTGTTGGGCACTGAGTGACCAGCAAGAGTACTCGAGTCACCTGCTTAAGACCCCAGCCTCGCAAGGAGGTCTGTTCTGAAGACCCCATTCCTGGTGATGCTGGTTCTCCTTGACCACTGGCCTCATAGCCATGGGCCCAAAGACTCATAAAGCTGCCAGGGCCCCTGGAGGCCACCTGGGCTCAGCCTCTCCCACAGGAAGAGTTCTTGCCCTTCATACCCTCTAACCAGATGGTCCTTGGTTGGGCAGGGAACTTGGTGATGGAATGAGCAGTCCCTAAGGGTGTTGGGTAGCTGGGACCTTAGGCAGCTCCTCTGTAACTGCTCCTAGCTCTAACTCCCTCCTCCTGGGGCCACACGCCCAAACAGTTCTACAGAGCAGTGAAGTTCACTTCCTTAACTCTTCCCCAATTCTGGCTTTTCTTTCCTTCTGGCTCCAAGGTGCTCTGTGTCTGTCTGTGTGTCTCTGTGTGTATTTGGGGCAAAGGGCAATCTGTGAACAATCAATTGAGGTTTCCTATTACAATCATATTTCTACAGATGAATAGGAAAGGAATAAGGATGTAGTTATGATCACCGGTGGATTTTGTTCATTTCGTGCTCTTTGATCAGAAAGTATACTTGGGAAAGTACCAACTCTTTCTCCCAAGGTTCTGATTGGGAAGACGCCATCCCCAAAAGTTTAGTTCTTCAGTTCCCACTTTGCATTACCTGAAGAAATTGGTGTGTTGCATGTGTGCTTTTGGATGAATTTGAACTTATTCTAGTTGAATGTGCCTTAAAAATCATGACACTAATTCAGAACGAGCATGTAAGGTCCAGACCCATGCTGAGGACAGGTGTTAAAAGCCAGGGAGTGTGACAATCACAGGCTAGAAGACAACATTTGGGGCCCACCTCCTTCACTGACAAGGGCAACAAAATTGAAGACGCAGACATCGTTGTTTGCTCTGGAAATGGTGGGGCATTTCTAAATGAATTTACCGTATATTTAGAGGCATTTCTGAATTTAGCAAGCCACAGTGATGTGCTTTCCTTACAGTGAGGGGAGAGGCTGGGCTGGCTGTGTCCATGGCTTTGCTATGCAAGCACAAATTCCATCTCCTAGATGGAGTCCCTGGCTTTCCCTTCCTGCGGGAACACCAGCCTGCCCCTCTCTACAATTCTTCACCCCAGCTGAGATGCCCCTGTGACCTCAGGATGCCAGGTGGCCCTCAGGGCACATTTTTCCAGATAGCTGAATGAGTTTGGTGCCCAGCACTGAGTGGGGCCTGACTCCCCTGCACTCAGGGCCTGGCGTTGGGACCCTACACTGCCCTGGGCCCTGGCTTGTAGAACTTTAGCAGCCCCAGGAACAGGCCAAAGGATGGGCTCTTGTTTGAGTTTAGTGGTCACCTGTCCTTCCATACCTCCTGTTTGTAATTTTCTGTCATCTCAGGATATGGGGGGAAAGGTACAGCAGAAGTATTTGGGACGGGTTTGGGTTTTGAATTCCAACCAAGTTGAGAGGCAAGTTGGTCTTACAGAAAGCACTACTGCACTTAGTAACCATGTGGTTTTGAGCAAACCACGTGATTTCTCTAGGTCTGTTTTCTCACCTACGAAATAAGAAGGTTGGACTGTCAACAGCTTGCAGTAGGATTCAGGGTGAATGAAAGTTGATCCTTGCTCTCATCACTTTCTAGCTCATCACCGTGCCTTTTTTCTTTCCTAAGAAAGACGTCACACCCCTTTCCTCTTCTCTTCTGTTGTCCCTCTCTCCTTCTCTATCAAGGTCCAGGCAGAGCTGGAGATGAGGCCAAGATCCAGAATTTCCTAGAGAGTAACAGAGTGGCTTAGAAAGGGAAGCCCGACTCTGGCCTCTTTGATCCTGCATTTGGTGACTAAGGGGACTTAGGATGGTGACACTTCCCTTGTTGGGAGCATACATTTAGCCAGTTTTCATAATGCCTAGAATGTGTACGTCTATTTGCACAAGATTGTCTTTTCCTATTTTGGAGTGGTCAGACATTTTATTTTTGTTCAAAATCATCAAGTTTTAGACAAAACTTGCAAAACTGTGCTTTTATTAAGTGACTTTTTGAATAAACTCTTTGGTATTCTGGAGCAAATGTATTTATTTACTGGTATGTGCAATGACAAAGTTGGTATTTTCCCATGTTGACATTATGTATGTTGTAGAACTTAGTGTTTGTCTAAGTACAGACCACAAACCATATATCAACAAATTAAACTTGACCTGTTTCAACACTGCTGTGCACTTTTTTCCCCCTATAAAAGAAAAAGACATGTTTCTTACCTAAAAGTTTTTTTCTACATCATTCATTCCTTCTGTCCTAAGAGCCTCAGGGGTGGGCAGGAGGTGGTGGTAACAAGGGGATCATAGCTTGTTTAGAAACTGGGTGGAAACTGTCACATATGGGTGGAAACTGTCTTCCCTCTGGCCGTGCTCGTCAAGTTTAAGGATGGTCAGAACCACACACGCAGAGGCTGGATGGGCTAGAAGAAGGGTAAGGACAGAAGGTACTTAAGTTAGAGCATCCTCTGCAGGGTCAGCTGTGCCAGCTGGAAGAATGGGCTGCTGCTTCCTAAGTAAACCCCTGTGGGCCTGCCCCGCACAAACAAAAACAGGGCCATAGAGCTGAAAAAAGGTGAGAAAGGCCCAAGTGGTAGAAATAACATGAAGACCCAGCCACTGGGTTCCTCTAGCCCTATGCAGAGCAGCCTAACCTGTTTAAACAGGACTTGGACACACTACACACTTGGGAATTTTCTTTTCGGCCTGTGGCAGATCTGAAGCCAACAGCAAGGGAGGCTGCAGTTGTGGCTGGAAGCAGACAGGAAGGCTATGGGTCTGATCCTGAGGGAGGAGGTCAAAACTGAAGTCACCCAGAGATTGCAGGACCTGTGCTCTGGGCCATTCCCAGCAGTCAGGGTAGCCTTGGAGGGTGTCAAGGGCGACAGCCCAGCAGCACAGGACCTGATGACAGAGTGTGACGCTGCTGATGGCACTGGCGTGAGCACCTAGCACAGGCTACACCCTGGACAGACACTACACACAGCATTGCGAGGGGGGATTATTCCCAGTGCCTAAGTGAGGAAACTGGTGCTTAGAGAAGTTAAGGAGTAATCAAGAAAAAGGAGAAATTTGGCCTATTTACTTTGTATAAGAAAATGGGAAAGGAAAAACAAGGTTAGGTACATTTTAGAAACACTTGTGTGAAAATGGTCAAGGCAAAGTCTGTGATACTTCACGTTTTTCTCATTGCTGGGTAGCTGAAGTATTAGATTTTCCTTTGGTACCTAAATAGTCTGGGTTGAGGGAATCTTAAGAGTGTGGTAGTAAGTAGGGTTGGTTTATTTATTACCCCAGATTTGGAGTTTCTTGTGGTCAACAGCATTTCCTACCTGAACTGTGGCCTCTCTCCTTGGCTCTGCCTCTGGGAAATAACATTTGCAGGGAACTACTAAAAAGAAAGAGATTTTCGTTGTTTAGTGGTCAGGTTAAAGACAAACCTCGTAAATTAGCCCTGGACAGGGTCCATGGAGAGTCCTAGTTTACAGCTATTATCCTGGCGTAATTAAAGCTCCCTTTTCCCAAGTCCTAGTTTACAGCTATTATCCTGGCATAATTAAAGCTCCCTTTTCCCAAAGTGTCCCAGACTGGACCATAAGTCATTGGATCATCCAGGCCATAGAGGGTGCAGAGAGTGGGGTCCTCACAAGGCATCTCTTCTAGAGGCCAAACGTGCCCGCACTCCTCTATGCAGCTCTCTGGGCCTGGCTCCTGAGCTCACATAGCACTAGTCCTGGAACTAAGGATGTACTCTCCTTGTGCTCTTATTCTGACCAGGAAAGGGGATCTCCTGGCCGGATCACCCACCTGATTTACCAAGCATGGTCCCAGGTGATGCAGTTGTTTCCTGGGCCAACTATCTGCCCCCAGAGGTATGACTGTGCTCTGCCACGGTGCCTAAAAGTCACTGCAGACCTAGTGCCAGGGGACTCAGCCCAGATCAGTTCTGGAGAAATGAAGACCAGGAGGAAAGAGACAGCAGGCATGACAACAAAAGCCAGTCCCATGCTTCTGGTCCTCCTGGATTGTATATACAAATATAATTGTCATCCCTGAAGAATAACATAATTCTGAAAAATCCAAAAAGGACTGCCTAATCTGAAATTATTGAGAAGTACATTAAAATTTTTGAAATATAAATACATAAATATATTCCTGCTATACAAACCCACCAAGAACCATGGCAGCAAGAGCTATCATGAGGTCTTAGTACTTCCAGCAGGAACTATTTCTGTAAGCCAATTTCCCCCAAAGATTAACATTCCAAAAAAGAGTTGGTTATGTGACACCTTACATACCAGCCTCATCAAAATACCTGAACTTCGTCCTTTTACTTTCACACCCCACTGCTCTAACACCACCCTTTCTGCCAAGAATGTCCTTTCTCTTCCTTGCACAGCTGGAGTTCTTAGCATCCCTCAAGACCCACCTCCTCTGTGAAGTTTCTTGAAGTACTTTAGCAAAAATGATCTTTTTTGGTGCTCCTATAGATTTGGGTCCGTATCTCAAATACAGCATAAAACCTTGTACAATAAAAGTAAAGTGGCTACCGCTTATTGAGTGGTTATCCTGTATGAGATAGGATAGTGCTGTTATATAGGCACTGATGATTTCATTTAATCCTCATAACTACCCTGTGAGACCTGGACTTTGACCCGCCAGCTTTAGAGTGAGAAAGCCAAGGTTCTTGGGGTTAAGGAACTGGCCAGATTCTACAACTAGAATAGACAAGGATGGAATTGTGACCAACATTTCTCTGCCTGCAGAATTCTCGATCTTGAGCCCTTTTATAGTTCACAGTTCATTTTTAAAAATAAATTGGATACGGCTCCCACATTCAACTGAGTTTTTTTAAAGGTAGGAATTGAGCCTTCTGTTCCCACTGCCTAGCTCTGAGCAGTGTCTGCTGAATGAATAAATGAGTGAATAAGCTAGAAGGAAACAAATACATACCTCTAATAAGGGAATCATATCCTAAGGCAAAAAAGAAACTCGAAACAGGCTCCCAGAACTCTTCTCATAAATCAACCCCTCATTGTGAATGAAGACAAACAACACGAAAACTAATTTATCGAAACAGTAAAGAGCACCTACATTATTTTTTACCTTCAGCATTACGTTACATCTAGACTGTTTTCAGTACATTTTAAACTGTATTCTTTACAAGTGAATCAAATGTTCCACACAGAGATAGAGACAATATGCTTTCTATAGACTCAGTCTTCAGTGACTTTTCTCTGTAGTCATTAACTAACAAATTCACAGCAGTAGCTGATACGTTATCTTAATACAATCCTGTACCTGTGACAGCAGTGTGTATGCTTATGTGATTTAACAGTGATTAAACTATCTTCCTGGCTGCTTGCTCATGCCAGGCACAATGGAACTCTAAAAGCCAAGTCTACCTTTACATGATTTCTTAATTTTCAAGTCTTCTGCATTTCATGACTGGGAATATCCTCAGGAATGTGTCCTCTTTAAACTCTTAGGTCTTACCTGTAAACTGAATTCACTCATCCTCACTAGACAGAATACATCTTACCTCAAGGAGACGCGTGACAGATCGCAGCTCAGAGATAGGCTTTTGGTTTGGTCACAGTCCTCCCAGTCCTAACCGACCTCCTACTTTGCCCAGCTTTCTCAACAGACTCAGACATCCACATATGGAACAAATGGTCTCTTCCAAATGGTCTCTTCCCGGGCACTGCTGCATTGGGTCCCTGCAGCTTCCCTGCTGGGCTGGCACTTGGTCTATAGGCTCAGTCCTCGCTTCTGTTTCAATTGAATTTGTTGTGAGAACAAACTTCCCAGAGGGTACAACATTCAGAAACAGCATCTAAGCAAGGACTGCCTATAAGCGCATGGGTTCTCTCCCCATCACCGGCTCCCTGGCCTTCTGAGCATCTCACGGCAGGACCACCACCCTTCGGCAGGCTTTCCTGAAGCCTCAAACCTTGGCTCTGCAGGGCAAGGACTAAAGTCTCTAACTCAAGTTTCCTCTGGCCACTGAAGGCCAGAGGTACAAAGGTACTTATGCATTTGGCAGTTCTGTTAAGCAGAACAGGGATAAAGGAAGCTAGAGATCCAGGCAATAGTAGAGCAAAACCATCCCCCAATAAGCCTCTAGGTTCATTCTCAGGTCAGTGGGAGTCTTCTACTCTGGAGAAAAGTGGAGATCTGAGGCAGCCTGGGTGCCCCTAAAAAGGGCCTTGCTGTGAGAAAGGGGCTTCAGTTCAGACAGCAGAGTCTTACCCTGCTCTGGCCCCACCATCCCCACTAACAGAAGGTTTTCTTCTTGAGCTCAGCGGACTACTAACCTGCTCAAGGCCCACAGAATAAGGTATTTTGGACTCTGAAATCTTCACTCTTACAACCTTAAGTCCTCATCATGTATAATCTGATGTTTGTTCACAGGTAAACCATCTGTTACTCCTAACACGAAGAGTCAGACCTCTGCCCTGAGTGGTCCCATCTGTAATCACAATAGATAGAAAATTACTCAGTGGATCAACTCTCTGATGGAGGAAAGGCAGGAAGAGAGAGAGGGAAGCTGTCTTGTGTTCATACTGATTACTGTGATGTTTTACAGGTGACAGGTGTGTAAGCACCAGGAAGGACACATGATATCCATGGCAGTGGCCTGTCTATGATATTTAAACACAGAGAATGAAACACAGGGCACAGGGCCAAGGTTGAAATCAGAGAGGAGAGAAAGGTCACCTTGGGACTAGAGTAATGGGCACCTCACCAAACTGGCTGTCTGTACTCTAAACGGTGGGGGTCCCGCTTCCTCAGCATGCCCCCTGCCTCTGCTCTATCAGCACTGACGCCTGGCCCTTCATCTCTCAAGTCGCGGGGCCACATTTCTTCGGTGGTCTCCTCTTGCTCACGGTAACTGTCTGCACCAAATCCAGCATTCTCTGCCACGACAGCGGGATCCTCTTCTTCATGAAAACAGCGGGAACATGTTTCTGCCTCTGGGTCACATGAGGTAACAGAATTATCTTCCTGAGCTCTGGGGTCAGTAGGCATTTCCCACCCCAAATGGCCTGATCCTTCTTCTTCTATCACTCCCATTCTTTCAGCTATTTCCTCGGCAGAGGGCTCTTCTGGGTCAGGGTAATCCACCAGGATTGTTTCTTGCCTACGCTTGATGCAATCTGAAAGGTCATAAATTGGATAGGTCTCTTCCGGGTAACCTAGAGAAAAAAGCAGTACAAAGTCTTACAAAGAATGTCTCTTCCAAATAAAGTGTCAGGCTTCTCAAGCAGCAGCCATCCTATCCCAACAAATCCATTCAAGAAGTGTCTAAGAAGATTCTAACGGTTCTCAAGTTTCACTTGAGCAAATTCTTGGCAATCTGGCTGACTGTCCCCCAGCTCTTTGAAATACAAATCAATTCAGTTGAAAATCCCTTCTTAAGTGCAGGGTGCTTGGGGCAGAGTGTTAAGTCTCACTCCTCAAGCTTCTGCAGTAGTGATGAAGATTAAACAAACAACATGAGCCTCAGTTTTAAAAAAATGTACCAAACACCAGATGGAGAGAGCATAGCTCAAGGCTAATGTTTATAATTTCTACTTGGAACCATTTCCAAATCTTCCCGGAAGGGGGGGGAGGAGGGAGGAGGAAAGGAATGCTGAGCTCTTTGAAAAATACACGACAAAGCCTTCTGCTAATCAAAACAATTGAAATGGCTTGCAAGTGTCAGAAAGAGAGAGCATTTTAGCAATATACGTCCAAGATCCCGAAGGACAAGGACTGCATTTTCAGAAGGCAGAATTTCCATTGTTGGCTTCTTCCTCTTCACAAAAGGGAACAAAAGAAAACAACAAACTGGTAAACAAAATGAATCCCAGCAATGATAATGAGAAAAGAGAAAATGTTGCCAAATTGAAGAACAAAATGAAATACATCTGTGTCAGCCAAGCCGCGCCTGAGCAGCAGATGGGCCGTGCTGGAGCTCATATGCCAGTGCTGGCAACAGCAGCCATGCTCAGCGCACAATGGGAAAGCTGGAGGATTTGAAATCCATTTGCACATTATGATAATTGGCAAATTGAACCCTGACATAAACCATCTTTTTGCCTACAAATTCTGAAAAGCAGGGGTCTTTTTTGGTGCCATGTAGAGTGTGGAGAGACATTTTTACAACGTTTATAATTAGGAGGAAAAAACAGTCACACAGACTCAGTTGTAGAAAATATGAAAACCACAGACAAGTTTTAAAAAGAAAACACAAATCACCTAGAATCCCACCACTGACAACAATGTGTTGTGTTACCTGTGGCCTTTTTATCACATATAAACATATATCTTTCTCTTTTTTTTAACAAAGAGGGATCATACTGTATATAAAATGTTGTACCCAGATTTTTTTCATTCAACATTGTATCGTGAGCCCTTCTCCATGTTATTAGGCATTTTAAAGTTGGCTGCAAAGTATTCCATCATACAGCTACGTAACTGACATGATTTACCATGCCTCTTCTATAAGACATTTAGATTCTTTCCAATTTTCCATTATAAGTTTCATATTAGTTAAGATCCCTGAATATAAATCTATGTCCACTTCCCTATTTCTTTAAGATAGACTTTTAGAAATATGAAAACTAGACCAAAGGGAATGGACATTTTAAAAGCCTTTTTTACACTCTGCCAAATTACTTTCCAGAAGAATGGTATAAATTTTAGTCCTACCAGTGATGTAAAAAACTGTCCATCTTATCACATCCTCACCAGCACTAACAGTAGTATGTCAAGAATCTGGCCAATGCAGTCTTAGTTCCCAGGCTCATAGGTAAACTGGAGCTTTGCTACCCAAGGCCCTCACAGTCTCCTTGGTCAAGGGCAGAGGCTGGGGAAGTCCATTTGCTAGTTAGCTCCTAGCCACTGCATGCCTAAGAGAAGTCCATCCTCTGGCATGTTCCTGCCTTGTCCCCACCAGGAACAAAGCTTGCCGTTGGAATTCCATGACTATCTGCTTTGGTTTACGAGGGGGAAGCCTGCTGAGGAGAATCAAATAGTGACTCACATAACTACTTAGGTAGCCTGTATCAGCCAAGGCACTGGTTACCCAAAACTTCATTAGAAACATGAGCAAGCAACAAAAACTCACTGGTCCTACGAGGAAATCAGCAGCTCACAACAGGAACCAAACTAAGCAAACTATGTAAATAGCCCCTGAAAAAAGTCAATGCAGGAAACAAGAGTTAATGTCAATCAGCTTATAATTGATGTTCCTGGTAATATTCAACAGGTTATTGAATGTATAAAACCAACCAGGCTTCAATATAAAAAAGGGAGCAAACACAATGTAATAGAGAGCTGTTAGAAACTCATCATTACAAAAAAAATTTAAACTTAATAGAGGAAGAAAAGAGTAGGTTGAAATAAACATGACTGAGAACCAAATTAATATAGTAGAAGTTCAAGGTGAGGAATTCTCCCAGGACAAAGATAAATATGGCAAAGAAATGGAAATCATGAGAAAAAAGATAAGCTGCACAGAAGACCCATCCAAGATCGAATCTCAGAATTACTAGAATTCTACAATGAGAGGGCAGAACAGGTTAAATGGAAGCAATAAAATTACAAGAAAATATTCTTTACTTGAAAAAATAACTCAAGTCTTCAGATGGATAAATGCTAGGTAAAAATACCTTGAAAAATCCATACGGAGACATATGCTGATGAATCTGTACAAATTCAAATTTTTTGTGGGGGGAGGGGCTTAAGGAAGTATTCTGACAGATACAAAAATTAATCAAAAATTTAAATTCAAGAAAGAAGATACTGTACACAAGTGGTAAAAAATGAAATCAATAAGAATTATCAATGTAAAATAATCATTGATAATGTGGTTAGAAATTTAATGCCATTGTTAAATACTTAAAAGAGAAAAGGCTGTAAAAGCTAACATCACTTATAGCTAAAATTCTACCTAATTTCAACAAAACCTAAGCAGTAGGTAGAAAATAAATATGATAAAAACTTTTTACCTTATTTGGGAACAAGGTTATATAATGAAGATTTGCAATTTGCAAGAAAAAAAGGAATTCCAATTTTCATTTCATTGATTACTAGTGAGAATGGAATAATTTTTCTTCTGTTTTGTAGCCAGTTGCACTGTTTTCTTTTGTGCACTGCATATCTAGGCAGGTATCAGTGTTTTCTAAATTAGTTGTAGAACTTTTTGTATATTAAAGATATCAGCTTCTTTGCTGATATCAATCATATTTGTTACGAATCTTTTTCCAGTTTAGTGCTGGCTTTGAAAACTCTCTGATCTACAGAAAAGGTTTATGTGCACTATGTAAAACACTATCCTTTCCCTTATAATTTCTTGCATTGCTTTTCTAAACTAATTTTTTATTTTGTGTTAATCGTAGATTCACATCTGGTTATAAGAAATAATACAGAAATCCCATGTACCCTTTACCTAGTTTCTTCTAACGGTAACACCTTGCAAAACTATATGCTACAATATCACAACAAGGATATTAATACTGATACAGTCAATATACAGAGGTTTTCTATCACCACAAGGATCCCTTATGTCGCCCTTTTCTGGCCACACCCATTCCCTCCTGCTCCCACTCCCTCCTTAACCTCTGGCACCTACTAGTTTGTTCTCCATTTCTATCATTTTGCCATTTCAAGAATGTTATATAAATAGAAACACATTATATAACCTTTTGGAATTAGCTTTTTTTCATTCAGCATAGTCATCTGGAAATTCATGCAAGTTGCTGCATGTATCAACAGTCCATTCCTTTTTACTGCTGAGTAGTACTTCACAGTATGTACGTACCAACACAGTGTTTAACTTCAACTTCGCCTGTTGAAGGACGTTTGGGTTGTTTGCACTTTGGGGCTATGACAAATAAAGCTGCTATAAATATTTACGTACACGCTTTATCTGAACATAAAACTTTCCATTTCCCTGGGGTAACTGTCCAGAGGTACAGCTGCAAGGCTGTGTAGTAGCTACATATTTAGTTTTTTAGGAAGTG
Source organism: Grampus griseus (assembly GCF_964374135.1). Taxonomy (NCBI): domain Eukaryota; kingdom Metazoa; phylum Chordata; class Mammalia; order Artiodactyla; family Delphinidae; genus Grampus; species Grampus griseus. Next base: position 63,690,869 of record NC_139002.1, read on the forward strand.
GCCAAACTTTTTTCCAGTGTGGGTGTATTTTACATCCCCATCAGCAGCGTAAGAGTGAATCCAACTTCTTGCCAATTAAAATCCCATCAGGCTTTTTTCTTTTTGTAGAAAGTGACACACTGATTCTAAATTTATATGAAAATGTGAAGTGCCTAGAATTACCAAAATGATTTTGGAAAAAAACATAGTTGAAGAACTTGGGCTACCTGACTTCAAGACAATATAAAGACACAGTGATAAAGACATTATGGCACTGGTGTTAAGTATAGACACACAGATCAGTGAAACAGAATAGTAAGTCCAGGGGCTTCCCTGGTGGCGCAGTGGTTAAGAATACGCCTGCCAATGCAGGGGACATGGGTTCAAGCCCTGGCCCGGGAAGATCCCACATGCTGTGGAGCAACTAAGCCCGTGTGCCACAACTGCTGAGCCTGCGCTCTAGAGCCTGTGAGCCACAACTACTGAGCCCGTGTGCCACAACTACTGAAGCCTGCGTGCCTAGAGCCCATGCTCCGCAACAGGGGAAGCCACCGCAATGAGAAGCCCATGCACTGCAATGAAGAGTGGCTCCTGCTCGCCACAACTAGAGAAAGCCTGCGTGCAGCAACGAAGACCCAACGCAGCCAAAAATAAATAAATAAATTTATATAAAAAAAATAGTAAGTCCAGAATACACCCACACATACACGGGCAAATGATTTTCCATTTTCCAAAAGGGGAAGGGTTGGTTGATTTCCAACCAACACACCAAGGTAATTAAATGTAACAAAATAAACTGGAACAATAGGATATCAATATGGAAAAATATTAACCTCAGTCCTGATACCTCACACCATATATAAGTAACTAAAAATAGATCACAGGCCTAAATGTAAGAGCTAAAACCATACAATTTCTAGAAGAAAACAGAGGAGTTAGGCAAACTTTGAGTTAGGCAAAGATTTCTTAAACGCACACAATGAAAGTGAGTCATAAAAGAGAAAATGATAAACTGGACTTCATCAAAATGAAAAAAACTTCTGTTCTTTGAAAAGATGTCACTAAGAAAATAAAAAGGCAAGCCACAGACTAGGAGAAAATATTTGCAAAATTCATAACTGACAACTTATATCCAGACTATAGACGGAACCCTTGCAACTAGAACACAACCAGCTCAATAAAGAAAGTGGCAAACAATGTGAACAAACTTCACCAAAGATATACAGATGGCAAATAAGTGTGTGAAAAAATGTTCAACATCATTAGTCACTGGGGAAATGCATACTAAAGTCACAAGCTAGATACCATTATACACTCACTTGAATAGCTAAAATTAAAAAGACTGATGATTCCAAGTGTTACCAGGGATGTGGAGGACTGTGATTCTCATACATTTCCAGTGGGAAGGCAAAATGGCAGAGCCACTCTGGAAAGCAGATTGACAGTTTCTAACAAAGTTGAACATACATGTATAAAACGCCAAAACCTCATTCCTAGATATATACACAAATATATGTTCCAACAAAAACACGTACACAAAAGTTCATAGTAGATTGCTTCATAATAGCTCAAAGCTGGCACCCAAATGTTCCTGAACTGGTGAATGGAGAAACAAACTACATCCAGACAACAGAACACTACTCAGCAATTAAAAGAGAGCGAGAACTACTAATACACTCAACACATGAGGCTCAAAAGCGTTATACTAAATCAACAAAGCAAGAAACAAAAGAGCACGTGCAGTGTGATCCATTTATATAGAAAAGGTAAAACTCTAGGGACAGAAAGCAGTTCAGCTGTTGCCAGAGCGGGAGGGGATTAGCAGCAAAGTGGGTGGGAACGTTCTGAGATGACGGAAATAGCATGACTAAATCATCACTATGGTATGATTATATAACTCTACACATTTGTCAAAACTTATCCAACTACACACTTAAAACTGGTGAACTGTATTGTATCCACATGATACCTCCGTAATAAAGCTGACTTTTAAAAATTCTGTAAGATCTCTTTTCTGGGCTGATGGTTAACAAAGAGATAAGAAGACACTGTTTACCTTCCCAGTCCTCCATGTAAGGGGCCTCCTCAGCTTCTTTCTCTGGAGTGGGTCTGTCAATGAATTTTCCTTCTTGCATGACCCTGGTGATTTCTCGGAGCTGATGCAGCAATCGTTTTTCTTGGTCAGAAGTCACGGCCTGTGCTCTGCTTAGAAACAGCAGACAATCCGGCCAGTTAGTGGTAAATACTCCTAGGCAAGGAACATAAACATCACTGTGATCTGTCTGGGCTCCAGGAAGTTCAACAGCAACAGATAATTACTCTGGGAACTGATCCTGGAACTGCATAGCTGGGAACTAGAGATGTCAGTTCAATGTTTTGATTTTATAAATGGGGAAACTAAGGCCCAGAATAGATCAAGTGACTGTCCAAGGTCCCAGAATGATTTAATGTCAATACTGAGACAAGACCCCAGCTGTCTGAGCCTTCAGTTCAGTGTTCTTTCATTACACCTCACTGCCCTGATTCTCTAATCTCAAGCAATTTCACCATTACTTATATTATTCCATTTACAAACAAGCCACTTTTCTCTGAAGTAATGTCATCAAAAGAAAATGTGCTGGACCATTTGCCTCAACTAGGGAAAAATATGCTACTAGGCCAACCCTGGAATTACCAGGCTGAATCTGTTCGTGCAGAAATAAAGATATATCCTAAAATTTCAGAGCTGGCTCATTCTGACAAATCACCGAAACCAGAGAAATTGGGAAAACTGAGGCCCATGGAGGGGAAACTATACATCATCACACTGTTAGTTAATGTCAGTTCTAAAAGTAAAGTCTCCTGACTTCTGACAGCATTCTGGTGCAATTCTTTTTTTTTTTTTTGCGGTACGCGGGCCTCTCACTGCTGTGGCCTCTCCCGTTGCGGAGCACAGGCTCCGGATGCGCAGGCTCAGCAGCCATGGCTCACGGGCCCAGCCGCTCCACGGCATGTGGGATCTTCCCGGACTGGGGCACGAACCCGTGTCCCCTGCATCTGCAGGCGGACTCTCAACCACTGCGCCACCAGGGAAGCCCCTGGTGCAATTCTTGACGCACAGTGCTCAAGCTGCACAGTTCAGAAAACCTGGGTGTGACCCCTAACTTAGCTGTGTGGCTCTGGGGAAACGTCTACACAAGTAAGATGAGGCTCAAGGATAATGGTGTGACTCTTTGAGAGGGAAGCGCTGCATCGAACTGGCAGGCAAGCAAGGCCCTACTCAGAAGACTGAGAACTGTCTGCTTTGGGACCAGTTTTACCTAGTGGCAGGATTTAACAGAGGCTACTTATGCTCCTCTTAAAAACCCAAAGCACCCGAAGTCAAGATAACACTCATGAAGAAGAAATGATACACTCTGTACCAGCCTCATGGAAGTGCCACCACTCTTTCTAATAGTCCAGCCCCGAGCCTACGTTTCTTTTTACATTTAACCTACATTACGTTACCCTTAATGACTAATAGGGAAGAAGGAAAAACTGCTTCTCCCGCCAACATTAAGATGGCAACTAAGGAAAATGGAGATGCAACATTTCTACAGACCTCAGTGGGAGGAAAACAAAAGCCCCATGAGCTCCACTTTTTCTACAATAAATGGCCTCAAAGCCACGAACTGAAGAAGCCTGTCTGTTCTACCTGCAGCTGAACAGCTGCTTTACTCCTTCCCATCAGTACAGGAGTGCTGACTCACCCTAACTACTCATGTATTCTATAATCCCTAATTCTTACTGTTACAACAACTCACTTTGTGGGAGGCTTCTGGGGCAGCTAGGTCACCCCTAGCTGAAAGAGCCTATGTGATTATCACAACATGCTGCACACGTTACTTCTCTGGACTGTACTTAGTACATTCTGATTTTTACTAAAGGAAACAGTCTTAACTTTGTTTCCTAACTCATGGAAAATCGGAACCTTTAAACAAAAGGGGGACGGGTAGGCTAAGAGAAGCAGAAACAGACAAGAGAAGCTTTCTTAGAGCATTCCAAACTGGAGTGTCTTCAGGGGTATTCAGTGCCCATATCATACATTAGGCAATTAATCATGGTCCACCTTACATCTTCTGAATTTATTGCAATGAAGACTTTCATGGATTTCTCATTGTCTCAACTTGGTTTGATACTCCTGGAGGGCAGTGATAAGCTCACAACAGGCACAGTGTACAGGCACAGTGCCATGAACATTTTAAGTGCTCAATGAATGTGTTGGTTTGATTGGTCCCCATGTCTTCTACCTCCCTGAAATCTGGCTTCCACTCCATCATTTTACCAAAACTTGTGAAAATCAATGACCAGTGACCACTTTACTTTTTTTTTTTTCTGTGCAGCATGTGGGATCTTAGTTCACCGACCAGGGATTGAACCCATACCCCCTGCAGTGGAAGCACAGAGTCGTAACCATTGGACTGCCCAGGAATTCCCCAATGACCACTTTAAAGTCCAGAAGTCTTTTTTCTCACATTTCATTCTTCTTGACTTTTCTGTACTAAGGACCATCCTCTCCTTGAAATGTCCTCCTCCCTCGGCATTTGTATTCCTCCCACTTATTTAACCATTCCTTGTATCTTTGATCCTGGCTCACTTTCCTACTCCCACATCCTAAAACATGGTTTTCCTGAAGGCTCAATCCTAGGACTCTTGTTTCTCCACTCCTACAAGCATGCCCTCAGGAAGCTGACCCAATTACACAGATTAAACCATCACCTCTACACAGACGACGCCCAATCTCTACCTCTAATCTTGACTTTTCACACAAAGGCCAGTCTCATAACTCCAGTTACCTCCTGGGCATTTCTACTTGGAGGCCTTGTCACTATAATAAAGTTAAACTTAAATTCACGCTTCAAAACCACGTCCTAGTTGGCCCAGGATCGTAAGCAGCTGTGTGAACAGGTAAGCTAGGTGAGGTTGGCTATGGCCGATTCCAAGATGCTAGAAAAATAAAAAGTCAAGCTGGGAGATAACTCAGACTTTTGAATGCTACTGCTGTAAATCCAGAGGAAGCATCAAGTTCTGAGTCCAAGCGTTAAACACAGAGAGAAGAATGAAACAGTGTCTTCCAACACCATTCATGAAGAGGACGGAAACCAGACCAGCAAAAGAATGCTGGCGACTGCCACACAGTAATTATATGCCTCAAGGATTTGGGGATCTCATCTTCCCCGCATGGCCCTTACCTCTTGCTCCCAGCCAAGTGACTTCCGGACTTGTGTCCTCTGTTCTGACCTCAATACCCAAATTTCCTATTGTTGCTGCTTATCATACGTGGGTGTTCTGGTGGCACTTCGACCATACTCAAAGCTGAACTCATGATCCCTATTCCAAAGCCTTATCTTCATTCTTCTGTGTTTTTATTTTGGTTGATGCCGTAATCTTCCTCCCAGTTTGGGCTGTAAGTCTCCAAATCGTCCATCTCCTCTCCTTCATTTCTCTTATCTAGTCAGTCTGCCTTTGGAAAACCAATCCCTCTTCTGCTCACAGTGCAGAGGCTGAAGCCACCCATCCCCTCACTTCTCCTTCTACAGTGGCCACATGGCCCACGGCCTATCATCACACTCCATCCCCTTGGCTGCAGTGACTGATTCAGTGATATATACAGTTGGGCCAACTACACTTTCTCCTAAAACTGGATCTTGAACACAGTGAAGCCTGAACTGAAAATTTTTCATGTTAATTCATCCCGGCAGCAGTCCTTGAAGAGACTGTCTATTTGCTCCTGCTCCTAAATCCCGACAGCTGCTCTGGTTCCCATTCTTCCTGAAACTTAGATCTTCAGCTATTCTTTTGATACTGTAAGCGACCCCATACTCTTCCAATAAATTCGGCCGCACCCCCCAAAAAACAAATTTTTGCTACCCAGAGTTGTCTGCCTGAAACCAAGGAATCCTGATACAGCCTGCGATTCTCTTTTCCTCCTTGAAGTCCCCTTAATCTGCCCCCCACCTCTTTTCTCCTCTCACTGGCCTATGCATCACTTTTGCTAGAACCTTTTCAATATCCTAGCATACAGCCACCCTAGACTAGAACCTTTTCAACATCCTAGCATACAGCCACCCTAGACTAGAACCTTTTCAATACCCTAGCATACAGCCACCCTAGACTAGACCCTTTTCAATGTCCTAGCATACAGCCACCCTAGACATGAGTTATTTTTCTAAAGCACAGCAGATTATGCCATTTCTTTTCAAAAGCTGTCAGAGGCCCTCCACTGTAAAGACAATAAATGCCAACTTCTCAGCCTACCGTCCAGGGCCTTCCAGTCTGCCCCCAGTTTACTTTTCTAGTTCTTTCTCCCATGAGTTACCTCCCTAACCATTTACCACAGCCCTGGTGTACCCTACTCCCGTTACTTCGAACTACTTGCTATTTCAAAAAAAGTGCCTGACCTCTCACCTTGTTTGCTGCTTGTGCCACCCTCTCCCTCTGGAACATTCTTCCCCCAACTCTGCCAGAGGGAATCCTTCCATCCTGTAAGGCTTATTTAAATTCTCTCTTTTTCTTGAGACCTTCTGTGGTAGGCAGAATAATGTCTCCTCACCAGCCCCAAATATGTCCACATCCTAGTCCCTGGAACCTATAATGATGTTACCTTATACATAAGGGGACTTCAGGTTGCAAATGGAATAAAGGTTGCAAATCAGCTGGCCTTAAAACAGATTATCCTGGATTATCTGGGAGGACACAATGTATTTATGAGGGTCCTTAAAAGTAGAAGGGGGAGGCAGAAGAGGCCAAAGTAATAATATAACGTACGAAAGTCTCAACCCACTGTTGCTGGCTTTGAAAGTGGAGGAAAGGGTCCATGAGCCAAGGAATGTGGGCAGCTTCTAAAATCTGAAAAAGGCAAGGAAACAGATTTTACCCTGGAGCCTCCAGAAGGGAACGCAGTCGGGCAAACACCTTGATTTTAGCCCAGTGTAGGACTTCTAACATACAGACCTATAAGATAACAACGTGTATTGTTTTAAGACATCAAGTTCGGGATAATTTGTTATAGCAGCCACAGAAAACTAATACAGGTTCCCAGAGCACACTTTTTCTCTCTGAGATGCAGTTCCTTAAAGAGAAAATAATTGCTACTGACAACCATAGAGGGCTGTGCAGAACGAATCAAAATAGGTACCAAAGATATTCTTATTATTGCTGAAAATGCCTGCTTTAAACTACTTTCTTTACATCTACCTCATTCATTCTTTCAACATGTACAGACACTGTCGATGTGCCAGCACTAGGAACGAAATTTGAACAATGAGCCAGCTCTAGGAATGCAAGTTTGAACAATGAAAATTCCCTGTCCTCAATAAGGTTACAGGGCATTAGGGAAGACAGAAAAGTTAACAGAAGGTAAGGAAGTAACACGATGCTTACATTATCCAGCAAACAGAGGTGGCCAAGGGAGGATATGGGAGGAACACCTAACCAAGTTGTGGGTTCAGGGAAAGACTCTCAGAGGAAATGATGTCTAAGTTGAGACCTCTAAGACAAGCAAGAGTTAAAACAAGTGTGTGTGGGGAGGCAGTCGGGGGCAACATCCAAGCAAAGGAAAAAAGTATATGCAAAATCCTAGAAGTGGAAGTGCCCAGGTACTTCAGAGGAACAGCAAGCAGTGTAGCGGGACCACAGACACAGAGAGAGAGAGTAACGGAGAAAGATAAAGCAATTGAGGTACGCAGAGCCACGTCACCTAGGACCATGTAAGTCATGTTAAAGATTCTACTCTTTATCAAGAGCAACAGGGACCTACTGAAGGGTTAAAACAAAAGACGTAATCCACTGGTTTGGAAAGCAGAAAGTGAATTGAAAGGAGGCAAATTAGAGGAAAAGAAACCACATGAGACAGTTCTGACCTATGTCAAAAATAAAGGCATTCTCTACTCACTCACTTACTCATTCTTCCATTTCAATTAATACTTTTCTAAAGCCTACTACTGGCTTGTGCTAGGCTCTGGGAATAAGAAGGATAATCCCTGCCCTAGTAGAGTTTAGAGTGTTTTACAGGGAGACAGACTTATTAATTAGGAAGAAATGACAAGACATGGTGATTAATGAGATATGGGAAGTGAAGGAAAAGGTGAATCAAAGATGACATCTAATTTCTGCTTTGGGCAACTAAGTAGATGGAGGAGCCATTTGCTGAGATGGGGAACATTAAAGGTAGAATAGGTTCATCTGGGGGTAGATGATGAGTTCCACTTTGGATGTTCATTCACTCAGGGGACATTTACTGTTTGATGAGGATAAGAGTAGCTATCTATGAGACACGGCCAGTAGGACCCTGAATATAGAGGTCAGCAAATGAAGAGAAGGATCTCAACAGGGAATGGCCATGATTTACTCTTCTATCATGGTAATAAGTACAGATGCTTGCATCAAAAGTGAATATCTACTCTTTTCCAATGGTATTTACTTAGTACCTACTATGTGAACACAGTGAACAAGAGAGACTAAGCCTGTCCTCAGACTTTACACCCCCACAACGCCTGCCAGCAATCTGTGGTCCCACATGATGCTTGACATGCCTGCCAAGGTGTTTGCTGCCCGAGGCTGTACCCTCACTTCTCCTCTTGGGCCATTCCATGCTTCTAGGTAAATAGTTACAGTGGGACGTGCTGCTCCAGGAAGGAACTTTCACTGATCACAAGGACAAAAATGAGGACACCTTGATTCGGATTCCTAGATCCTTTCCTTAGTCTTTGTGTCCTTGGGGTAGAGAGTCTGCTTAATGTCAGACATAACATGGCACAATACCAACCTTCCAGGAGGCTTAATTATTTAAAAATGTGTGCAGACTTAATATCGCTCACAGGTGAAAGCTGTCTGAAAAGTTTTGTTAGATAGTATTAAAAACCTTTCCCATATCTTGATGCTTACATAAGCATTAAGATGAAGTATCAGAAAGAGCATATTTTGGGAATTTTAAGCAAAATCTTACAGTTATGGAGTGATATTACATAAAAGGACTTAGAAGGCTGCAAAGGAACAAGCCTTCTTTGTCTTAAATCCTCTCCTTGACCTCCAGAAGCCTGGCAATGTGATAAAATCTTATCTGACAGAAAAAATACTGGGGTATTTTGGGCTCTTCTAATAATCCTAGAAGCACAGACTTGTAAAAGAACAAATGCCACAGAAACTAAGGTTAAAGGCTTTAAGCATAAAAAGGAAAAGAATGTAAAACATGCAGCTACCTAGCCCTTGCAGTTTTGAAGGTGGAAGTCCCATAGGGCCTACCTGTAAGGATAAAAGGTTTTAGATTAAGGAGTTTCAGAGAGGAGGTCACCTCCTTATAGACTGGAAAATGAGACATCTGGGAAAGAGAGACACAAGCTATGCTCTCTTGAGGGGAAGGAGAGCTGCTCCCTGGTTCCTGAGAGGTACTGTGGAAAATACTTTACACAATCATTGCCATGTGGCAGTGGCCTCAGCATGTTCTCAAAGAGCCCATGCTCCAGCAACTTACTAGGAATATATAACCTGAGCTAGGACCCGCTGTCCCAGAAACAATGAGATGGCGCAGCTCCAGCGGTAGTGGCGGTGGTGGCACGCAACTCCTCTGCCTTCGCACATAAAACGTGGAGCAGCAACCCTAGCTGGCACAAGGAGGACAGACAGTAGTTAGGGGTCACAGTACTGCACCCCTGGCTTCGGCAATGGACAAATGGTATGCGTGGTGGGGTCATCTGGTTTGAGCTAAGGGAGTCTGAATAGCAGTGAAGAATAGTGAGAAAATATCTTCACATGGTTTCTTAGCCCAAAGCCCAGGGTTGGATCTCCTAGGTGGGAGGCCCTGCCCACAGATACTCACCTATAGTTTTCCTGACACTTAGGTGTGGCCTAGTGCTTCAAATAGACCAGGGCCAGGGTACAGATATTTTCTGAGGCACAAGGGTCTATAGAAGTCTGGTACTTCCCCACCCAGACTGTGAATGGTACAGGATAAGGGCAGAAAATGCCAGAAAAGTATAGCTGCACAAATTGGTTTAGTCACACTCATACAAAACAGTCAAACATTAGATAATGTATATAAAGCATTAGCTCAGAGCTTTGTTCTTAGCAAGTGCTCAATAATGCCAAATAGTATTATCCACTCACAGAGATATACTCACGTATAGATATGTACACCTATCTCTACCACTCTGGAGAAGTACAGATAGTCACTCTGCTTTCTGGACCAAAAGAAGGTCAACGGTCATGGGCCCAGATAGGCAAGGTTCACCCTCATGAATGTCATTTCAGCAGCAATGTAGACTTTGCAGGGAAAAGCCAAGCCAAGGGACTTCAATTCGAGGACGTTTACTCTTCTGCTATCTGGCCAAAGATGGGCAAGGCAGGAGCCAGGAAGCAGGGGAACCAGTGTGGGGCACTAGCAGCACAAGGATGGCAAACAGAAGAGGCTAAGGTAGAGCAGTTTTCTGGGGCAAAGACTCCACACTGAGCCCACGGGGCTATAGTAGGGACCTTTCAATACATCCTCCCGCACGGGATTTTGCCGCTCACCCCCAGTGCTTCCTCCATTCTTGTCAGAAGGCCTAGCGCGAACCGAATTCCTCTTTGTTCTCAATCTCACATTCTGGTTTCTCCTCCCTGGCCTTCCTACACCCACGTTTTCTTAGTTGATGCCCACTTCCATCAACCCCCTGAAGCCACCTTTTCGGATCCTCAGCCAGCCCTGTAGCAAGAGGAGTGTGTTTTCGCTGCAGAGCATCCTCAAGGGCTAGTTTGGCTCCTGACACCTACTTTACACGTCTAGTTCTGCTCTGGAATAGTCAACACAAAACAAACGTGTACTCTGATCGTACTTGCTCTCTTCTCTCATTTTGCCTCAAACAGAAACCACAATATTTAATAATCTGGTTTTACTTAAAATTCTGCCTTTTTTTAGACAGCTAGGATATTGTCTTCCTTAAAACCCAGTTATTTTGGCCTGTAGTATCTGCTCACAAATTTACTCTCTCACAATAATGTTGCACAACATGGAACATATACTCTTGAAGATGAAACTGCTTGAGAGTGTGAAAATGGAAATGTTCAGGGAAAAATAATATGTAAGTGACAAATATGATAACAATGAAAGCAAGTGGGCCAGAAATCAAAGAAAAACAAAATTTTGAATTGACTCTCTAAATGGGAAACAGTCTGACCTCTGTTATGCGAAAACGTACCTCTCACCATTAGGCCCCACTCTGTTGATTAGTTTTTCCATGGCTTCCTCTGTCTCCTTCAGTTTTTCTTGTAGTTGAACAAGCTCAAAATTGGCTGAAAAATAAGCATCAATCTAAGAACCAACACGTACAACTCCCTAAGCCCTTTTCTGAAACACGGCTGGCTGTGACGCTCTACAATAATCCAGGCTGGTCCTGAGATTCAGCTAATCCAATCAGGACACAAAGGGTACTGAGGTCTAGACACCAAGATCTAAAGGATACACGTTTAGAAAGCGATGAATAAATCACTCTCTCACACACAGAAATATAGCAGGACCAGCCAAAGAAAATACCTAGGAGTGAAAAACATAGCCCTACACAGTCAGCCAAGAAGGAATGAAGATAACCCCTTTCTAATTCAAATGATACTTGAGGATAAAGGACCAAATCTGCTAAAGGACTTCAGAAAAGGTGTTAAGACCCTGAAATGAACAATATTTCACCTGTCCCTAGGATCTGAAAGCTTATATGGAAGATAACAGTATAAAAGTTACTCTTCTTCAACAGAAGAAGTCTTGAACTAGGGCTGAGACCTTCCTGCCCAAGGTTTTCTACTTCAGTCATCTGGGGTGAGTGGTATAACCCTATCTCCCAGAAGCAGCTTTCTCAACAAGGGTCAGACAGGACCACAACTACGAAAAGTAATGTTAAGACCCTAAAAGTAGAACATAAAAAATCAATCACTCAATCAGTACACGAAATGAACTTTAAGGTAACAGGAAAATAAAATGTTGCTCATTATGTAGATAATCTAGTTATTCTGTTTCACATCCGAGTATCATTGTACACAGATATATTTAGAGGGTCACTATAAAATGTAATATTTCAAAGGCTTTTCAGTACTTGTACAACAAATTCTTATGCATGCAATTAACATCTGTGCCACACAAATGCTTAGGTTATTTTTATTTTCTGTATGATTCAAAATTGAAGCATAAGAAGTTGATATAATTGCTACTACATTATCTTTGTTTTAAATGCATTATGTGACAGGATACAGAATTTGCTACTCTTTAGTTCACAAGTCTTTAAAAACAATTTCATGATGCATTTACAATCACTTTTGGTAAGACACTATTTCAATTAAGAATACAAAAATTCAAAAAAAAAAAAAAAGAATACAGCAGGGATCACAGTCATTTTGCTGATGCCTTTCTTTTAAAAAACTCCGATGAGGCTTCAGTATCCACAGGATAGTTTGGCCTTCAACAACACAGCTTATCCTGCCTACTCTTCATGCCTTCTTTCCCACAGCTGCCCTCTGTCAGACTGCGTCTTACTCAAGCACCCTATCTAATAGGCCCTCCTTCATACACAGCTAGGTGCGATTTCCCAGAAGGCTTTCGCCAAGTCCCTTCCTTCTAGGTGGTAAACTTTTCACAAGTTATTTTTCCCTGACATTCATCCTAGACTATAAATTCTCAGAGGGAAGAGGCATGCCATATATATTTCATTTTTCCAGAGAGCACAGAATATTCTAATTGGTCGGTAAATATTGGATGATCATGTTTCAAGAGTCAGAAGTGTTAAACTCTGTCCCTAGATCTAATAACTGACTTTGACAATGACTTGATCTCACTGCCTCAGTTTTCCTCTATGTGAAGTAAAGAAATTTGCTACCAATATTCTGAAGTCTAGAAATGAGAAGTAACCCATTCCGAGTGTAAAATATTAAGCTGCTAATATATAAAAAAAGTGAACTGGTGGTTGTTTACTTTTTATAACTATCTTTCCCTTAAAAGCCCAACATCAATATGGAAACTTGAGAATTCCCAGAGCTAAGGTAAAAATCGGCATCAGATTAATCTGGGACAACTTCTGAGACATGCTTTTAAGACATATCCACAGATTGTCCCTCTGGCTGTATTACAGCTGTCTGACTCAATAAAACTTATAAATATACTGAAAGGGGCACTTACTAATTTTCCTGTGGGTGCTTCCAGGTGTGGCAGTAGAGCACTTCCGATCCTCTGCAGTACTTTTCCCCTTTGAGAGCTGAGAATTGAAGGAGGTACAGTACATCAACAGCAGCTCAGAACCTCAAAGTCATGGAACCCCTCATATTAAATGGAAAAAAAAAAGGTTGGGAGAAAATCAAATCAAATAGCAACATTAGAGAAACATCTCAAAAAAAAAAAAAAGCCAACAGAAGGTTTCCAAGTAAAAAATTATCAAGGTCAAGGCACAAGAAAAAAATCTCTTCACAAGCCATCTGCCTTGCCCAGGCTCATCCAAGACTCAACCTGGGCTGCCTGCAGAATTCCTAGGCAAGAATGAAGTCACCTCTTACTCTAGCTAGGAGGGCAGCCTCCTGCTTCTACTTACAGTGCCCAGGCCCAGGCTCATGGCTGGCCAAAGCCCGCCTGGAGGTAGAACTTAACTGGGAGTCTACTTTTAAAAGGACCCAAATTGGGCTTCCCTGGTGGCACAGTGGTTGAGAGTCCGCCTGCCGATGCAGGGGACACGGGTTCGTGCCCCGGTCTGGGAAGATCCCACATGCCACGGAGCGGCTGGGCCCGTGAGCCATGGCCGCTGAGCCTGCGCGTCCGGAGCCTGTGCTCCGCAACGGGAGAGGCCACAACAGTGAGAGGCCCGCATACCGCAAAAAAATAAAATAAAAGGACCCAAATCATATCTCCCCAGAGCTGGGAAATATCAGGCTTAGTTTCAGGACGCGGCAGTTCTGTTTCAGGAGAATTACTACAACTGATGTTAAAAACAGCACCTCATGCTCCTGCGGGTAAAAGGAAGAAAAAGTGATGTTGGTACCGTCATTATTTGGCCTCACAGTGGCTACCTCGAAATCATTATGCCAATCCTCATGATAAAGTTCTTAGAACACCTTTATGCCTTTACAGTTTGCAAAGATGCCCAATCAAGAAAAAATTGGGGCAGGGTCGGGGGAGGGTAGGCTTTGAACTTTATTGCTCAGCGGATTAGGAACTAGAAGATTCAGGTTCAAGTGTTGGTTCTGCATTTTTAGTTGTGAATTCTGGGGCAAATTGTTCAGGTTCTGAGTGAAGATTTTCTCATCTGTAAAACTGAGATACGTGACAGCTATCCTAGGTACCTCATAAAGAGGAGGCAAGATTTAAAGAGATGATAGATTTGAAAAAGGGTTATGAACTATAAAGGGTTTTAATGCTGACAATGATTTTTATTATGATGATACTGGATTTTCATTGATGTAATATGATCAGGATGACCCCACTTACCTTAAATAAAATGTATAGTATATACAAAAAAATCCCAAAACCGTAGATTGGAATAATCTGCCCCATCAGGCCTCTTCCACTACCTCCTCCTCCAGTGCCTCCACCTGGTCCTTTAGCCTTTGCAAAGGCCTCCGCAAGGTGAGACCTCTGGAAGCGAGCCCCAGAGGTCTGGCCATCTGAGGGGGCCTGGTGATGATGCATCATAGGTGGAAATCGACCCAACTTCCCTGAGAAAATAAATCAATCAGTCTTTATTACTTCTACTATTTTAAATATGGCTATTAGGAAAACACCTCACGCACTGAGATACACAACAGAAGTCAACTCAAACAAGTTTAAGAAAAAACCCCAACTTGATTATAAGGATATAGAGGCATCACAAGAGTATCACACATATAATAAATATGATGTGGCCATCTCTAGCTGTTCACCAAACCCATTTTCTCTTCCTTTTGGGTCCACAGGTGGATAACATTTTCAGCTTCCCATACACTTAAATGTGGCCGTGTGACTGAGTTCCAGACAAAGCAATGTGAATGACAGGTGCTAGTTCAAGGCCTGGCCTATACAACGTCCCATGTATTGAACTCCATGTTCATTTCCTTTCTGCAGGCTGGATGCTAACACCTACAGAGACATTGGAAGTCATGTGTTGAAAATGGCAGAGCTTCCATCAACCCGAGTTCCTGAGTAACTGTGTGGCACAGAGCCGTCCACTGCCACCACCTCACCAACTTAGAACCATCTGGACCTGTTTATGTGAGTGAGAAATAAACTTCTGTTGTGCTAGGGCCATTATACACTTTGGAGTTTATCTGTTAGAGTAGTTAGCCATCCCTAACTAATACACATAAGGAAATGCAATCTGATCTCAGAAGAGAACACAATCAGAAACTGGAAAGCCATCAGGATACCAGACAGCTACTCTCACATTCTACTTCAATCGTTCTCCCTCTCTGTGGGGCCAGAGGGCTTTTTTCTCTGTTCCTCTGTGCATATCTTCCTCATTCTCATTTCTCCGCCAGCATTTCTCTAGCTTCTCTGTGAACATAAAGGAAGATGTTCACTCCCAAAACACCTCAATCTGCATGTCCTTCAAGGGGCCAGCAGAGACTGGTCATAATTCCAAATTCCCTGCATACCTTCTCAGCTTGGGTAGGTATGCAGCACTTTCTAATCAGCTGTAGCTGAGCAGACAGGATTCATGTAGTACAAACGGTCACAGGGGCTCAGTCCTGTGAGTGGAAGTGCAGGGCTTAGAGAAAGGAGCGTGCATCAGTTTTCTCACATTTTTTTCTTCCATCAGGGGCAGCCAAACATTAACAGCGTCAAGCCTCCTCCAAGTCACAGGTGACAAAGAAAGGAAAGACTTCTCTTCAAAAGGCCATGTAAACAGGCTTGTGTGGATAATCCATTGACAGAAAACACTAAGGAGCAGAAAGACTTCCCGACTCAGGCTCTAAAAATACAAACTACACAGTAAAAACTGTTGGATTTGACTTCAATAAAATTATGGATTTCTGTTCAATAAAGAATACCATAACAGGGTTAAGATAGATGACAGGCAAGGAAAAGCTTCTGCAACGTCTAAAATTGACAACGGATTAAATCTCTAGCATAGACAAGGAATTCCTACAATTTGATATGAACATCAGAGGAAACCCAATAGAAAAATGGCCAAAAGATATGAGTAGGAAACTCACAGAAAAAGAAGTTCAAATGGTTAACAAGTACATAAAGAGATGATCAAAATAAAACCAACAAGAAAAATGCTAATTAAAACAATGAGCTAGCACTTATACCTATAAGAAGGGCAAAAATTAGAATGGTGGGTAATAGCAGGTACTGTCAAAGATGTGGGGAGGCAAGAACTCTCGTGTATTATAGGTAAGAGTGTAAACGGATACAGCCATTCTGCTAAGTGATCTGGCTGCACTGAGTGACATTAAAGCTACGCCCTATTATCCAGTGATCCTATACTGGTGGATAAATTCCAGAGAAATTCTCAAATAAGGCTGTCTGTATCCGAATTCAAACTATAGACTCTATAGACCTGTGTGAGAATGTTCACTGTGACGATGTTGTAGCAGGGAGCCTGAAGTAACTTGGATCTCTGTAACTGTTAGAATGCAGAATCAAAATGGAGTAGATACAAACATGAAATTCCACGCAGCTTTTAGAAAACACTTTAGATACACCTACAGCAATATGAACATATCTTAAAAAGCACAGCATTGAGAAAAATAAGCAAATACCACATGTAAGCTAAAGACACACTATAATTATACTACATATCTTTCAAGCAAATATGTAGGTATAAGGACATAAAACAAACACATTAGAGTGGGTGCACATGAACGGAGAAAGGAATGGGCATGTGGAGTGAAGGTAAAGGGTTAAAAAGAAAGTAACGAAATAAGAAAGCAACCTTGCACTGGTGATGTTAATCGGGGGCTATGAACTGAGGACTATCTTCAAGTCAACTCTCTGCTCCTGAGGTGAGAGAGATGGTGGGTGGGCAGGCAAGGAGTGAGACAGGCAGCCACTGGGCCTGGGGGCTGCCCTCTGCCTGTATCCTCTCTCAGCCGGGCTCCACCCCAACAATCCTTTTTTCCCTCTTGATACTGACTTCGGGTGACATGGAAGTTAGAAGAAATGCTTCTTTTTAAGAGGAGGCCAGCAACAGAAGCACAACTTCAGACAGTAGAAGCAAGCAAGCAGGTCACTACTCCTTATTCCGGGTACTGGTGACTATTTTGCTACTAAACTGTCAAGGATCTTAATATCTTAAATGGTCCTAGCTTTAAGGCTATAATGCACTTTGAACAAATGCCTAGCCAGCATGTAAGAAGCTAACCTTTCCCTTAAGAGAATCTGATATATCGGGTGGTTGCTGCTCAATAAACTAGATTTAATATCTGTAGTAATACGTTGTTGAACTTCATTTAATTGTACTGAGAAGACTGTTCTCAAAACTTGGCATAAAACAAAATATAAAAAATTAAAACCAAATAATGGCACAAAAGGCATTATTTTGCATTTCTAAAATCGAAAAATGATGATGCTAAACATCACACATCTGCCCCCAAAACTTTTATAGATCTGTCAGCCAAGAAGATTTATTGGACCACTATTATGTTCAGGACTCTGTGCTGTAGGTAGGAAAGGAAGAGAACCATAAATGAGACGGAAACAATGGTTCCCACGTGAAACAATGCTTTTAAAAAGTAGCATATCCAAAACAAACAGCAAAAAAGGAACAGGGTACTACGGATCTTATTACTAGACAAACTAAATGTCTAAGTATTGAAAGAATGCAAAAAAAAAGGGAGAGGAATCAGATGGGATCAATCACTGAAGGGAGTGAGATTCAGAACAGAAGAGAAGCAAAGGCACACTAGGACAAAAGAGGACTGTGTGCAATGAGAAAAAAGATGAGAACAAAGAAATAAGAACAAAGAATAAATAAGGTTAACTCAAATCCAATAAGGGAAGTAACAAGAGATAAGGAGAGGAAAGCAGCGGTGGGTTAAATGTTAACTTGTGTCATATAAATTTAATACTGTGGACCTAGGATCAGGGAAATGATTTAATCAGCAGGGTGTCTGAGGAGGGTTATTCCAGCAGTTGAGTAAGGACCTAAGAGAGAGAAACTAGGGTCTGGGAAATCAGCCAGAAGACAGCTATAGCTATAGAAAGGAAAAGATGGGTCCAAGGGCTTTTACCATGTAATGATCAGCAACATTTAATAATGAATGGGGAGTGGGGGATTGGAAAACTCGAAGGTTGGTTTAAGATACTAAGAGAAGACAATGAGGAAAACTGGGAGGGCTTATGGTTAGGGGAAGACTGAACACCTATTTTTCACATGTTAAATTCTAGGCGTTGTTGGCATATTCAGAGGAAATTTTTATTAGACTGTAGTTAGGCTTGAGAAGAAACTCTGAGCTACCTAAATGACAAAGCTAATTAAAATTGCATGAACAGTTCCCGTACCAAAAAAAATGGAGGGGTATGTGTACTTATGTGCAAAAATAGGAAGAAAAGAAAACTGCGCTGGTCAAAGAAGACCAGAAGCAAACCAGTATCATAAAAGTCAAAGGAGGATAGACTTTAAAGCAACTGAGAAATCTAGAACAAACTGATAAAAGACTAATGGCTATCCCTGTTTTTAGACACAATGTATTCTTGGGAAAAGATGGCCATCACATGTAATCTTGACTGTCCACCTATTTGGACAATAACAGAAACCAATATACTACAAAGCATCATAGAATCTTCAGAGTCAGAAGGAGCCTTAAAAGTCATCCAGCCTCTCAACAAATG
Source organism: Grampus griseus (assembly GCF_964374135.1). Taxonomy (NCBI): domain Eukaryota; kingdom Metazoa; phylum Chordata; class Mammalia; order Artiodactyla; family Delphinidae; genus Grampus; species Grampus griseus. The sequence continues at coordinate 63,709,623 of NC_139002.1, forward strand.
CTATGGGGACAAGACATTCACATGCAAAAGAATGAAGTTAGACCCCTACCTCACACCATATTAAATTTCTAAAAACTAACTGAAAATAGATTGGAGACCTAAATATAAGAACCAAAACCATAAAAGTCTTAGAAAAATAATAAACATAAATCCTACAAAAAAAACCCAAAAACATAAATCCTTGTGACCTTAGATTAGGCACTGTTTTCTTAGATATGACACCAAAAGCACAAGCAACCAAAGGAAAAATAAGTGGACTTCATCAAATTTTAAAACTTTTGTGCTGCAAAGACACCATCAAGAAAGTGAAGACAACCCACTGAATGAAAGAAAATATCATATATCTGATAAAGGTTGAGTATCCAAAATATATAAAGAACTCTTACCACTCAACAAAAAGACAATCCAATTAAAAATGAACAAAATATCTTAATAGACATTTTCCCAAAGAAGATATATAATGGCCAACATGCACATGAAAAGATGTTCAACATCACTAGCAATCAAAGAAATGTAAATTAAACCCACAATGAGATAGAACTTTACACCCATAGGATGCTATAATCAAAAAGACATAATTGATGGGCCATCCCTGGTGGCGCAGTGGTTAAGAATCTGCCTGCCAATGCAGGGGACACGAGTTCAAGCCCTTGCCCGGGAAGATCCCACATGCCGCAGAGCAACTGCGACCATGAGCCACAACTACTGAGCCCGCGTGCCACAACTACTGAAGCCCAAGTGCCTAGAGACCATGCTCCGCAACAAGAGAAGTCACCAAAAAGAGAAGCCCGCGCACTGCAACAAAGAGTAGCCCCCGCTTGCCACAACTAGAGAAAGCCCGTCTGCAGCAATGAAGACCCAACACAGCCAAAAAATAAATTAATAAAAAAAAAGACATAATCTAAAGTGTTGGTGAGGATGTGGAGAAAATGGAACTACTGTACTCTGCTGGGTGGGAATGTAAAATAGTGCAGTTGCTTTGAAAAACAGTCTGGCAGTTCCTCAAAAAGGTAAACAAAGTTTCCATATGACCCAGCAATTCTGCCCTTAGGTATATACCCAAGAAGAATATGTTCACACAAAAACTATGTACAAAAAAGATCTTGCTGTGATTTGTGTCAAAGAGTGTTCTTCCTATGTTTTCCTGTAAGAGTTTTATAGTGTTCGGTCTTACATTTAGGTCTTTTTTTTTTTTTTTGCCGTACAAGGCCCTCTCACTGTTGTGGCCTCTCCTGTTGCGGAGCACAGGCTCCGGACGCGCAGGCTCAGCGGCCATGGCTCACGGGCCCAGCCGCTCCACGGCATGTGGGATCTTCCCGGACCGGGGCACGAACCCGTGTGCCCTGCATCGGCAGGCGGACTCTCAACCACTGCGCCACCAGGGAAGCCCCCTACGTTTAGGTCTTTAATCCATTTTAAGTTTTTGTGTATGGTGTTATATATATACATGCACGTATGTGGAATCTAGAAAAATGGTACAGATGACCTATTTACAGGGCAGGAATAGAGATGCAGATATAGGGAACAGACGTGTGGACATGGTGGGGGTTGGGGAGGGAGGGTGGGATGAACTGGGAGACTGGGATTGACGTCTGTGCATTGCCATGTGTAAAACAGATAGCTAGTGGGAACCTGCGGTATAGCGCAGGGAGCTCAGCTCGGTGCTCTGTGGTGATCTAGATGGATGCGATGGGGGGTGGGGTGGGAGAGAGGTCCAAGAGGGAGGGGATATATGTATACATACAGCTGATCCACTTTGTTATACAGCAGAAAGCAACACAACATTGTAAAGCAACTATACCCCAATTAAAAAAAAAAAAACTTGTACAAATGTTTAAAGCAGCATTATTCATAATGGCCAGATGTTCATCAGCTGACAAATAAAAATGTGCTGTATCCATACAATGGAACAGTATTTGGCCATAAAAGAGGAAGGAAGTGCAGACACATGCTACAGTATGGATGAACTTCGAAATCATAATCCTAAGTGAACAAAAGCCAGTCATGCAAGACTACATATTATATGATTCCATTAATATGAAGTGTTCAGAATAGCCAAGTCCATAGAGACAGAGAGTAGCTTTGTGGTTGCTTGCTGGGAGGAGGGAGGGAGGGTGGAGAGGGGGCAGAGGAAAGTGACTGCTAATGGGTATGGTTTTTTTTTCTTGAGGGGTGACGATTCTGATGATGGTTGTACAACTTCGTGACTATATTAAAAGCCACTGACTGTGCACTTTAAACAGGTAAATTGCACGATATGTTATTTATCTCTCAATAAATTGGAAATTTTTTAGAAGAGTCATCTAGTGGTGGTCTTGACTCTGCTGAATACCATCAAACAGGAAACTCAGTATTTCTCCCCACAGGAAGCCCATGCCACGTCTGTACAGCTCTGATTGTTAGAACTGTCTTCTTTATATTGAGTTAAGGGGTGAGCAATGGGAGTAAGAAAGGAAGTGTGATATAGGGTTTCAAAAAGCAATACTAAATGAATGGTGATGTGGCAAGAAGTAGAGAAACATTAAAATTGATTTTAAAAGAGATTATTGATAAAGAGATTGTACACTAGAATCAAAGAAGCACTGAAATAGTAGAGAATACTATTTTCAAAGGTAGGAGGGGCAACTGAGAGCAATGGAAGAGACAGGCTAGATGGTAAAAATAAGTTTTATATCCTAGGAGAAATCTGTGCATTTTATATTCAATGTAATAGTTCACATATTTACTACTGAACACTTAACAACATGCCAGGTACTGTGTCAGACACTGAAATTAAAATGATAAATAGAACAATTCCTGTATTTAAAGAGTTTATGAATAAGAAGTATAGTCACAACATGGTAACTGCACTGTAACCATCAAATCCAATGGCTTTTACTCAGCTCTCACTCTTAAGACTCCTCTACTACACAAGAAAGTGATTACCACAAGCCATTCAATAAATATTGGATTAATCTGAACAAATTCTTGTCAAACTTTCCTGCCTTAATATCTGTGGCATATCACTCTCCCGATTTCTTCTTTCCCCACTGACTAGTCCTTCAACCTATCTCTTCCTGTCGCTTTTACTGGTTCTTCTTTAATCCTCTCTCCCCAACGTTTTGTTTCAACCTTTGTTCTTTCCTTATTCTTCTTCCTTTGGTAAACTCATTCATTCTCAAGGCATACACTGTAATGTCCAAAATGTATAGCTCTAGTTCTGACCTGTCCTCTAAGCTCTTATCTCTAAATCCCATTAATATATATGTCCTTTTGTGTGTCTATCAACTCAAACCTAAAAGTGAAGCTAATTTTCACCTTCCAAAACCTGCTCTCCTCCTGTATTTCTTCTTTGTAGAGTCACTCTCTCAGACCTTTAGGCTTCAGACCTATAACCTCTGCCACCTGTGACCAAGGGTACACTTGAGATGGCAGGCTAGGGTCAGACTGCTGAATTTGGAACAGATTTTTCTCTTCATAAAGTTAACTGTTCTCAATAGGGAGCAAGCTCACCTCTTGGATCTTGGTATCACCATGTTTCTTAGAACTGAACAGCCCAGAATGCCTAAAAAGTCAACGGCTAGCAAACACCTGGAGATGTCTAGCTGAAATGATTTTTTAAGAAAAAAATTTTAAAGAAAATACTCCAAGGGTACAAAAAACTACAGATGATAATACATGAGCACCTGTATACCTACCTACCACACAGATATAACTGGAGCCCCTTATGTCTCTTCCTCCCACCCTCACTGAAATAGCCACAACTCCGAATTTGGTTATTATTAGAATATGTGCTTTTAGACTTTACTATGTAAGTATACATCCATGAACAATATACAATATTGACTGAGTATTTTAAAACTTTATATTATGAATGGATGGTGGTGATGGTTGTATACCAGTGTGAATGTACTTCATGCCTCTGAACTGTATATCTAATAGTTGAAATGATAAATGTTATGTATATTTTAACCACAATTGAAAAAACCTTTATATTACAGTATCACACTGTACTGATGTTTCTGCAACTTCCTTTTTGCCTTTTTCTGGCAAAATGTATACAGTTAATACATGCAACTCCAGTTCATTCACTCAAACTGCTATATAACATCTCCTTGTATACCTATCACGATTTTTCACTATTACAAATGTTCTACTTTATAGCTACATTACAAAAAGGATTTCTGGGGTTTTAATTGAAGTATAGTTGGTTTACAATGTCATGTTAGTTTCAGATGTACAGCACAGTGACTCAGTTTTTTTTTTTTTTTTTTTTGGCTGCGTTGGGTCTTTGTTGCTGCACGCAGCAGCTACTCTTTGTTGTGGTGCGCAGGCTTCTCACTGTGGTGGCTTCTCTTGTTGCAGAGCAGGGGCTCTAGGCACACGGGCTTCAGTAGTTGTGGCTCGTGAGCTCAGCAGTTGTGGCTTGTGGGCTCTAGAGCGCAGGCTCAGTAGTTGTAGCACACAGGCTTAGTTGCTCTGCGGCATGTGGGATCTTCCTGGACCAGGGCTCAAACCCGTGTCCCCTGCACTGGTAGGCGGATTCTTAACCACTGCACCACCAGGCGAAGTCCCAAGTGATTCAGTTTTATATGTATACATACATACACACACTTTTTCAGATTCTTTGCCCTTAGAGGTTATTACAAAATATTGAGTATAGGTCTCTGTGCTACACAGTAGGTCCTTGTTGGTTAATCTGTTTTCTATATAGTAGTGTGTATATGTTAATCCCATACATATGGTAATATATACACAATGAAATATTACTCAGCCATAAAAAAGAATAAAATAATGCCATCTGCAGCAACATGGACAGCCCTAGAGATTATCATACTAAGTGAAGTAAGCTAGACAGAGAAAGACAAATATCATAGGATATCACTTATATGTAGAATTTTAAAAAAAGATACAAATGAACTTATTTACAAAACAGAAACTCACAGACATAGAAAAATTTATGGTTACCGAAGGGGAAAGCGGGGAGGGGTGGGATAAATTAGGAGGTTAGGATTTGTGATTTTGTTTTTTAATTGCTTTAAGACAAACAACTAAAGAGATCAGAACATTAAAGATATTAGAACATTAAAACTGCAGACCTTCCAAAATAGAAAACAGCTGTGTTCCCTATCTCTATATGTACTTAAGTATTCTATTAAATGGACTTGACTAAATCCCAATTGTTTATTGAAAGCTTTCCCCATATTTAGGTTTACTTAATTATTAAAAGTTCACTTAGCAAATCATTTAAGCTTGACTAAAAGCTTAATGGATTTTACAGAGTGCGGTTCTACTTTCCCTTGTTAATAACCATCCGTATTGCTAAAAACAAAAACAGAAACTCTAGCACTGTTAACGAAAGAGCTTTCTGAGAGCAACATTAAACCATTTGCAGCATTTCATTCTTAGGGCAAATAAATCAATAAAGAACAAGATTACCACAGAACAAGAAAGGTCTTAACGTAGCCAGTCCTTTAAGATACGAAAGCGTCTCCCTAAATACTGAGGACGTTCTTGAGGTCATATTTGATTCAGTATTACTTAAAGTGGAGTCTCCAACAACAGCTGACTGTCTCTTCCTCACCAGCTCGTCTCCCCCAAGGGCCCATCTTACCGCATTCCCCTCCCACCTAACTCTACTTTGCTGACCACTGCTTTAATGTTTTCTGCTTGTCTAATCAGATTTTTTCCTTCATCTTTTACCAACCTCCCCACTCCCAACTCACCCTACATATTATTATTATTTTTTTTTTTGCGGTACACGGGCCTCTCACTGCTGTGGCCTCTCCCGTTGCGGAGCACAGGCTCCGGACGCGCAGGCTCAGTGGCCATAGCTCACGGGCCCAGCCGCTCCGCGGCATGTGGGATCTTCCCGGACCGGGGCACAAACCCGTGTCCCCTGCATCGGCAGGCGGACTCTCAACCACTGCGCCACCAGGGAAGCCCCCTACATATTATTAAAAGAGATATTTGTGTGTCTAAGTTGCTTAGCACGGGGCCTAGTCCATATATTCAACACATGTTAACTATTACTGTTTGTTACCAGAGTAATCTTCCTAAAGCATAATTCTAACTGGTCTTGCCATTCCTTTGATCAAAAGCTTTCAATGGTTCCCATAATGACAAGAGACTGCATCACACAGGAGAGAGCAGAGGGAAGTATCAATAAAGTGAGTACCACCTTTTCAGTCAGAGTTATTAAGATCCTCGCTGTGTGTCCAACTATTTAAGTGGAGGTTAAATTAACCTTACTAGAGCTCATTTTCATCATCTATAAAATGACTATCATGAGATCTACTTCTCAGGGTTGTTACAAGGGTTACAGATTAAATAACATATACAAAGCTCCCAGCACACACAGTAGGTATTTAGCAAATTCTGATTTTTCCCTCCCTACAAAGTGAACTCCTAAACAACTGAATTCCACAATCTAGCCCAAAAGTACCTCTTCATGCTTCTTTCTCATCACATACTCCTGATTCAGCCAAACTAGACTTCTCACCATGCTTTGAGCCTGCCTTGTGATTTCTTACCTCTCAGCCTTTGCTTACTCCAATGGTTTTGCTTTTCCCTCCAACTCCACATATCTAAATCCAGTCTGTCCTGAGCCCAGGCCAAATACTGCCCTTGTCCCTGAAGCATTTTCTCTTATCATCCCCATTGCTTAGAATACACTGTCTGAACCTCTTTAATTGCACTTATCGCACCTGGCCTTATTCAAGAGTTCTATTTATGTGTCTTACATCCTCTATTTGAATGGATTGGAACAGAAATGGGTAACATCTTCCACTAAGTACCATTTCTACCCAATTTTAGCTAGTGCTGATTAAAACCTACAAAGCATACCTGAGAATAAGAAAAGCAGCCTCTGATACCCAGGAGCTGGTCTGGTATTGCTATGAGCTAGCCTGGCACTCACAGTTAGGTCTTGGTGTTCTCTTCTTACACATAAGCAATTTCAGACATGAACATCAGGCAAGACCATTCTGTGACCATGATGGATCAAGACAAAAGAAATAAGAACATTGTGTAATCTGTCTGAGCACACACAAAACATGAACACTGCCCAAACCAAAAAAATATCAAATAGCCCCTATTCCTGGATGATGAGTGACTGCTGCTTCTTTGCCAATTATAGCTATAGCTTTTCTTTAGACTGCTCTCTCTTGACATAAACTCTACTAAGATACCCAGTCATAGAATGTGCCCCTTTCTGACAGCACCCGATCCACAGCAAAGCCCGACATCCTTAAACCTTCCTCAAAATCACCTAACATGGGGCTTCCCTGGTGGCGCAGTGGTTGAGGGTCTGCCTGCCGATGCAGGGGACACGGGTTCGTGCCCTGGACCGGGAGGATCCCACGTGCCGCAGAGCGGCTGGGCCCGTGGGCCGTGGCCGCTGGGCCTGCGCGTCCGGAGCCTGTGCTCCGCAACGGGAGAGGCCACAGCAGTGAGAGGCCCGCGTACCGCAAAAAAAACCAAACACACCTAACACAAGCCTAAATCCTATAGTAAGACTTTTCTAACACTCTTACTGAGATGCTGCGTGCTTCCTCGTGGTGTGCATCCTCCTTTGCTGCAACAAGCAATAAACCCAATTTATTCAACTGTAGGTGCATTCCTGGTGCTCTGTGGCTGAAGGACAAACTATGAACTTCTTTAATAGAAGCCTAGTATTTTCTTTATGCTTACAGAGCATGCTCTGGGTCTTGCATGCTATACACTTTGTTGAACTGATCTGAATGACTTACACTAGGCCTGTTGGCCTTGCTGTAATCTGAAGACCCAGCCCAGTCACTCTCAGAGCTAAAAATAGTTTTTTACTTCATTATCCTGAGTGTTTTCAATTTCACAGTTTTGAGAACAGAAAATGGCAGTCAGACTGATCGAGGTGCCCCACACCCACCCACCTCTGAGTTTCTGAAATTGAAAATGTGTCTAATTTACATTCATTCACAGACTCTCAAATTGTCTCTGCTCCTCTTTGCACACTTTCAAAGTAGATGTCTGATGTTTCATTAAGAGAAAAGGTAAAGGACCCAAATAATCCATTTGTCTCAGGCACCTACATACCAACACATAAAGAGCTAATTTAAGATAACAAAGAATTACGTATATGTGTGTGTTACCTATGCACGTATAAATACGTATACACACATATACACATATGTGTGTGTATGTATTTTCACATCTTGGAGAGCTTCAGACTCAGTGAGCAGGACTCACTTGAGGAGAATATGGTGACAAAAAGAGTCTGAACTATTCCAGAGGAACAGGGTTACTGGGGAGGGGCTGGTAAGGAATCCTGTTTATAGGCATTCAAAGTGAGACGCTCAATGGAAAACACAGGTGGGCAGGGTCAGCAGGAGAGATGCCAAACGTTAACATTACGGTAGGAGTCCCCCAGGCCCCAGCCAACGGAGATGGAAGGTAGGACTCTCTTGAAGCCAATTCTAGCATAGAAGCAGCACACTGTCACCTTGGAGGGCTTCAACTACTCTGGAACCTGTTCAAAGTCCCAGTCAGCTAACCAGGAACAACTGACAAGTTCCTGACCTAGTATGCTGACATCTTCACGTTCCACAGGTACATAAGGTGAGTCAGGGAATGGTTACTCTGGCCAAAGAAGAAACCTGTTGGTGAAATCAAACGAGAACCATAGGAGAAAGAGATCATGCCATCTTAGAATTTGTGGCAAAAATGTAGGGGGTGTGTGGCACAGGCTCTAGGAAGGCAGAATTAAGAAGTCCTGAGAACAGAGACACGTGGTTCCATTTCATGAGACTCTAAGAAGAAAGCTCTTAAAGTGCATTTTTGCTTGGGCATTGAAAAAATTCTTAAGCAGGTGGGGAAGGCAAAGGAAAGCAGCAGATGTACTGGTAGCTATTCTAAAAGAACAGACAAAAAATGAACAGAAAAGCACATCAGCAATCAGCATGAAAGAGTAGCAAGACTTGGAAGGACCACATGAGGAGGCCAAGGTCCAAAACAAATTAAGGTTTACAAAAAGGCTAGCAAGGGCTTCCCTGGTGGCGCAGTGGTTGAGAGTCCGCCTGCAGATGCAGGGGACAAGGGTTTGTGCCCCGGTCCGGGAGGATCCCACACGACGCGGAGCGTCTGGGCCCGTGAGCCATGGCCACTGGGCCTGTGCGTTCGGAGCCTGTGCTCCGCAACGGGAGAGGCCACGGCAGTGAGAGGCCCGCGTACCGCAAAAAAAAAAAAAAAAAAAGACTAGCAAAAGCAAAAAGGGTATTTTTAGAGTGAAAAGGCAATTTGCTTGATGATAAAATGTAATGCTGAGAAAGCAGAATTTCTCAACCTCTATTTTGCTTCCATATTCTCTATCAAAGGGTATCAATTTGGGGTTAAATGGGAGAGAATTAACAATCCTAGAGGGAAAAAAAGTTCCAGATGGGTGAGGAGGGTAAGATCAAGTCTGTTCACTAAGTAATTTCTACCAGGAAAACTGGTAAAACTTGCACATAAGGTCACTGAACTGAAGAAAGTTTTAAGAAATTATATTGATAAAAAGAGAAATCTTGAACGAATGGAGACATAATTATTGTTCCAGTTTGCAAAAAGCAAAAGGTGGATAGTGGACTTTTCAACTATAGAGAAGTGAACGCTTCTTGGACTCAATTCTAAAAAGGATTCTTCCTTTTTTTTTTTTTTTGATGGAGTGGACATGGAAGGGAAGAAACTTTTTTTCTGGTTATATAAGAAAAAAAACCCGCATACCTATAGAAAATTGAGAAAGTAGAGAAAAGTATAAATAACAACCACCCATGTTTCCATGACCCAGAAATAACCACTGTTAAGATGTTGACCTACTTCTTCCTAGTGAATACATACAGTGAATACATCTTTACTTTTCATTTATAGTATACAATTTTCCCATATTATTTGGAACTCTTCATGAGGAGAAGAAAGAGAAAAGGAGATCCAAAATGTATTAAAAGAGATTATGGCTGAAAAATTCCCAAACCTAAAGAAGGAAACAGATATCCAGATACAGAAAGCACAGAGGGTCCCAAACAGGTAAACCCAAACAGACCTACACCAAGACATATTATAAAAAAAATGGCAAAAGTTAAAGAGAGGATTCTAAAGGCAGCAAGAGAAAAACAAAGAGTTAATTACATAGGTTCCCCCATAAGGCCATCAGCTGATTTCTCTACAGAAATGCTGCAGGCCAGAAGGGAGTGGCAAGATATAGTCAAAGTCCTGAAAGGGAAAAATCTGCAACCTAAGGTACTCTACCAAGCAAGATTATCATTTAGAATAGAAGGAGAGACAAAGAATTTTTCAGACAAGCCAAAACTAAAAGAATACAGCAATACTAAAACTATCCCCTAAAAGGAAATATTGAAAGATCTTCTCTAAATAGAATATATAGAAAAGAGAAAATCACAATTGGAAAGCAAATCACCTAAATAAACCAGTACACAGATTAAAAAAAAAATCAAAAGATTTCTGTGAAAGTGATGATAACCACAATGAACAGCAAAACAATGAACATGAAGATGTAAAAGAGGACACCAAAATCATAAAATGTGATGGAGGAGAGTAAGCAAACATAGATTTTTTAAATTTCCTTGAATGTGTTTGAGCCTATGTGACTACTAGTCTAAGGCAAGTAGATATGCAATGGGGTTAACATACTTGAAAAACAGGGTTACCACAAATCAAAAACATAAAATAGACTCACAAAAACCAAAAAGAAGAGAACATAAGTATAATACAAAAGAAAATCATCAAACCACAAAAGGAAAAACAACAAGAAAAAGGGACAAAGAAGAAATATAAAATCAACAGGAAAATAATGTTTAAAATGGCAATAAATACATATCTATCAATAATTACCTTAAACGTCAATGGACTAAATACTCCAATAAAAAGACAGAGTGGCAGATTAGATTAAAAAACAAAAGCCTACAAGATGCTGCCTACAAGAGACCCACATTAGGGCAAAGGACACACACAGACTGAAAGTGAGGGGACAGAAAAAGATATTTCACATAAATGGAAATGACAAGAAAGCGGGGGTCACAATACTCATATCAGACAAAATAGACTTAAAACAAAGGCCATAAAGAAAGATAAAGGACACTATATAATGATAAAAGGATCAATACAAGAAGAGGATTTTATGCTCATCAACATATATGCACCTAATATAGGAGCATCCAAATACATAAAACAAATACTAACAGACATAAAGGGAGAAAATGACAGGAATACAATAATAGTATGAGACTTTAACACCCCACTCACATCAATGGACAGATCTTCTCTGGACAGATCTTCTAGACAGAAAATCAATAAGGCAACAGAGATCCTAGATGATACAATAGAACAGTTCACATTTTCAGGAAATTACATCCAAAGAACCAGAATACACATTCTTTTCAAGTGCACATGGAACATTCTTTAGGACTGATCACATACTAGGACACAAAACAAGCCTCAACAAATTTAAGAGTATAGAAATTATCAAAAGCATCTTTTCTGACCACAATGGCATGAAACTAGAAATCAACCACAGAAAAAAGAAATGAGAAAAAAGCAATTACATGGAGGCTAAACAACACGCTACTAAAAAATCAAACAATGGGTCAATGATGAAATCAAACAGGAAATTTAAAAATACCTTGAGACAAATGACAATGAAAACACAACCATACAAAATTTATGCAATGCAGCAAAAGCAGTTCTTAGAGGGAAGTTCATAGTGATACAAGCCTTCCTCGAAAAGCAATAAGAACTTCAAATAAACAACCTAACCTACCACTTAAGAGAATCAGAAAAAGAACAAACAAAACCTAGAGTCAAAAAAAAAAAACAAAAAAACCCTAGAGTCAGCAGAAGGAAGAAAACAATAAAGATCAGAGAGGAAATTAATAAAATAGAGACTAAAAAACAATAGAGGGCTTCCCTGGTGGCAAGGTGGTTAAGAATCAGCCTGCCAATGCAGGGGACACCAGGGTTTGAGCGCTGGTCTGGGAAGATCCCACATGCAGCAGAACTAAGCCTGTGTACCACAACTACTGAGCCTGTGCTCCAGAGCCCGTAAGCCACAACTACTGAGCTCATGAGCCACAACTACTGAAGTCCGTGTGCCTAGAGCCCATGATCCACAACAAGAGAAGCCACCACAATGAGAAGCCCGTGCACCGCAACAAAGAGTAGCCCCCACTCGCTGCAACTAGAGAAAGCCCACGTGCAGCACGAAGACCCAACGCAGCCGAAAAGAAACTAAATTAAAAAAAAAACAACAGAAAGAAAAATCAATAAAATCAAGAGCTGGTTCTTTGAAAGGGTAAACAAATTGACAAACCTCTGGCCAGGCTCACCAAGAACAAAATAAACAAAATAAGAATTGAAAAAGGAGACCTAACAACCGATACCTGCAGAAATACAGGAAACCATAAGGGAATACTATGAACAATTATATGCCAACAAATTTGATAACCTAGAAGAAATGGACAAGTTTCTAGAAACATATAGCCCACCAAACTGAATCAAGAAGAAACAGCTAATTTGAACAGACCAATCACTAGAAGTGAAATAGAATTTGTAATCTTAAAACTCCCTACAAACAAAATTATAGGACCAGATGGCTTCACAGGCGAATTTTACCAAACATACAAAGAGGAACTTATACTGATCCTTCTCAAACCCTTCCAAAAAACTGAAGAGGAAGGAACATTCCCAAAGACATTCTATGAAGCCACCAACACCCTGATACCCAAACCAAACAAAGACACCACCAAAAAAGAAAATTACAGGCCAATATCTTTGATAAATATAGATGCAAAAATTCTCAACAAAATATTAGCAAGCCAAATTCAACAACACATAAAAAAAATCATATGCCACAACCAAGTGGGATACATCCCAAGTTCACAAGGATTGTTCAACACACGCAAATCAATCAATGCGGTACACCACATAAACAAGAAAACACAAAAAACCACATGGTCATCTCTGTAGATGCAAAAGAAGCATTTCACAAAATTTAACATCCATTCATGATAAAAGCTCTTACCAAAGTGGGTATAGAGAGAACATATCTCAACATAAAAGCTATTTATGACAAACCCACAGCCAATGTAATACTCAATGGTGAAAAGCTGAAAGCCTTCCCACTAAATTCTGGAACAGGACAAGGATGCCCACTCTTACCACTTCTATTCAACATGATATTGGAAGTTCTACCCACAGCAATCAGACAAGAAAAAGAAATAAAAGGTATCCAAATGAAGGGAAGAGGTAAAATTGTCATTATATGCAGATGACATGATACTATATACACAGAAAACCCTAAGGACTCCACACAAAAACTACTAGAACTGAATTCATCAAGGTAGCAGGATATAAGATTAACATACAGAAATTGGTTGCATTTCTTTACACTAACAATGAAATATCAGAAAGGGAATGTAAAAAAACAGTACCTTTCAAAATCACACGCCCCAAAATAAAATACTTAAGAATAAACCGAACCAATGAGGTGAGAGTTGTATGCTAAAAATTATAAAATATTAATAAAAGAAATTGAAGAAGACTCAAAGAAATAGAAAGATATCCCATGCTCTTGGATTGGAAGAATTAATATTGTTAAAATGAGCACACTACCCAAAGCAATCTACAGATTTAATGCTATCCCTATCAAATTATCCATGACATTTTTCACAGAACTAGAATAATCCTAAAATTTATTTATTTATAAATAATCCTAAATCCTGGGTCCATAAAGGACCCAGAATTGCCAAAGCAATCTCAAAGAAAAAGAACAAAGAAGGAGGCATACGCCTCCCAGACTTCAGACAATACTACAAAGCTAAAGTAATCAAAACAGCATGATACTGGCACAAAAAGAGACATATGGATCAATGGAACAGAACAGAGAGCCCAGAAATAAACCCATACACGTATGGTCAATTAATCTTCGATAAAGGAGGCAAGAATATACAACAGGGAAAAGACAGTCTCTTCAGCAAGTGGTGTTGGGAAAGTTGGACAGCTTTCACCATACACAAAAATAAACTCAAAATGGCTAAAGACTTAAACATAAGACATGACACCATAAAGCTCCTAAAAGAGATCACAGGCAAAACATTCTCTGACATAAATAGTACCATTGTTTTCTTAGGTCAGTCTCCTAAGGCAATATAAATAAAAACAAAAATAAACAAATGGGACCTAATCAAATTTACAAGCTTTTGCACATCAAAGGAAACCATAAACAAAACAAAAAGACAACCTACAGAATGGGAGAAAATATCTGCAAATGATGCTACTGACAAAGGCTTAATTTCCAAAATATACAAACAGCTCATACAACTTAAACAAAAAAGCAAACAACCCAACTGAAAAATGGGCAAAGACCTAAACATTTCTCCAAAGAAGACATACAAATGGCCAACAGGCACATGAAAAGATACTTAACATCGATAATTATGAGAGAAATGCAAATCAAAAGTACAATGAGGTACCACCTCACACGGGTCAGAATGGCCGTCATTAAAAAGTATACAAATAAATGCTGGAGAGGATGTGGAGAAAAGGGAATCCTCCTACACTGTTGGTGGGAATGTAAGTTGGTGTAGCCACTATGGAAAACAGTATGGAAGTTCCTCAGAAAACTAAAAATACAATTACCATATGATCCAGAAATCCCACTCCTGGGCACATATCCAGACAAAATTATAATCCAAAAAAGATACATGCACCCCTATGTTCATAGCAGCACTATTCACAGTAGCCAAGACATGGAAACAACCTAAATGTCCATCAGCAGATGAATGGATAAAGAAGATGTGGTACATATATAGAATGGAATATTACCCAGCCATAAAATAGAATGAAATAGTGCCATTTGTAGCAACCTAGAGATTGGACCTAGAGATTGTCATACTGAGTGAAGTAAGTCAGAAAGAAAGACAAATACCAATGATATCACTTATATGTGGAATCTAAAAAATAGGACACAAATGAACTTATCTACAAAACAGAAACAGACTCACAGATATAGTGAACAGACTTGTGGTTGTTGGGGGGGCGTGTTGCAGGAGGGAAGGTCTGGGAGTGCGGAGTTAGCAGATGCAAACTAGTATATACAGGATGGATAAACAACAAGGTCCTACTGTATAGCACAGGGAACTATATTCAATCTCCTGTGATACACCATAACGGAAAAGAATATGAAAACGAATGTATATGTATGTATAACTGAATCACTTTGCTATACAGCAGAAATTAACACAGCATTGTAAACCAACTACAATTAAAAAAAAGAAAGTCCCTCAAAAAAAAATAGGTATGGTACACAGTATCAGATTTCAAGTTCAGGTATAATTAATACTGTATTTGTATTGTCTACCCTGTTTATAAATCCACAGTGATCCCAGACAAACTGGTATTTTTTCCCCTTTGATTTCAAAGAAAAAGAAAACTGGCCACCAAAACAGACAAAAAACAAAAAAAACTCCAACCCCTCATGAATATAATTTACTAGATTCATAATAGTCTATCATATGGATGCACAATAGTTTATGTAACCATAAATAACAGTAATAATAATAGTAATAATAAAGTAATGGCTTATAAATGCTAATAGAGGAAACCATGATCCCTGGGAGCCAGCATTCATTAATTCACCCAATTCACTAATTCCTTTATTCATGAATATTGATTTTCTACAATGTGCAGGCCTGGTCTAAAGTTGGAGATACAGCAGTGAACAAAACAAACAAAAATCCTTACCCTCATGGAACCTCCTTTCTAAATGGGAAAAGAGATAATACACAAGATAATGATAAATACTAAAGAGAAAAAATGAAGCAGGCAAAGAGGATAGGATGTGTTGGGGGGAAATAAAGATTTTAGCTGGAGTATCCAGAGAAGGCTCAGGAGATGAAGACCTAAAGAAGATAAAGGAAAGGCACATGGCTATCCAAGGGAGAGCATTTTAGGCAGGGGAAACAACAAATGCAAAGGCCCTGAGGTGGGAGCACATCTGGCATGTTCAAGCAACAGTGAGAGGCCAGCATGGTCAAAGCAAAATGAGAAAGAAAGGAAAAGGAGAAGGAAATGGGGAAAAGGATTAAGTAGGTCATGTACAGACTTTGTCTTTTCATCTGAGTCAGGAAGCCACTGGAGGGTTTTATGGAGGGAGAAATTTACGCTTTAAAAGGATCAGTATGGATGCTATGTTGAGAACAGACTGAAGGGAGAAGGGAGGAAGAAGGTGGACCACAGCCTAAAACAGACAGAATAAGATGGAGTAAAGCAATCAAATGACCAACTGGTTTAATGACTCTACACAAAAGGTTTCAATGAATAGACTGGGGTGACCTGAAGAGCAGTTTCAAATGACTGACAGATTTAAAAAAATAATTTGAATGATCAAGACGACATGCTAATCAAAAGCAAGGGTGAAATTGTGAAAAGAAATTGTGAGGCAGTCAGAGACATCTGAATGCCGACTGGATATTTAATGACATTAAGGAATTACTGATTTTTTAGGTGTGATAATGATATTGCGGCTATTTTAAGAAGAATTCTTATTTTTTAGAGATGTATACAAAATTATTTACGGATGAAATGACCCAATGTCTGGGATTTGCTTCAAAATAATTGAGTATATGGGGGGAAAAGTAAGTGGGGATATACATGATACAAGATGATGAAGCAGGGTGATGTGGATTCATCTTACTACTCTCTCTACTTTTGCTTATGATTGAAAATGTCAAACAAACAAGTTTTTTAAAAAAATCAAGAATGGCATATAGCTGAGAGCGATGGTAAAACAAATACACTGAATGGAACGATAAATATTCTGAAAAAATGTCCAGAGGCTAGAATTCTGGACCAATAGATAAAATGTAACAGGAAAGGCTAGAAACTGCTATATTTGGTTCCAAAACATCAAGTGAATGTACAAAATGGACAAAACCTAGATGAGTAGCTCCTATTTAAAAAAAAAAAAATTTAAGATTCTAATATACAGCAAGGTCAGCAAGTAAAATGCCAAAAATCTAAAGCAATCCCCAAGATGCATTAATAGAAGTAAAGAATTTTAAAAAGGGGGGTGGGGGGGTGCTCTTCCATGAGCTAACTGGCTTACACTTGCTATTGTTTGCCATCTAAGAGGGCTATGTTTAGATACTTGCAACTATGTCATATGAGGAATGGATGAGGCAGCTAGGGATGTCAACTTAGGAAAAAAGATGGAAGAAGGGGACGTGACACTAGTCTGCAAATTCCTGAACTCATCATCTTTCCCCTTTAATCTACTTTGCTTCATTACTATTTTGGTAAAGGGTGTTACCATCTATGTATTCACCTAAGCCAATAAACTGAGAATAATTCAAGATGCCTCCCTCTCTCTCATGCTCCACGTCTATTTAAAAATGTCTCTTAAAATTGTTTTCTTCCCTCCTATCCAACGTTGATGCCTCCCCTGCTCCATTTACTCCTTCTTATTCCTGTACCCCTATTTCCCTTTGGGAATCACTCTCAACTCCACAGTGGTCAATCAGCATATTCTTTCTACCCACAGCACTGCAAATAGCTTAACTCAAGCTAGTAAGATGGGAGGATGTGTTAGCTGGAACTATTGGGAAAGAATAGGTGTGGGAGGAGGGGGAGGGGATAAGAGTAAGATGGGAGTGAAGGAAGAGTTCAAAAGAACAGAAACATTCTTTCTCTGGACAATTAAGGGTGAGGAGGTGATATCTGGAACTGTTGCAACTATTTTTGCTACCCTGAGAAGTCAACAGACAGAGTCAACTTGAGAAGGAACCCAGAAGTGAAAAGGACACAGAAAATCAGATTGTGAATCTCTAGATCAAACCACACAGGAGGCCAATTCTAACACAGGGTCTTTTCATTTGGACTAATCAATACATTCTCTTTTTGACTTAAGACAGTTCAGCTGAATTTCCTGTGACTTATCATGAGAATCCTAACTGATGAGCCCAAAGACATTCGCTTAATGATGCTCATGTCTCAACTGGACTACTGCAACAATATTCTCCCTGAAAAAATCCTCACGATACAGACTTAATACTGTTGCCAAGGTGTCCTTTCAGACTGTATGTTTCTCTTCTACTCATAAACTTACAATGGCCTCCTCTTCCTTTAGAATACTATCCAAACTCCTTAAGTATGGCAGAAAAAAAAAATCTTTACAGTTTGGCCCCAAGTCTCATCTCTTACAACTCTAAAGCTATTTCAAGGCTCTGGGTGTTGTTTTTGCTCTGTGTTCCCTCTGCCTGGAATGTTCTTCTTAATCTGGCTAATAAAAACACTTTAGAATTACCTCCTCAATTTAGCCAAGGAATGCAAGGTTGGTTTAACACCCCAAAATCAATTATGTAATGCATCATATCCACAGAATGTAGGACAAAAACCCCATTATCGCTTCACTAGACACAGAAAAAGCATTTGACAAAATTCAACACCCCTTCATAACAAAAATACTCAACAAACTAGGAATAGAAGGGAACTCCCTCAAAGGGCATCTTTAAAAAAATCCACAGCTAGCATTACCCTTAATAGTATGAAAGCTTTCTTAAGATTAGGAACAATCAAGGATGTTCCCTCTTCACTGCTTCTATTCAACATTGTACTAGAGGTTCTAGCCCAGGCAGTTAGGCAAAAAAGAAAGAAAGAAAAGGCATGTAGATTGGAAAGAAGTAAAACAATCTCTGTTCGCAGAGAACAAGACCATGTATTGGAGCTAATAAACAATTCAGCAAGTTTGCAGAATACAATATTAATATACAAAAACTGTGTTTCTAAAAAATAGTGAACAATTTGAAAATAAAATAAAATAATTCAATTTACAATAACAGCAAAAAGAATAAAATACTCAGGAATATATTTAACAAAATAAGACTTGTATACTGAAAACTACAAAGTTCTTTGAAATCAATTAAAGACCCAAATAAATAAAAAGAAATCCTATGTTCATAGATTGAAAGACTTAATATTGTTAAGATGGCAATACTCTCCAAATTGGTCTACAGATTCCACACAATCAAAAATCCCAGCTGGCTTCTGCAGAAACTGATAAGCTGATCCTAAAATGTGTATGGAAATGCTGGGCCACAAGACTCAGAAATTAATCTTGAAAAAAGAACACAGTTGGAAGACTTAATGCTTCATGACCTCAAAACTACAAAGCTACAGTAATCAAGACAGTGTGGTACTGGTATAAGGATGGGTGTATATGATATTTGTATCAATGGAACAGAATTGAGAGTCCAGAAATAAACTCTCACACTTACAGTCAACTGAATTTCAACAAGGGTGTCAAAACAATTCAATGTAAACAGAATAGTGTTTTCAAAAATAATGCTGGGATAAATGTATATCCACATGAAGTTGGACTTCTACCTCACACCATGTATAAAAATTAACTCAAAATGGATCAAAGACTTAAATATAAGAGTAAATACTATAAAACTTGAAACATGGGCATAAATCTTTATGACCTTGGATCTGGCAATTATGTTTTTAGATATGACACCAAGAGCAGAAGAGAAGAAAATAAGTCAGACTTCATCAAAATTAAAACTTTTCTTAAAAGGACACCATCGAGAAAGTGAAGACAACTTACTAAGTGGAAGAAAATATTTGCAAATCATGTATCTGATAATGAACTTGTACCTAAAATACATAAAGAACTCTTACAACAATAAGAAACCCAATTTAAAGATGTGCAAAAGTCTGAATACACACTTCTCCAAAGAAGATACACAAATAGTCTATAAAAGATGTCAGTGTTGTTAGTCATCATGGAAATACAAAAAAAAAAAATCACAATAAGATACCACTTCACACCCATTAGGATGGCTATAATCAAAAAGGCAAGCAATAACAAATGTCGGTGAGGATATGGAGAAAGTGGAACCCTCACACTAATGGTGGGAATGTAAAATGATGCAGCCACTTTGGAAAACAATCTAGCAGTTCCTCAAAACTGCTCATAGAGTAATCATATGAGCCAGAGATTCCACTCTTAGTTCCAGCTACACTAAAATGCTTACATTTCCCAAATGCATATACCCAAGAGAAACCAAAGCATGTATCCATACAGAAATCTGTACACAGATGTTAACAGCAGTGTTATTCTTAATAATCAAAACCCAAAATGCCCTTCAACTGATGAATGAATAAAATGTGGATGGAATATTCCACACAATGGAATATTATTCAGCCATTAAAAAGTAATGAAGTACTCGGGCTTCCCTGGTGGCGCAGTGGTTGAGAGCCCGCCTGCCGATGCAGGGGACGCGGGTTCGTGCTCCGGTCCGGGAAGATCCCACATGCCGCGGAGCGGCTGGGCCCGTGAGCCATGGCCGCTGAGCCTGCGCGTCCGGAGCCTGTGCTCCGCAACGGGAGAGGCCACAACAGTGAGAGGCCCGTGTACCGCAAAAAAAAAAAAAAAAAAAAAAGGAATGAAGTACTGATAAATGCTACAACATGGATGAACCCTGAAAACATGCTATGTGAAAGAAACCAGTCACAAAAGATCACATATTGTATGATTCCATTTATATGAAATGCCCATAACAGGCAAATCTATAAAGACAGACAGTAGATTAATGGTTGCCTAGGGCTGAAGGGGTTGGGGAGTGTTGAAGGGTGATGGCTAAATAGTATGGGTTTTGGGGGGGTGAAAATAATGAAATGTTCTAAAAATTGATTGTGCTAATGGTTGCACAACTCTGTGACCATGCTAAAAACCATTCAGCTACACACTTTAAATGGATGAATTGCACAGTATGTGATTTATATCTTAAGAAAGCTATTACCAAAAAAAAAAAAAAAAAAAGGCTCTCCTTCTCCATGACACCTTTCTTGAGCCACCAATAAAACTGACCATTCTGGGCTTCCCTGGTGGTGCAGTGGTTGAGAGTCCGCCTGCTGATGCAGGGGACACGGGTTCGTGCCCTGGTCTGGGAAGATCCCACATGCCGCGGAGCGGCTGGGCCCGTGAGCCGTGGCCACTGAGCCTGCGCGTCCAGAGCCTGTGCTCCGCAACGGGAGAGGCCACAACAGTGAGAGGCCCGTGTACCGCAAAAAAAAAAAAAAAGAATACAAAAAAACTGACCATTCTAACATGTGTCTCCCCACTTCCCTGCAAGGATTTGAGTACCTGTAATTGACACTTTTTTGCACTTATTTAATGTCTGTTTCCCTCTACTAAACTGTGGATTCAAGGCAGGGATTTGGCTCATTTTTTCACGGAATTAACAATATTTATACGTTGTGTGTAAACTATGTAAAAGTGTACATCATAAATATTTGCTAAAAGACTATCCTAACAGTTGTTACATGGAAAAGGGACTGTGCTTGTTCCACATATATGCCAATGGGCAGAAATGGAAGCTATTGATATAATGGCACGAATTTTAGGAATTTTCAAATAATCAGGGCTGTCCCTTTATTCAAAACAGGGGTGTCTGGGTTCTGTGGATTCTCTGAGTTGATTCTCAAATTCTGAATGTATGTATAAAAAGCATGTGCATTCTTCCTGGGAAAAAAATCCATAACTTTCATCAGATTCTCAAAGGGGTATATAACCCAATAATGGTTAGGATTCACTGTTTTTAAAATGTCAGTGTACCAGGGCAGGGATTTTAGTTAGCAAATTTCAGTTACTGGAATACATCATTCAAGGTAGGTTTTTGCCTAGATTATACTACTTTGGTTAATTAATGCAAAAAGAGAACTCACAATATTAGTATCTTCATAATCTTATTCATTTAAAAGTATTTATTGATTGTCCATTATATGCCAACTGCTGAAGAAATAATAGTAAACAAGACAAAGTGCCTGCCCTCAGGAGCTTACATTCTAGAAGGTGGAGACAAAAAAAAGAGTAAATAAATAAGAAAATGTCGTATCATAGAGTAATGCCTTCAACAGAGAAAATAAAACATGATGAAATAGGGAATGAGGGGAGTGTAAAGAGTTATTTTAGGAGCAGGAGGCTTTTGAGGACATGAGCCACCTTGTCTCCTTGCATGGCCTCGCGATAAACCTTTCTCTGCTCCAAACGCCGACGCTTCGTCGGGCACATGAACTTGCATTAATATTTGTGCCTGTTCAAACGACAGACGGTGCAACTTTTCAGTGACTCCTTCATCTCCTATGTTCACCCAGCAGTTCTTTCTAAGAATCATCTCTTAATCTCTCCCTTCTCCCTCCTCTCTTCCTGCACTGTCCTTACCCTCAAGGGTCTCTCAGTCACCAACATTTACAGTGTAGGGCCTTGTATATGATAGGATGGAGTTAAGTGCAGCACATGTGTGGGGCACCTGGGGTCAGGAGGTGGCCAGGAACGACTTCCCAGAGGAGGTATATTTTGTCTTCAGACCTGAAATGTTGTGTAAGTCATGTGGGGTGTGGTGAAGATGGAACTTGGGGTTTTCTAGCACAGGAATAACAAAGAGGCATAAACTAGATGAATTCATAAATAGGATGTGAACTTGGTTAATTGCATGTTATTGGGTCCGGCTTCTAACCTTTTATTTCCCTCGCTTTGGCATTAACCTCTAGAAAACGTGATTATTTTTAAAGCCCCTCATTATCCTCCCCACTTCTAGGCACTTTTCGTATTCAAGTTTTCTTCTGCATCTGCCAAACTAAATCTTCTCTAAGCTTGGCTTCTTAGTTTCTTTGAACTACTGAAAAACCTGGGAAGACTTGATACTGAGCAGGACACTGTGGAGCTCCTGGGCACAAAATTCTGTGTCCCTCATTACTCGATTACAGAAAATCGGCTTCATTCGGCCTCCATGACCTTCCCAGAGTTCCAACTAGCAGGTTCAAACAGTTTTTAATTAGGGAAGGGAGGGGATGCGGAGACAAGGGAGGAACAGTGAAAAGAAACAGTAGTGTCAGAAGTTCCTTAATGGTCCAGTGGATAGGACTCAGTGCTTTCACTGAAGTGGCCTGGGGTTCAATCCCAGGTTCCCCTGGTCTGGGAACTAAGATCCCGCAAGCCACGCAGTGTGGCCAAAAAAAAAAAAAAAAGTTATTTTAGCTAGGGTCATCAGGGAAAGTCTCTCTGAGGAGATCACATTTGAGCTGAAACGTGAGCAATGAGAAGGAAGCTGAGAAAAGAACACTTCAAGAATGAAGGGAACAGAAAGTGCAAAGATTCTGAGATGAGAACATTGATTATTACCACCTGCGTTAAGAGAAAAAGCCATGTCTAAACGCCTCTCTATACAACATTCAGAAGAGTGTCTCCCACTCACAGTGAATAGAACTTATTCAAGATAATTCAGCATAATGAAAATTCACTGTGATGAGACTATTCTAAACAAATCTTTACTGCTTAGGGTCATCACAAATTTACTCTTCTTCAATGCAGACAATATCATTAGACAAAGTGAGTAAAACCTTTGGGGTTTTGTAATAAAACAGAAAGAAGAAAAAAAACCACCATGTACTTTTTTTTTTTTTAAGAAGTCTCTCCCAGGTAGAGTTTTACAAAGATTATTAAGCAAACTCTATAAACGATTATGAGTTCGATCTGCTCTCCATCCCTAGAGCTTGGTGCTTTCCGTTTCTAGTATTTACTATCTGTGAGGTACAAGAGGGTGGAGTTACAGCCAGCGTATACAAATTAGAGGGAAATGAGTTTCAGTTCAAAAGCAGCTGTCCAACAATCAACAGGTTGAATATCAGTGTAAGTGTGGAGACTGTAAAACCATGACTCAAGTTAGCGTAACTTCACGACCTACAAAGGACTGTTCCAGTTCTTTCTCCCAGCCTTGGCATCCCTGTCGTGTTACACTCACCCATAAAGTCCCAGAATGCAGACCAAACAGTGGATTTTTAACCACCACATACATCATGCCAATAACAAAAGATTGACAAATACTTGTTCAGGTAAGGGCAACGCAGAGCTTTGTTCATCTCAGCAATTTAAATTCTTACTATTAAAATCTTCAAGTTATATTTACAAAGGCACAAAAAAAGCCTGAAGCAGTGAGCACCCAACACCAAACTGAAAGTACACAATGAATTAAGGTTAACAGTACCAATTCCAACTATTTCATTCAAATGCACGACAGAAAGCATACGGAAGCCCTGAAGAGGGGAATCCAAGAGGGAGCCCTCCTGACTCAGAGCACCTGAGCAGACGGTGACTAGTTGCGTTAGGCCAGTGAGGGGAAGGGGCTGCCAGCAACCGGGGAGTGTGCCCAGGCTTGTCTGCGTGCGCTCCTGGTCCTGCCTGCGGTGGAAGGTCAGGAGGGACCCGCTCGGGCTGCTGCCCGCTGGTGTCAAAAGAACCCAGGGGCTTGGCACCTCCCACACGCCGCCGGGTCCGCCTTCTCTAGCGGGGACGGAGATTCCCGGAGCCGCCCTCCCTGTAGCATCGCTTACCTTCGGTGAGCGGCGGTGGCTCCTGCCGCTTTCCGCGGGACAAAAAGGCCTTGGGCAGAAGCAACGACACAGCCAGGACGAGCCCCGAGGCCAAGGCCACCCTCTGCACGGTGGAGTACGCCATGACCACCCGCCCTCACCGCAGGTGAGCTCCAACCGGAACCGGAACCAGAAGTGGAACCGCAAAGCCCGCGGCCTCCTTCGACCCCACCGAGAGCTGCGCAGACGGCGCCGCGCGAGGGACAAGTGACCAGGCGCCTCCGGCTCCGCGGCGGAGGGCTGACCTGCTCCCCCCGCGCGGTCACCTGGTGCAATGAGTGGTACCCGCGCCCTCTCATTTGTACCGACTAGACACGCCTTCCACGCCCCACGCCCACCTCGGCGTCCTACCGTCGAAACAACCGATGGTCGTCCCTCCTCTCCATCCAGCTCACCACACTGCTCACTCCCCGCCCCAGACCGCCCATTAATTTCCTCGTTAAGGCCCCACCCAGGCCCCGCACCTCCATTGTCCATCTGCATACCAAGGTGATGATACTACGACGCAGCTGTAATGCGTTTTAAGCTTTCCATAGCTTAAGATCTTTCAGAAACTCCTCTTTATCCTCATAGAAAGGTCAAACTGCTATGACCTCAAGGCCCTGCGTGGTCCGGTCTTACCAACGCTCCGTGCAAACTAGATCATTTGCTATTTCCCCAGCATATTTCTTGCCTTCAGGGAATCTCTGCTTATCGTGTTACCTCTGCCTGGAAAATTACTAACGCATCTCCACCTGTTAAAAACTTCTCTGAAGAACAGCTGAAAAGTACTACCCTCATGAAACTGTTTTAGTCAGCCTCTCCTTCCTCTGTATCCCCACAGATCTTCGTTACTGTCTTTATGGCTTTATTTAATAAACATTCTTTCGGTTCTTACTATGTATCAGACCCTGAAATGGCACTACAGAATCTGATGAATAAGATGGCTTCCGTATGGGGTAGGTAGTTACAGAAACAAGAAAATGCAGGAAAAATGATGGACTCTGGAGCAGTCAGCTCAACTGGAAGGAGGAGGAATGAGGAGAAAACTCCTGAGAGTAGGTGAAATCTGAGTATTTGAAGAATGAGTAAGTTACTAGGCAGACAGGTGGGAGGAGCTAGGAGGGTATACCAGGGAAAGGATGCAAAGGCGTAAACTCGAAGCTTCCTTACGTGTTCTGAAAACTATTAGTAATTCGTTTTAGCTGGGCCATGGGATTGGTGACAGGACATAAAGTGATAAGGCAATGTAAGCAGGAACTAGGTTATGAGAAACTTGGATATAATTTCCAGTTAAACATGGCAGACGGAGCACACCCACTTATCTTTGCTTTCCCCAGACACCTCACAATAATGAAAATAAAAAGATAGAGTGTATCAACTAAAAGACTAGAGAGAATGGGAGAAAACATGACAGCAGACAACAAATGTCAGAATTTTATAAGATGCAACGTTATCCAATAGAAATATAAGGCCAGTCACATATGAATTTAAAATTTTCTAGTAGCCTCATTTAAAAAGTGAAAATAAACAGGTGAAGTTAATAATATACTTATTTAACCCCAAACACCCCAAATATTATCACTTCCACATGTGTAGCACTAGTCAGTCACATTTCAATGGCTTAATAACCATGTGCCTAGTGGCTACCACATCGGACCGTGCAGGTTTAGAGCATAAAAAGTGAAGTGCCTACAGAAAGAAAGACTCTAAGAAGCAAACAAATTTGGCCTTCAGGACCTATAAAGTACTAGGAATTGGAAGCACTGAGTTCCTTTAAGGGCAGAAATGTGGAGTGGGACTGAATAAAGAAGGATTGGTTGAAAGTCTGTCAAGAAGCAGTTGATATCCTCCAAATCTGGCTCCTCAATTACTGCAGCCAGGTGGTTGCCCCTACTGGCATCACTCAGGCATCATCATCATTGATATCATCAACAGCACTGAAAGTTATTGAGCACGTCCTATGTTCCAGGTGTTTTCCATATCATAACAATTGATTCTCCTAACAACTTTATGAAGTAAGAAATATTATGATGTACCCACTTTACAAATGAGAGAACTAAGGAACAGAAAGCCTAAGTAACTTGAACAACAACTACACAATATACATTGGAAGTTATTGTTTGAATCCAGGCATGCTTACTCCAAGACTTGCTCTCTTAACCACCAGTTTTACTTTCTGGAACCAGAGATGCTCTGGACTCACAGACAGCAGGTGCAGCTTAGGAAGGTGAAGACTGATGGGATAGTCTAAGAGGTGCAGAGGAATCCCAGATCACCCCCCAAATTCTCACTCGGGTGACTGGATAGACATTGATTCCATATAACAAGATTTTGAGGACAGAAGAATCAGATCTGTGAGAAAGATGAGTTCAGATTTTGATGAGTTGAGTTTGAGGTTCCATGAAATGTCCATGCAGAGCTGTCCAGTTGGGTATACGGGTCCGAAGCTCAGAAGAGACGTTTGGGCTGGAAACAAATATGGAAGTGATCAGCCCACCAATAGTAAATGAAGTCTGGGAGAAGATAACATTAGCAAGAATGCTCATGTAAATGATAAGAGGCCACAGTGGAAACTTAGGGTACACCCTTATGTTGAAATTCCCAAGTATGAGGACAGAAATGCAGTGGAAAAGAAGATACTGATCCAGGTGCTAAAATCTTGAATGAATGAGGAGTTACTGGAAGGATGAAAGGTGACAGGAACAGAGGGTGTAGTAAGCAATCAGATGACACGCTCTTCTAAGAGTTGTAGTTTGTTTTCAGAGTAGTTGTAGCAGTGGCAGCAGCAGTCACTCGGAGGCATACTTCTAAGTGCTTTACATGCATAAATCCTTTGATGATTATACAAAACTTCCTGAATAAATGCCAGCTCTTACTAGTAACTATTTGGTCTAATTCCATTTTTTATGGTTCTACACTCAGAACAAACCTCTTTTCCTTTCACTTGCAGTCCCACTGTCATGGAACTTGTAAATTACTCCCTAGCAGCTTCTCCTGTGTTGCTGGTATTCTTATCCCTGTGATAATCGCCTTCCCAATTCTCCTGATTTAGCTCCTTTCTGCTTTCTTAACACCCAATTTCAGCACAGAAGCAAACTGCTCATGGGCCACAAGATCCAAGGAAGAGAACCTACCTTCCTCTGATGTGCAGTAAGCGGTCGAGAGGGGCTCTCTCAGCCTTAGGCCCAAAGAGAGGGGACCTCTGTTTGCCTCCTTCTCCTTGGAATCTATTTCCATTCTGCCTTGTGATGACCGGCGGGGCTCCCTGATATGAGGCCCTCGAGGCACTGCAGCTAGAGCAACTTAACTGCAGCTGCTTCCAACTGACACTGCCTAGGGGCCCCGAACTGTCCGTCCATGAGAGACACTGGAAAGTCACTCAGTGTAAAGTTGTCATATTCATAGTCATTGATCATAGTCTAACCTTTAGCCCTCTGTCAAACAGGCTGTTTACTTACTTCTATGACTTAGTGATTTTCAAACTTGACATTTTTCTGATGACAGATCTTGAATCCAGAAAGCACGGTAAGCAGAAGGCTTGGGACGTCAAGGGGAGGAGATAGAGTCAGAGTAAAATACGTACTGAGCAGTATCCAGTTGTTTCTGTTTCTCTGGGGAACTCTAACACAGTGACTTTAGCTATTTCCGAAAATGTAATTCCTCCTGTTATCGAGGCTTCTCCATCCCAGAGGAGATTCCAAGGATGTACCTTGGCCTCTGAAAACAATTTTAAAGAGCCTATAAGGAAGCATAGCAGCTCCACTGTAGAGTCATGGACCCTTATTAAAGGCAGGAATCAGGGTGGTGAGCAGGGAAGTGAGACCCAAATATCCAGAAAACTGAGCAAGGCCTGTAACTTCAAAGCCCAGAATGAAAAAGCTAAAGGAGGCAAGCAGGAGATGGGACAGGATACACCCAAGACGGTACGCTGGACCAGGGCCTTGAGAGCTGGATGGGATTTCTATCAGGGATAAGGGGGATGTGATAAACATCTGCCGGTTGTGGTTGTCCGCAATCTTTTAAATAGCCTTTCTTTGTCAGATGTTAGACACATTGAGAACCTGACTTTCTCAATGTAGAATCCAACAAACTATATTTCCCCTGGCCCCTGGGGTGCAGATACATAACTCTGTTTCCCCAGTCAGATGTACCCATGCCTGATTTCGGTTTGGAAGTTATCTATGAGAGGAAACATCAATGCCTGGGCTGCCTTTTTTGACGGCCATAGGTGGTAGCAGAAGCGGAAGCTCCCGCGGTTGGTGGCGGCCACAAGTAGCTTCCTAAAGGCAGAGCAGAGGCCACGCAGGTCTGGGGTCAGTGGTGGCAGAGTTCCCTTACTAGGCTAGTTCCGTGGAGTTTTCCCAAGGTAGTTCTGGGGGTTATTCCAAGCTCTAGAGCCCCAGCTTTCTCACCTGTGAAATGGAGATTATACCACCCGCTTCCCCTCCCTCCCTCCCTCCGTGAGCTAGCAAATGTGATGGAGCCTGGAAGGCAATTGTGTGTGAGACCGAAACAGCAGCAGGAGCTGCAGCTCAAAGCATGTCCAATGAAAGGAAATTGGAATCCGAAAAGGGAAGATGGTTTCAGAGGAAAACCTACAGGGAGGAAGCCTCTAGAAGGCCCATATTCCTCACCCTAAAGCTCTACCCAACTGGGACTGTGTGGGTAAAGGTGAATGGCATGAGGACCCAGATTTCCTGGTGGCAAGGTGAGAATACCCTTACTGCTTTGCTACCAACACTCCTCGCTGGCCCCTGCCCCTGGAGACACAGAACAGAGAGAAGTCACAGTTGGATACCTTGGGCCTTTCTGCCTTCAATGAGAAGAAATAGTCTTTGGCTCCAATTAATTAAGCAAACTGATAGAAATTCCCTGCTTAAGTCACACTTTGCATATCCATAATCTCTGCACTACATTTTCTGTATACTTTGCCCCTGGGTAAAAAATGGTGAGCATTTAAATGCTTGCTCACATAATCTTGCTAAAGCACACTCCTGCCTATAAATATTCATGCCACTGCCAAAACATTTGCAAGCTTCCCCCAAAGGTGAAATGTGTGTAATGTACTTTGTCTTCTGGGTATAAATATTATCCAATACATTTTAGTTAATATGAATACACTAATTATTCCTGTAACCCTTTTAAAAAGGGTCATCTTCATGATGTGAATTTTTAAAAAATGTAATTACAGTAATTGGATACTTAATCTAATTAAAATTTGCTTTATCTTTAATGGGAATTTTTCTAAAGAGGCTGAATGACAATTGGTCTTTTGATAATGACTGTTTTCTTTCTGCAGGGAGATCAAGTTGGTGAAAACTGGAGAACCAGGCAGTTTTGTGTCTGTCAGTGCCTTTCTCCTTACGACTCAGTCCTTCTGTAGTGAATATGGGTTTGGGTAACTAAAGAGGGTAGAGGAAAGGACCAAGGGAATCTTTCCCATTCCAACAGTTGAAGCTACTCCCCTTCCTAGGAAGCAGCCCTCTGCTCCCCTGGACTAATGATTGGTCTACTCATGATTGGGCATGTGACCTAAGCCTGCTAGATCAGGGTTCCTCACAGGGCTTGCTGGAACTGGAGCTGGAAAAGCAGCAGCCCCACACTGCTTTGGGGGCCATGGGGCTGGAAGGGGTTGTTGTGGATGTTATAGGTGCTCCAGTGTATCCCATTGGTCCACCCTTGAGGTCACCTGCTGACAGTTCCTGCACAGAATTTGGGGTCGTTTCTCTGCATAAAGCCATTCTCTGGCTGGGGGAGCAAGGTAGGCCTGCTGGAGAGCTCCCATCCCCAGAGCAACTCTCAAACAATGAGAGAGGGGAGCTGGGAGATAAATACCTCAGCTTCCTTGCTCCAGGTGGACAACCGGAGGGATTCTCTGCACATTCCTTCTGAGGCATCCCAGTGGAATTGGGCTCTACCTGCTCCAGCTGTGACTGCTCATCCACACGCCCATTTTGGGGCTTCTTCCCCTCCCTTGTCTCACTTCCCCACTCCCTCATCATGCTTCTTTAGCTCATCTCCCAAATAGAGCAGTGCACCCAAACTCTTGCCTTGGAGTCTGCTTTCAGGGAGCCCAAACTAAGACAGATACACAGTTGGGGATTCCAGATAACTGTTTTCTCCACCATGTGGAATAGGCCTGTCTGAAGGAGGAGAACGAAGCCAGAAGAAACGAGCAGGAAAGAGGCGGATGGAGAGCGAGCCTGGTGGTGTTGAATCCTGGTTCCACCCCCAAGACTCTCCTTGCTCCTGATGCTTCCTTGATTCCTTGAGCTGCCCTGAATCTACCCCAGCTACGTGAGCCAATACATTCCTCCCATTTTTGGGGTGTGCATTAAGCTTACTTGAGTTGGACTTCTATCGCTTGCAACTGAAAGTATCATGACTCTTGCAACAAATAAGTGAATTTGCACACAAAGCATTCAGAAGAGAGCTTGCCTCAGATTAAATGCTACTACCATCACTGCTACTATTATTATTAAGTGCACATAGTTAGTTTTCAATGTCTAACCTGCTTCCAGAAAGGACTAGGGATCAAGGACCTAGAGCCTAGAGAAGAGTCATAAAGAAGTCAGTTTAATTCTAGCTAATTTCCTCCCTTTGGGCTTTTTTCATAACTTGATTGGATTGATGCCCACTTTCTCTCTCACTGGGAGATATTTATGCAATCAGTAACTATAGCTTTACTGTCTTCTTATTGATCACTAACAACGAGCAATTAAATATTATTCTATTCTGTTTAAGGGCCACATTGGTTTTGCTGTAATTTTGTTACCAAATCTGAGTGGCATAGACACTACTGCTCAGCATGAATGCCCAGTCAGGTTCAAGTCATGGCAGCTCTGACTGGCTGCAGGGTCACAGTAGGAATGTCATGAGTCCCACCCTCCAAAAAACATATTTAAAATTATATTTTATGACTGTACTGCTATAAAGACATGTATGTTAATATTATATATATATACATACATATATTATACATACATATATATACATATATTATTATTCTACCTAAAAATCCTTCTTTCCTTCTGACTTTAAGAGAAATTAAAGCATTTTAGTAATGTGGATGCTGCTTTCTGTTTTCCATGACACATAACAGTTTTTAATTGTATCAAGCATCATATAAGTAAAATGTTGCCATTTTTAGAAAAGTTGCCAGCAGACGTGTTTGCATTCTAGGCAAGATGAAAGACTTGATCTTGGCAGAGGGAAAATGTGTTCAGAAATCTTCTGGTTAGGCAAAGGCAAGGTCCAGAGGGTCATCTGGACTGAGTTGAGACAAGACAAAGGGGCTTCTCAGAATAAATTCAAGTGATGTTTTCCTTCAATGAGATATTGTTATATTGCAAAATCTGGGGCTACTTTTGGTGACCCAGAGACAGGAATTTGACAGCCTAGGGTCTGGGGAAGAGAAGGCAGGGTTTGAAGGCTGGTGATTTGTGGAGGAGCTTGGGCTAATAGAGAGTCAGCCAGGAAAGAGCTCCCTGGGATGGGCAATGCCTGCTGGCCTATGGATTTAATGCAGTGATATCCAGATTTTCCTCTTGCACTGATTCCTCTTATGATTTCTTCAAACCTTTAGAAAAGTCTGACACAACATGTGTCATTGGTGCTAGGGAATAAGGGAGGGGACTGTTCTCCACTCGGAGCAAGGAACTGCCATCTTGTAAGGCCAGGGCGGAGGCAGCAGCATTGAATCAGTAGAGAATGCTAATCCCAACAGCCAAGGTGGATGGAGGGCTGTGGGTTGGCCCGGTGAATGCAGAGGAGTAGGCTGCAGTGTATCCGGTCAAGAATGCACCTGAGGCAAAGGCTGTTTCTCCCAAATGTACTGGAAGACAGTGATCCTTCAAGCGAAAGGGGCAGAGACAGGGGTTGGATCCTGCTATGAAGTTAGGGGGTCCCAGGAAGCCAGGGTTCGTAAGTATCCTCACCTCTCTGAGTACATCTCCCGGGATGTCTCTTCCAGCTCCAGCCATACTGGCCTCCTTGCTGTCACTCACACGTGCCTGGGCAGTGCCACCCTGAGCCCTTACACTGTGCTCTCTGTTGGATGGTCTTACCCCAACCATCTGCATGGCTTGACCCCTCACATCCTTTAAGTCTTTGCTCAAATGTCACTTTTCTCAGTGAGATCTTCCTTGGCCAACGTTTTTAAGGTAAAACACCCCTTAGCCCCCCCTGTTCTGCTTTATTTTCTTCCATGGCACTTGTCTTAGTCTGTTTGGGCTGCTGTAAGAAAGTTCCACAGACTTAGAGACAGCAGATCTGTATTTCTCAGAGCTCTGGAGACTGTAAGTCTGAGATCAGGGTGTTGGCAGATTTGGTGTCTAGTGAAAGCCTGCTTCCTGGTTCATGGATGACCGTCTTCTCTGTGTTCTCACAGGGTGGAAGAGGCAAGGGAGCTCTTTGGGGTCTCTTTTATAAAGGCACTAATCTCACTAATGAGATTATGACTTAATCACCTCCCAAAGTCTCCACCTCCAAGTACCATCACATTGGGGGTTAGGTTTCAGGGGGATGCAAACATTAAGTCTACAGCAGCAACTTATCACCTTCTGCTGCTTATTACTTTCATTTCTCTCCTGCCCCTCTCCTCTAGACTATAAGCTGCATGAGGGCAAGGAGTTTGCTTGTTTTTGCATACCCAGTGCCTAGAGCAGTGCCTGGTACATGGTAAATTTCAATAATATTTGGATGAATGAATGAAGATGATAATGTCTAGATTCTACAGACAAAGTGCTTTGGAAAAACTAAACTGATTGGAAATCAGTTTACATGCCTATTATATAACACCTGAAAACCACAGTTGGGTAAATAAAGTGGGAACAGGTTTACAGTGAATGATTGATCATCCACATTCTTATGTTTGGCTTAGATGGTGTTTACCATGCTGTGGCTGGGTGGTTTTTAAATGGTGTTCTGTAGAAATTCAGGTGCTGCAGGGCTTCCTTTGATGTTTGTTCTTAATTTTATTTTCAAATATATTTTTAACTATTTTGAGAATAGAACACGTACTCGAATGCAGTATATATTAAATTTGAATATATTGACAATTTCTGTTGTATTAACGAGCACTGTCAGGTTAACTCATTTAAAAAAAAACTACAGCCTAAGGATAAAGATTCTTCATGCGTCTGCCATTTATATAAATATATTTGGATTTCTTATAAATTGTGTTCATAAAAGGTGATAAGTTTGGAGTTCTTCATTTGTGACACTTTATTCAATAAGGAATGCAAACAGATAACTGGTGATTCTCTATTGGAAAATAAGTTTTCTACTGTTTACTTTCAGGCTTCTGAAACAGGTTAATTGAAGATTATCCTGAGGTTGAAAGGCAAACTTAAAGTATGTTGCTGTCTTCACTACATTTCTCTGGCATCAGAATATTCTCACTACTATGCGATCAAAACAAAAGGCAGAAATAAATTGGGTGGCAAAACTGGTAAGTAGCAGAAACTCTCCTCAATAGCCCTTGTTTTCAATATTTTTTGAAATGGTAATTATTTGGGTGGTCTTCTTTTAATTTTGTTTTTCTTACGAAACTGATGCAGCTATGTGAATAAATAGTGTCACCACAAGGATACAGTCGCATGTGTTCATAAAGTTTTGGCACCTTATAGATCTTTACACTCTCCCTCACTTTCTGGGTTGATACAGCTGTTCATTCACATAGCGTTTTGAATGTGGAAAGTTGAATCACTGGGGATTTTTTTTTTTTAATTTTAAAACTGACAAATGTAAAATTCACTTTTTTTCCTATGAGTTTTATAGGTACGTAGATTCTTATAACCACCACCTCAGGATACAGAACAATTCCAACATCCCAGAGAATTCCCATGTGCTGCATCTTTGTCTTCAGATCCTCCCCCTACACCTTCTCCTGGAAACTACTTATCTGTTTTCTGTTTCTATGTTTTTGCCTTTTTCAGAATGTCTTATAAATGGAAAAATATAGTATGCGATATTTTGAGACCGAGTTCTCTCACTTAGCAAAATGCATTTGAGATTCATCCAAGTTGGTGTGTGTATCAGTAGTTCATTGCTTTTTGTTGCTGAGTGGTATTCTATTGTGTGGATACAGCAGAGTTTATTCATCTGTTGAAGAATATTTGAGTTGTTTTCAGTTTTTGCCAATTAAGAAATGTTGCTATAAACATTTGTGTACAGGTTTTTGTACACAAATGTTTTGTACGTAGAGAAATGGCTTTCACTTATCTAAGATAAATACAAAGAAATGGGATTCTGGGGACGTAGGTAACTGTGTGTTTCACTTTTAAAGAAACTGCCACACTATGTTTTCCAGAAGGCTGTATTATTTTGCTTTTCTACCAGGACTGTCTGAGAGTTCCAGTTGCTCCACATCCTCATCAGCACTTGATATTGTCAGTTTTTGTTTTTTAATTTTATCCATTCCAATCTATGTATACCAGAATGTCCCAATATTTTTAACTTATATTTATCTAATGACTAGTGTTGTTGAGCATTTTTCATGTGCTTATTTGGTAAAGTGTCTATTTAAAACTTTTGCCATTTAAACAATTGGGCTGTTTTCTTTTTGTTGAGTTTCAGAATTCTTTTCATATTCTGGGTACAAGCCATTTATCTGGTATATGATTTGCAAATATTTTCTGCCAATCTGTGGCTGATATTTTTCTTTTAAGAGTATCCTTCAAAGAGCAAAAGTTTCTAATTTTGATAAGGTCCAATTTATCAATATTTCCTCTTTTGGATTGTGTTTTTGATGTCATATCTAGGAACACTTTGCCTAACCCAAGGTCAAGAAGATTTTTTCCTACATTTTCTTCTGTTTCTACATTTCTACATTTCTTCATTTAGGTATATTACCAATTTTGAGTTAATTTTTTATATGGTTGCTTTTAATTCTTGACATTTCAAAATAATTGGTTGTTTTAATTATTTGATTTCCTTTTTTAAAGATAGTGATTTTGTTTTTATAAAACAAACATGTCTATTATAAGAAACAATACAGATACAAACAAGAAAGCTAATATCCACTCTGCTACCTGGAAGTAACTAGATTTTGTCAAAGAGGAGATTTTGCCTTGTTTATAGCCTGATTTATTAGCCTTTCCTATAAGGCTTTGGGGTTGTATGCTTAAGAAAGCTTTCCTTACTTTAAGCCTTATTTTTCCTTACTTTAAACAATATGCTATTAAATAACCAAGAGATCACTGAAGAGATCAAAGAGGAAATTAAAAAATACCTAGAAACATATGACAATGAAAACACAATGACCCAAAACCTATGGGATGCAGCAAAAGCCGTTCTAAGAGGGAAGTTTATAGCAATACAATCCTACCTCAAGAAACAAGAAATATCTCAAATAAACAACCTAACCTTACACTTAAAGCAATTAGAGAAAGAAAAACAACAAAAAAATCAGAGTTAGCAGAAGGAAAGAAATCATAAAGATCAGATCAGAAATAAATGAAAAAGAAATGAAGGAAACAATAGCAAAGATCAATAAAACTAAAAGCTGCTTCTTTGAGAAAATAAACAAAATTGATAAACCATTAGCCAGACTCATCAAGGAAAAAAGGGAGAAGACTTAAACCAACAGAACTAGAAATGAAAAAGGAGAAGTAACAACTGACACTGCAGAAATACAAAGGATCATGAGAGATTACTACAATGCCAATAAAATGGACAACCTGGAAGAAATGGACAAATTCTTAGAAAAACACAACCTTCCAAGACTGAACCAAGAAGAAGTAGAAAATATAAACAGACCAATCACAAGCACTGAAACTGAGACTGTGATTAAAAATCTTCCAACAAACAAAAGCCCAGGACCAGATGGCTTCACAGGCGAATTCTATCAAACATTTAGAGAAGAGCTAACACCCATCTTTCTCAAACTCTTCCAAAATATAGCAGAGGGAGGAAAAATCCCAAACTCATTCTACGAGACCACCATCACCCTGATATGAAAACCAGAAAAAGATGTCACAAAAAAAGAAAACTACAGGCCAATATCTGTGATGAACATAGATGCAAAAATCCTCAACAAAATACTAGCAAACAGAATCCAACAGCACATTAAAAGGATCATACACCATGATCAAGTGGGGCTTATCCCAGGAATGCAAGGATTCTTCAATATATGCAAGTAAATCAATGTAATACACCATATTAATGAATTGAAGGATAAAAACCATATGATCATATGATCATCTCAATAGATGCAGAAAAAGCTTTTGACAAAATTCAACACCCATTTATGATAAAAACTCTCTAGAAAGTAGGCAAAGAGGGAACCTACTTCAACATAATAAAGGCCATATATGACAAACCCACAGCCAACATCGTTCTCAATGGTGAAAAACAGAAACCATTTCCTCTAAGATCAGGAACAAGACAAGGTTGCCCCCTCTCAGTGCTATTATTCAACATAGTTTTGGAAGTTTTAGCCACAGCAATCAGAGAAGATAAAGAAATAAAAGGAATCCAAATCAGAAAAGAAAAAGTAGAACTGTCAATGTTTGCATATGACATGATACTATTCATAGAGAATCCTAAAGATGCTACCAGAAAACTACTAGAGCTAATCAATGAATTTGGTAGAGTAGCAGGATGCAAAATTAATGCACAGAAATCTCTTGCATTCCTATACACTAATGATGAAAAATCTGAAAGAGAAATCAAGGAAACACTTCCATGTACCATTGCAACAAAAGAATAAAATACCTAGGAATAAACCTACCTAAGGAGACAAAAGACCTGTATGCATAAAACTATCAGACACTGATGAAAGAAATTAAAGATGATACAAACAGATGGAGAGATATACCATGTTCTTGGATTGGAAGAATCAACCTTGTGAAAATGACTATACTACCCAAAGCAATCTACAGATCAATGCAATCCCTATCAACTACCAATGGCATTTTTCACGGCACTAGAACAAAAAATTTCACAATTTGCATGAACACAAAAGACCCCGAAGAGCCAAAGCAATCTTGAGAAAGAAAAACGGAGCTGGAGGAATCAGGCTCCCTGACTTCAGACTATACTACAAAGCTACAGTCATCAAGACAGTATTGCACTGGCACAAAAACAAAAATATAGATCAATGGAACAGGATAGAAAGCCCAGAGATAAACCCACGCACATATGGTCATCTTTGATAAAGAAGGCAAGAGTATACAATGGAGAAAAGACAGCCTCTTCAATAAGTGGTGCTGGGAAAACTGGACAGCTACATGTAAAAGAATGAAATTAGAACACACCCTAACACCATACACAAAAATAAACTCAAAATGGATTAAAGACCTAAATGTAAGGCCAGACACTATAAAACTCTGAAGAGGAAAACATAGGCAGAATACTCTATGACATCACAGCAAGATCCTTTTTGACCCACCTCCTAGAGAAATGGAAATAAAAACAAAAATAAGCAAATGAGATCTAATGAAACTTAAAAGCTTTTGCACAGCAAAGGAAACCATAAACAAGACGAAAAGACAACCCTTAGAATGGGAGAAAATATTTGCAAACGAAGCAACTGACAGAGGATTAATCTCCAAAATATACAAGTAGCTCATGCAGCTCAATATCAAAAAAACAAACAACCCACTCCAAAAATGGGCAGAAGACCTAAATAGACATTTCTCCAAAGAAGATATACAGATTGCCAACAAACACATGAAAAGATGCTCAACATCACTAATATTTAGAGAAATGCAAATCAAAACTACAATGAGGTATCACCTCACACCAGTCAGAGTGGCCATCATCAAAAAATCTACAAACAATAAATGCTGGAGAGGGTGTGGAGAAAAGGGAACCCTCTTGCACTGTTGGTGGGAATATAAATTGATACAGCCACTAGGGGGAACAGTATGGAGGTTCCTTAAAAAACTACAAATAGGGCTTCCCTGGTGGCGCAGTGGTTGAGAGCCTGCCTGCCGATGCAGGGGACACGCGTTCGTGCCCTGATCCGGGAAGATCCCACATGCCGCGGAGCGGCTGGGCCCGTGAACCATGGCCGCTGAGCCTGCGCGTCCGGAGCCTGTGCTCTGCAACGGGAGAGGCCACAACAGTGAGAGGCCCGCGTACCGCAAAAAAAAAAAAAAAAAAAAAAAAAACTACAAATAGAACTACCATATGACCCAGCAATCCCACTACTGGGCATATACCCTGAGATAACCATAATTCAAAAATGTACCACAGTGTTCATTGCAGCTCT
Organism: Grampus griseus; assembly: GCF_964374135.1. Taxonomy (NCBI): domain Eukaryota; kingdom Metazoa; phylum Chordata; class Mammalia; order Artiodactyla; family Delphinidae; genus Grampus; species Grampus griseus. The sequence continues at coordinate 63,748,258 of NC_139002.1, forward strand.
ATGTACAGGAGCCAGGACATGGAAGCAACCTAAGTGTCCATCGACAGATGAATGGATAAAGAAGATGTTGCACATATATACAATGGAGTATTAGCCATAAAAGGAAACAAAACTGAGTTATTTGTAGTGAGGTGGATGGACCTAGAGTCTGTCATACAGAGTGAAGTCAGTCAGAAAGAGAAAAACAAATGCCGTATGCTAACACATATATATGGAATAAAAAAAAATGGTTCTGATGAACCTAGGGGCAGGACAAGAATAAAGACACAGACATAGAGAATGGAATTGAGGACACGGGGAGGGGGAAGGGTAAGCTGGGATGAAGTGAGAGAGTGGCATGGACATATATACACTACCAAATATAAAATAGATAGCTAGTGGGAAGCAGCCGCATAGCACAGGGAGATCAGCCCAGTGCTTTGAGACCACCTAGAGGGGTGGGATAAAGAGGGTGGGAGGGAGATGCAAGAGGGAGGGGAGATGGGGATATGCGTATGCATATAGCTGATTCACTTTGTTATACAGCAGAGACTAACACAACACTGTAAAGCAATTATACTCCAATAAAGATGTTAAAAAAAATAATGATTCTTTTTTTTACTACTCAGAGATATATGTAGCAGTTTCCACTTGCTCAGTCTCACAGCTGCAGGATACATCTGCTCAGCCTAGTTCTTCAAATCCCAGTCTGGCCAGAGCTCTAGGCCCTCCCTCCACTTCAGTCAGTTTATAAATGCAAACTGCGATTGCCCACCAAGCCCCTCCTGGGCTTGCTGCTTCTGTTCCTGACTTGCTTCTGCTCGAATGCCATGCCCTGGTAGGTTATCAATTCTTGTCTCCATCACTTCTTCACAAATCTGCTTCTTCTCCTTTGGTTTTGGCATTTCCAATCCATCTCTATGTTGACCTGAGGCTTTCCTGTAGACTACGTTGGATTTGGCTCACTCCTTCAGATGGCTTCAGGCAGCTGGTACCCCAGTCCAGCCCTACCTGGTCAGCTCAGGAAGGAGGCTTGGGGAAAATGCCATCCTCAGGTTTCCCTGCAGACCCCCATGCACTCTCATTCCTCCTCCTTCTCATGCTCTCTCTATTGGGAGCATGCTGCCCTGAGTGGTTGCTTGGGGAGGTCTAGGTGGTCTCAGCCCTCAGCTTGGTAGAATGAGGACTTTCTGCAGCCCCGCTGGGAGCCCCCAAGGGGGATGGAGATGTGCTGCAGCTGCCACCTTTTTTTTTACAGCTTTTCAACAATCTGTACTCTTGGGCCTTTTCGTTAAGAGGGAGTGTGGGAATACATATGATTTACAATATAAACAATATACACTGACATGATGGGAATGAATAAAAGATGAATAAATAAAAATGCAGGAAAAAATAAGCCTCCTACCTTGGCCTTGCTCTGGGCAGCAAGGGGAACGGTAAGAACTCACAGCAGGACAGGGCAGTCGGTGACTGCTGCCTCAGCATTCTTCCTCACCAGAAGGCTAGGCGGCCTCCCTGCCCATCTCCTCTCCCAGAGCCCTCCTGCCTTCAAGCAGATCTTACATTAGGAGCTGACCTCTTCAAACTGGGGCAGGCTGGTGCACAGAAAAAGCACAGGACAGATACTAACTAGCATCACGACCTGGAGCATGTCAGCGTCTCTCCCTCCTGCTACCCTCCAGGTCTTGCTTTCCCCATCCATAAGCGAAAGGATTAGACTAGATGTCCTCTGAGTCCTTCAAAATGTGCTTTCGTAGTTCCTCTTATCTGAAAGCTCAGTGTGATGCACCCTATTTCTGGGCCTCAGTTTTCCCGTCCATAAAGTGGGGTTGTGGTGGGAGGTCTCAGAGGTCTCTTCCCTCTCTTCCCTGCTCTGCTACGTGGCTCTGACTCCCCTGACTTCCTTGCAGAGTTTACAAGCAGGGGCACACCCCACCCTGCCCCTCCCCTCCAGGCTTCATGTGCAGCTAGCTCTGGAATGGGCCTGGACCTGTGGGCTGGCAGCCCTTGGGCTGACTGGAAGCAGCATATCCATGTAGCCTCCCCTCCAGACCTATGACAGGTTGAGCCCTGTGGCCCTCTCTCCCTTGCCTGATCTCGTCTGGCATACCAGAGGGGACAGGCATCATCTTCTGCTGGAGGGGCCACGTGCCCCAAATCTCCTGCTCTGTGCCTGTACCTCCATGCTCGGGACTGAATCCGTCCTCAGGGAGCAACTATATAAGGTAGGGAGTTGGAGGCGAGGAACCCAAGACAGAGAGGGATGGGTACCCAGAGGGGGTATGAGAGAGGGTTTGGGAGGTCAGAGGAAGAGAAGGAGACTGGGACCTTCTGGCTGGGACTAGCAGGAGAGAGGGGCTTTCCTTGGACAGGACTTCTGGCTTGGGCCCAAATGCAGGGCAGCCCCCGGATCACTCCTCCATCCTCCCAGCAGATGGCACTGTGAGTATGGGAACCAAAGCAACAGTTTCTGGGATCACCAGCTGACAACTCTGCAGGCTAGAGAGCAGGAAGAGGACCACTGTCCCTCTTGTCAAAGAGCTGGATGACCAGATAAGGGGTCCTCTCTCTTGCTGAAGAGTCACCAACCCCCCTGGTGAGCTGCTAAGGGGAAGCTTGTCCAGGGGTGCTGGACCCGATGATGGCACGTCCCTTCTCTCTTTCCCAGGGGTCAGACCTACCTGCCCCGCCAGGCGCTTAGGCTACTGTGGGCCTGGGTGGGGTCAGGATTCGCCACAGGCCCTCAGGACACCCCCACATGGGGGCAGCCACCCCTGTGTAGCTAGCTAGCTCTGAGGCCATAGCTCGGCCCCAGCTCTCAGGTTAAAGCTGCTTCAGGCAGCTTTCCCCCGTCCATCCATTCCACCCCATCTCCTAGCCCTGCAGCACGGTTGGGTCGTGGGCCCTGAGCCTGTCCTCAGGGGCCCCTTCCCTAGGCACAACCCTATATGTCCCCCATGGTACCCCGAAGAATGGGGCCCAGAGAAGCAGATAACCGGCTCTTGTCATCCCACCCCTGGAACCCCACACTGGCTCCCAAGCCAGGACCAGAAAGAAGGTAATAGATGAATAGTGGTGGTGGTGGGGGGCCACTTGACTTTGGCTCTGAGGCCTCAGGTGGTGGAGGATAACTTTCTGTCTTACTCAGGGGTCTTTGGTGGGCAAGGAACAGAGCATCCCAAGGAAGGGAGGAAAAAAACAGGGAATCTGCATTTTCCAGCAACTCAAGGACAGGACCCTAACGATGCAAGGTGTCATGAGCCTGGACTGGCAGGTTCCAGATCTTTTGTGGCTGGTCTTCATATTCCTCACTGCCATGCTCCGTCACTAACCCTGCGAGTCTGCCCCTCCTCTCCCACACACCCTCTGTAGGCCTGTTGAGTTTCCAGCTCCTTTTAACTCATACTTTGTCGATTTCCGCTTGCCTTAACCCTCAATGGCCCTTCAGGACTCCTGACCACACGCTCAACTGCAAGTCATTTCTGGATGCATCTTTTTTACTTTCTTGCTCCTGCTACTAAGTGATTTTCTCCATATTTTATAATCCAGATTTCCAAACACAAGAATCTGATTTGCCAGCTCCTGGTCAGATACCAAAGTCTTGTCCAGTTGCCTGTGTTGGGGGATTTACATAGCACAGCACTTGCTGCCTAGTGGGGGTGATATCAGACACTGGGATGGCGTGCAAGGGGGCTGCTTACAGTTGGGTGAGGGGTGCCCTGTACAAGGGTGTCTGGCTGAGGGGGAAAGTGGGGTTTAACGTTCCATCCACACTCTTTAGCAAGCCACACAGCTTTGTGTGGGGCTGCACCGACCTGGAGGAAGGGAGGAGAGGGTACCTCTAGCTGAAGAGAAGTAGCCCTGTGATGAGTCAGATACTGTGATTATCACATAATCTTTTTATTACTTAGGACAATGCACCTCTTATCTATTCTCCATGCCACCCTGTATCAGCTAGCCTTTGCTGCATAACAAACCAACTCTCCCTGCAATGGACTGAATGTTTGTGTCTCCTCCAAATTCACATATTGAAGCCCAATGTGCCCAGGGTAATGGCATTTGGAGGTAACACCTTTGGGAGATAATGAGGTCATGAGAGTGGAGCCCTCATGAGAGATTAGTGCCCTAATAAGAAGGGTCACAAAAGAGATGATCTCTCTATCTCTCCCACATGTGAGGTTACAACAAGAAGGCAGCCATGTGCAAACCAGAAAGAGATTTCTCATCAGGAACCAAATCAACCAGCACTTGGATTTTGGACTTCCCAGCTTCTAGAACTCTGAGAAATAGGAGCTTGTTGTTTGAGCCACCCAGTCTATGGTCTTTTGTTATAGCAGCTCAAGCTGACTAAGACACTCCTCCGAATTAGTGACTTAAAATAGCAACCACTTATTATTGCTCATGAGTCCCTGGACTGGCTGGGTGGTTCTGCTGATTTGCACCTGGTTTCACTGATATAGGCTAAGCTTCTTCATGTGTCTGCCTTCAGCTAGAGGCTTAGCTATGGGCTGGATGACCCAGGATGGCATCACTCATACGGCTGATAGTTCTGCTTCTGGACGTTGGCTGACTGTCAGTTGGGAGAACAGTGGCAACTGGGCTATATGTCTCTCATCAACTAGCAAGGTACTCTGGACTTGCCCATGTGGCTGCTCAAGTTGGAAAGAAGCATGCAAGGCCTCTTTTGTTCTAGGTTCAGAATTCGTACGATGTCTCTTCTGCCGTGTCCTTTTGGCCAACAAGTCACAAAACTGTCTGAGATTCAAGGGTTAGGAAAAAGACTTTTGATGGGAGATGCTGCAAGTCACATTTCAAAATAGAGGAAATAGAGGAAGAATAATTTGCAGCCATTTTTGCAACCTACCACAGGTCCCCAACTCTGACCATGACGTTCCTTTGCAGGCTGAGAAATGGTGACCAGAGAGGACCTAAGCGTAGCTCAAGGGAGCTCTTATGGGCAGAGCATAAGAGACATAACAATGGGACTCCTCCTAAGTCTTGTATATTGACCCAGTGTTTTTAGATGTAGGCTTAACTGGGTGTTGATGGCAGGGAAGGAAACCATGGAGTTTCTTTTCACTAAGTGCCTCAACTTTGCTCTCACAATTCTTTAAATGAAATTCTCATAGTTGTCAATGGCTCCCTGAAACTTATGCCCCTTAGAACACACTCTTAGCCATCACGGGGGTGGGGTGAGAGGCTCTGATATCTATGGGGACCCACTCAATACCCTGGCCTTTCAGTGTTTCCACTTCCTTCTTCTATCTGCACGTCACTCCATCCCTCACCTCCATGCTCCTTCTCTATAGGTGCACTCCTGACCTTGTCCTTACCCAAACTGCTTTATCTGTTGAAGCCTTATTCTCTAGTATTCCCCTGTGACCACGACCTGATACTTTCGGGGTATTCACACTTCCTTGCCCCTCCTTCTACTCTTTTGGTCCTTATTGTGCCTGGCAGCTCTTCAAGTCCTTCTTTTCCTAGAAGTCTTTCAGCCTTCTCCTGGCTTTAGTTCCTCTTGATCTTTCCAGCGATCCATCACTTTAACCACTGTCTTGTCAACACACTCAACCCCACTGCCCTCTGTTTTCCCACTGCCCTAATCTTGAGTCAGTCCAAGCATTTATCATTCCTTCTCTGCATGCAAGGAGCTGAGTGCTACTGGGGACAATCAACCAAACACAAGGACCAGAATCCTATAAACTATAGGCTCTTTTCTGCCACACCCTCAACACTACCCATCCATCCCTCTGTTGGTCCCCAGTATGTCTATCTCTGGCTTTCTGCAGAAACTATTTCAGAATTTATTCCCTCTCCTTTAACCTCCCCTCACTCATATCAGAAAACTCTAAAGAATAGAAAACTTCATATGGAAACTCCTTTCATGCCCTTCTCTATCAATAACAAATTGCAACCTCTCCTGTCTATTGGCTTTCACTCTATTTTTAAACTCCAGCTTTTCCTTCCTCTCCTAGTGAGCCACTTTGAAGATATGCCCACACCGATTGTCTCTTTCGGTTTAGTCTAGAGCGGACACAGAACATGGCTAACCTGTGGGTCTGGGTGCCATGTGGGAGCTTCTATTCGAGGCAAGGCAGAGGAAAGCTAAATCAGATCCCATTTTAGGAAAAATCAAAGCTCACGCACTAGAAACATCCAGAATACACTTGAAGTCCAAAAGGACAGTGGCAGGATCAGAGTTTGGGTTGTGGAGCAAGAGTTCAGAGTCACGTAAAATAGTGTCACAAAGTAAAGCAGATGAGGAAGGAATAAGGAATAAGAACAGATCTGGGTGACTTGTCTGAGCAGCCTTGGAACGTCCAGATGATAATCTTTCCTGGCCTTTGGGTGCCATATGCCAAAGGGATGGGGTATAGGTTGACTTTAATGTGCGGGAGATGCAGGGTGAGGTCAGGTTTTCCCTGGATTCTCCCAGAGGAAGTGAGGATGTTCCTGAAAAGACAGGAGGTGGGTGGCGCCTTCTGCCTTCCTTCCCGGCCTATCCCTGTCACTGAGCTGTCGTGGTACCAGTGTCTGCTGGTTGTGACAGCCAGGCTGAAAGTGGGAAGGAGGGAGACGGCAGAGTCTGGGGATTGTGACAGACGTCTTCCATACCCCAAACGCCTTTCAGGACAGCATGTGGCACACAGTAGGCTCTCAGTTAATATTTGTTGAATGGATGATAAATGACTCAGGACACTCATGCATGTGTGAGAACGTCTGGAAGATGATTTGTCCCTTTGTTGCTTTCTTCCACCCATATAAGGTTGTTTGCACCGTGGTTTCATGAAGACTCATGCTGTCTGTGTGGGTCCCAGAGGCCAGATGAGTTCTACCCTGTTCATACCACACTGGATCAATCCAGGCATAGCAGAGTTCTGCTCCTCTGTACCACCCCTTCCCAGGAGGCCGTGTGCTTTTATGGGAGGAGTTCTGGTCTCGGAACTAAACACTGGTGTTGTGGTCCTTTCATTGTCACTGACTTGTTGAATAAGCTTGAAAAGGTCACCTACTCTTGGGGCCTCAGTTTCCCCTGGGAATAATTATTTCTCCCTTTATAGGGTCATTGCAAAATTAAACAAGCTAATGAATTAAAGAGCTTTACAGATCATAAAACATGGTGCATGGGGGCAGGAATGTGATGGTAATGATACTGAGTGTGACATCCAAGATAAGTCAGGGTCTTAGCCAGGCAAAATATACAAGCTCTCTGAGGGCAGGGCATGTGGGTGATTCTCCTCTCACATCTCCCAGGACCCCGTAAGAGCAGTACATGGATGCCGAGTAGGTCATTGAATGGAACTGAATTTCTTTCTTCAGAAGACCCCTAGTAGTGACCTAGATCTAGAGGTTTTAGACCCAAAGAAGGCAAGGCTCTCCATCCTGCTATTCTCCAGGGATTAGCTCTTCCAGCTTTGGCACCCATCTACTCATCCGTCTGGGCCTCAAGGCAACAGCCTAGAATCTGAAGCCTCCCTCTTCACCAACTGCCTCCCCTGGACTCCTGTCATCATGGACTTCTACTGTCATCACTGTGTGCAATGTGCCTGGCAACACAAAGGGAAGGCGACGGGCAACACCAGCATCTGCTAATCAATCTCTCCCTTTTGAAACACTACTTAGTGCGGAACCAAAAGCAACATTTCTTGTTATTCAAAGCTATTCAATTGCATATAATTATGTGTCATTTTACAGTTTGCAATTTCTTAGCTATGTTTGACCAAAAATTGATAAATACATAAATCACAGTCCAACCCCACTGATTCATGCCATGCATGGGACTACGGGGCAGCCTCTGGACCTGCTGTATCAATGCCCACGTGGCTTTGCCTCCCTCCACAGCTGACCACTGAGGATGCTCAACCTCAGTCCCCTGGGCACTGCCACAGGGCAATGGTAAGAGAAGCAGCTGAGGTGTAGGTGGCTGTGAGAGGGCAGATTTAACGCAAGCCCAGAGAACAGACACGGGGCTCAGAGAGGAAGGACGCCCAGTCCCCAGAGAGGGAAGGATGCAGCACAAGGACTCTCTAGTGTTCATGGACACTTTACAGCCTTTTGCAGATCGTCCGGAGAGGGAACCCAGATCCAGGGAGGCTCTACTTCTCCCAGCTGAAGCACGTGGCTCATGGTTCTTTTCACCCTCTTCTCCCTTTCTCTGTGCCTCCAAAATGACCTCTAGTCCTAGTGCTCTGCCTTGATAGTCATGTAGCTTCTGGGTCTATCTGCCCCCCATCCCACCCCTCCAGCCATGTCTGGCCCATATTTGACTCTGGAAATGAACCTGGTGTGGGTGGTCAGATTCGGAGAAGAGAACGTGAGGAGCCTCGGCCACGTGTTCGGTGGCTTAGCAGTAGCCAACCAGCCTGTTCCTGCACACCTTTCTGATACTGGAGCCTCAGACATCCCTGCAATCGGTTCTGGATGTATTCATCCATTTATTTAATAAGCATTACCTGAGCACACAATATATACCAGGTTCATTTTGACTTTTTTTTTTGTGGTACGCAGGCCTCTCACTGTTGTGGCCTCTCCCGTTGCGGAGCAACAGGCTCTGGACGTGCAGGCCCAGCAGCCATGGCTCATGGACCCAGCTGCTCCACGGCATGTGGGATCTTCCCGGACCGGGGCATGAACCCGCGTCCCCTGCATCGGCAGGCGGACTCTCAACCACTGTGCCACCAGGGAAGCCCCCCATTTTGACCATTTTTGTTGATTGAAACATGAAATACTTGTGGGAACATTTGGATAAGAGGTACAGCATCAGAATTGGATGCCTATGGAATCAGAGCTCTTGGTCGTCCAAAGATGGCACCTGGCCCCACTTACTTGCTCCGTAATTTGGGTAAATTATTTAATTTCTCTGTGCCTCATTTTCCTAATGTGTAATATGGAGAGAGTAACAACAATGGTAAGGGCGTGGTAAGAGTTAAATGAGATCTGAGGTTGAACAATATGAAATTGCCACCAGCTGGCTGCTTCTGAACTACAAAAACACTCATGTCATATGGTTTTAACCCAAGTGCTTAGCACAAGACCTGGTGCAGAGCAGCTGCTTAGTAAGTAGTACCTTTGCTTCTTCTTATCCAGAATGTACAAGCCTCATGGTGAGTCCCCTTACCTCGACTATTTGTCTAGAGCTGATATTTGGAGACGAAGGTCTTTCTAGCACCACCAGGAAGGTTTTGACTCAAGGTTTACACACTCGGTGGGTTAGTTTTACTTACGACTAGGGACAATCGCGATAGAGCAGGCAGTGATTGCCACAGTTAAAAACTAGCCAAGGAGCTACCTAATTGTGCCTAGAAGTTGGCATTTCTTTAGGTCTTATTCAAAGTGGAACACATCAGTTAAATATGAAGTTAACCACTAATGCTAATTAATACCCTCAATTATTTTAACAGAGTTGCCGTTCTAGGAAATCATAATGGAATGGGAATTGTCTCTATGCTTAACCACAGATAACATGTCCATTAATCACAAGGATATTTTTTTCAAGAGTCAGGAAGAGGCAGTAGCAGGAGCAAGTTCACTGTGGGCAGAGAAGAATGCAGGTCTCAGTCCTAGAGGGGCAAAAAGGGGAGTGGGAGGTGGAATGAGAGTCAGCTTTCCAGAAAGCTTGAATCCAGGAGGAACACAGAGCCCGGCACCACGGCCATGGACAAAGCCCTCCTTTCTCTGCATCTTTTGCTCTTGAGTGAGCTACTCAGGCAACACTGTCACTGGAAGCATCAAAGACCCTACCGTGCCAGAAACCAGCCCGCCTAACCTCGTGCGGGCCTCCTCCTACAGCAGTGCTGGTCTCCGCTCTGATGCAGAACACCTTGTCTGCAAGGCAGCCTTCTCAGGGCTTCTTGGGTTTCCTCAACGCCCTAGGGCTCTCCCTGCATTTCCTCCGACCACGGCCCAATTCCTAGTTGTCTCGGAAGCGAGGCAAGGCTGCTAGCTCTGTAGTCCCCTGGGGCTTTCCGGCTTGGAAGAGCAAAGACATACTGGTACCTGCTGCAGCTGCAGGCCCCTTCCTATTTTTCCTCACCTCCCTCCTCCAGCATGTTTCCTGTCCTTAGAGTATGACCGGGACCCTGAATTCCCTTTGGCTTTTACCAAAGAGGCTATATTTTAATTTACAGCTGAGTGGCAAACAGAAAGCAAAAATACACTGTGGTTTGCCAGTCATTGCCTTGGAGCTGGAAAGTCCCACCCCACATGTTGCACGTGAGGCAATGGAGGCTCAGAGAAGGGGAGGGGCTCGTCCAAGGTCACACAGTGAGTCTCTTTCCCTTGCTCTAATAAGCTTTTCTTTCCACAGTTCTGTATTAAGTGCCAAACTGTAGGCCACCCCCAGAGAAGAAGAAGAAGAGAACCAATCTCAAAGCCTGCATCTCAGCCATAGAGCCCTCTGTGTTACGAGGCCCTAGGGAAACGCAACCCCCCAAGTTTGAAGTGAGGAGGCCCCCTCTTGAAAAATCAGTTAAAATGCCTTCCTTTATGCACATGCCAACTTTGACTTCAAAAAGACTTTATTCCCAAGGATAAACAACCCCATGTTTGTGTAATATAATTAAGTGAAGGCATCTTTAAATGTCATACTAGCTTGTGCCCATTTTAAATTGTTATGCATCAACAGAACTTAACGAGATAGCCAAGCCTTCCCCTTGCTGTGAGACCGAGATAAGCCACAGCACTGTGGGCCCTTTAATAGATTGCCAAAATAAAGCATTTTCTATGCAAATTATTCATGCAGTGGGACAGCTAATCGCTTGCCAAGAGCCCGCCCACGCCTCTCTGCAATTAGTCTGCAAAGTTGAGGGAGCTCCAAACTCTGTAGGGGCACTCAGGGCTCCTGCTTCTCTGGCTCATTTTCAGGTGAGCTGGACTTTCTTTCCGCTGGTGGTGGGGCCTGGACTCCCCCGCCATGGAGATCGGTGAGGGGTGTGAGAGGGTGGGCAGCAGGTAGATGGGTAAAGGTGAAAGAGAAAGGGAGCTTCTGGAGTGCCATCCCAGCCCGGCACCTGACTTCATGTGTGTAGTGTGTACTTGGGCCGCCTCAGTTTCTTCATCTGTAACTTGGGGTGAACGCTGGCCTGAGGTTCCCAGTAGCCTAGTGTTTCAAGGAAAAGTGGCAAAGGGGATTGCGAGTAAGCTCAGACTTTTTCCTGCTCTAGGAAGAACTCACTTTGGGCTTGCAGGAAGCCAGAGATTCAAGATCAGAAGAGGGATTTGGAGTCAGGAAAACCTGCAGGGTCCCAGCCTGCTATAACTCACAATCTGGCAACTGTCATCGTAGACATAGGAAGTCTGTGTGGCAGCCAAAGAAGAGTCCGGATAATTTAACCAATGATTAGCGCTCCCCCCAACTCTCACACAAACCAACCAGCCCTCTCTGCCCCGCCCAAGTCTGTCCCTGAGTCTCTCACTCTCTCTCTCCCACCAACAACTCGCTATGGAGGGCTCTCCAAAGGGGGCCAGCATTCAGTGACCTCTCGAAAGGTCTAGTGTTCCCAGAGTACCTTGTACCTACCAGTGCTCAAGGCACACACTTCAGTGGGAATTTGTGCATTTAATTCTCCCCCACCGCAGGTGATTCTAAGACAGCTAGCGGTGGGAACTCTTGAAACCAGAGCAGATATGATCTGGGAAAGGAAGACTGGGGTATCTTGCTCTTGCAACAGCTTGTGCAGGGCAGCACCCCCTGACCTGGGATCACACGTTCACTCCCCAAAGGGGATGAGGCCAAGACTCCACACCACCTTTGGCCTCCAATCCCAAGATCTGACGACATGGGTGGAACCTGAGTTGCCCAAAAGAGCAGACTTGCTCTGTGAGGGATCAAGGGGCACAGTGAGGGCAAAAGTCATGTGTGTGCATGTATGTTCAGAGAAGGGAGGGACTGTTCTTGGTGTTTTGGGCAGCTTCAGAAGCTAACTGCTCACTTGGTAGGTTAGGGCCTGGGTTAATGCATGGGTTCTCAAGTTAGTGGTTTGCTTACTTAACAGAAAGTTATTTTTCTTATTAGGGTTTGTTCACACATCAAAATGGCAGTCATTTAACCTAGCAGAGTGATGGACGACGGGTACTTGCCTTTGATATTCTTCGACAGCCTTTCGATGCCACCAAGAGCCGCAGAGAAGTCGCCGACGAAGGGATCATTCGGTTGAAAACTTGAGTGTCAGCTGCGCTCCTTCCCTTGCTGCGTGCCAGTGACTCCCACGCAGACGGAGCACGTCTGAGCCTCCCCAAGGCCCGGGGTGGCTCTAGAAATGCCTGTTGACCCTCCCACACAGAGGTCAAGGCCCAGAAGGCCCCGGGTTCTCAAGGCGGAAATGACCTGGGAGGAGCAGCCCTTGAGCCCTCGCTGCTGAGCCTCATTAAAGGCAGAGAGACGGCTCGGATTGGCTGCTTGCTGCTTCCCTCCCTCTCTCATCAGCCATTCGACCCCACCTGTGGCCTCAGTGGGGCCCACACTCTGGTCTCACTTCGCATCGCACCTGGTCCCTGCCTCAGGCCCCAGGGCTGATCCCTTCACTCTAACTTGTTACGAGGCTCGAGGCCCCACCGGGTCACCTGCTCATTGCTTAGAGCAGCTTCGCCCACCAGCCCTGCCCACGGCCCCCGTGGCCTGCAGATGCTCAGCCCTCCTTGCACCTGGCCCTGGCTGTGAATACCTGTCACCAGGCTCCGCGATCTGCAGATCACTTCTGCACTGTGTGGGATCAGGGCATTGAGCCGGAGCTGGGTTATGCCTGGTGATTGGCTCTCCCTGTGGCCTCCTGGTTCCTATTGCTTGACTAATTCTCACTCAGCCCCAGAGAGAAGATGGGGTGTGATCAGGGTGAGGTCTCTCCCAAACTCCTCATCCTAGGAGGGCTGCAAGTCCAGGTCTCCCTAAAGCCCTTCTACCCCTGTGACTCAGACTCCTTCACACGTAGGGACGTGAGCAAGCTGTCCCCTGTGTATTGTGACTCTGGACACATGGGTCTGGTCTGGGAGAAGGCAGGGCAGCCTACACGTGACGGCAGGCTGGAGAGGGTGCAGTGATAGAGGATGGGGTGAAGAGAGAAGATGGGGCAGGATGGGAATGTAGGACACAGAGGCAACTGCCCACTCAGAGAGCGGCCAAGGCCCGACTCTGTGTTGTGAACCCTGGGAAGGGAATTGACAAGTTCCTTTTCCATCCTTTTCTTCTCTTTCTCTACTTCCTTCTCTTCCTTTCCCCATCCCACGGCCCCTCCTGTTAAGGAGATGTGCTGAGACAGCTTCGCTATGGGTCTCATGGTGTCTGGGGACTAGCCCGGGGACCCATTCTCCTATGTGGAACATCATTTCTGTAGAGAGTGCGTTCTGAATACCTAATGGCTCCCAAGTGGGTTCCTGGAGCCCAAATCCTGTATAGCCAGAGCTTGCCTACACTGTTGCAGCTTTGTTCCACACTAGACATACGCAGCCTTGTTCCACACTGGACAAGAACCCCGCCCTGCCCCCTGGAGGGCCATGACCATGGCAGCCTGTTTCCCTGCCTCTCTGCTGGCCAGCCCTAGTGTTCCCAGAGTACCTTGTACCTACCAGTGCTCAAGGCACACACTTCAGTGGGAATTTGGGTATTTAATTCTCCCTCATCGCAGGTGATTCTAAGACAGCTAGCAGTGGGAACTCTGATCTTGTTAACTGCTTCTCAAACTTTAACAAGTATCAGAGACATCTAGAGAGCTGATTAAAGCCTACATTCCCGGGCCCCATCCCCTGATATTCAGATTCAGGAGATCTGAGGTGGCACCAGGAATCTGTGTTTCTAACAAGCTCCTGGATGATGGACGCTGCAGGTACATGGACCACACTTAAGAGTCGCAAGGGTCTCATCCAACCTCTGGCCAGCAAAACAGGGCAGGGGATGCTGGCCAGCCATTCAAATACCCGTCTGAGGGTTCGAGTTCCCATTTGAGGAGGGCAACAAAACTCAAGCCAGACCCAATTGGGCCACGTGTTAAGCCACTGGCCTGGCCCAGATGGCCGGGGCATCGAGTGTCAGCCGCTGCCATTGGCTGGTCCCTCATTGACGGGTTGTCATTGACGGCAGAAACTTGGCCAATGGCAATCAATCAGGGCTCCCCCCTTGCCCCCCGCACTGCCTTAAATACCAGCAGAGCAAACAGCCTCAGACAAAGCTGCGCTGTATATCAATTACCAAGAGGTTGCGCGCTCCTCTGGGCGGAGGGAGCCGGAGCAAGCGGCCAGGGCTGCTGCCCCAGCTGATAAGGGCCCGCATTGTTCAGGGACAGCTGGCGGCTCGATAAGGGCCTGCTCGTCCGAGATAATGGCAGTGGGCAGGCGCCTCGCGGCAGTTTAGAATTTCTTGGGTCTCCAAGAAAGGTTCTATTAAGCCCACTGACCCCAATTGAATATTAATTAGCTAATTAACGGATTTATTGTTCCACGCCATTTCTGGAGAGGCCATTTTTTTCGAGTGCCATTATTTTTGTAAATGATTTTTCACATTGTGCATAATTGAATCTTCGCAGCTGCCAGCATCTTCTGCATGATTTGGCAAAAAAAAGGAAGCAGAAGCACTTAGGGTCCCCCCCACCCACCTCCCGCCTCTCTCTCTCTCTGAACAAATGTTTTCAGCCCCTCCTGCTAATGCTGCAGAGAGGGGGAAGGGGAGGGGCTGCTGGTTCTGTTTCACAGGTTTGTTTTTTAAGCTGAACTGCAACGTCCGCACTCCTTTCCTCCCTTTTATAGGCAGCTGAGGGCCGAGGTACTCTGTGCGGTCCCGCACCAGGCCTTTGTCTAGCTGTCTTCAGACTGGCCAGACTTTGCTTTTTGCAGCCCAGACTCCTTAAAGCATTGCGCTTTGTATTAGGGGTAGGTAGAGGGGACAAGATCCAAGCTTGTCCCACCCAGAACTCCCAGCAGGGAGGCCAGCTCTGACGAGCAGAGCAGCATCCCTTGTGGGCTCTACCTCGGCTCCCACCTGCCCTTCCCTAGCTGGAGCCTACCTGGGTCTGGTTGCTCTGAGGGAACAGAACCCCATCCCAGCATCTCTCTGCTGTTCTTTAATAAGCCTTCTCCAAATTCCACGCCAGGGCTGTGTGACTCCCTGGAGCCGGCATCTGCCCATAAGTTGACTCAGGCGGTCCCACAGGCCAATGGCTGATTGAATCAAACCCATTCCTCAGCAGAGGGTCTGGAATGGGGGGCGGGGTATGTGTGCTGGAGTGGGGCTTACATGGAGGGCTCAGCAATATCGTCAGGCAGCACTGCGGAGCCCCGCTGGACATCTCAGCCCCCTTCAGAATCATTAATGAAGCCGGGGGCAGACAGAGGCTCCAGGAATATTAGTCAGGGTCCCCCCGTGGGTGGGTCTAAGGAAGGCTTATACCCAGGATCTGCCCCTGGCCACCAGGGGCTGCAGAGTTTTATTGGGATTTTTTATTAAGCCACCTCTTCCTGCCCTCGTCCCTGTCCCTATCCTGCTGCTTGTGTTCAGAAAGGGGGATTCTGAGGGCTTTCTGAGCAGAGAGATGAGTCAGGAAGAAGGTCTTGCATCCGCCTGTGCAGACACTGGCTGGGATCATGCCATCTGCCCATTTCCTTTCCTCTGGGCTGGAATAAAGTCACAGCAGACAGCCTGACAGATGTCATGGGCATCCCCACCAAGTGCAAAAGTTGTGGAAGGGACCCCAAAAGTCTGTCCAAGAACTGGAGGTGGCTCTTAGAGTTGGGGAGGGGGGTCATTCAGTCTCCAGGGAAGGGAAGCTTTAATAATAAGAGTCATCCTTGGGCTTCCCTGGTGGCGCAGTGGTTGAGGGTCCGCCTGCTGATGCCTGGGACACGGGTTCGTGCCCCGGTCCGGAAAGATCCCACATGCTGTGGAGCGTCTGGGCCCGTGAGCCATGGCTGCTGAGCCTGCACGTCCAGAGCCTGTGCTCCGCACTGGGAGAGGCCACAGCAGTGAGAGGCCCGCGTACCGCAAAAAAAAAAAAAAAAAAAAAAAAAGAGTCATCCTTGTATGGAGTCTGCATGCTCCTCTAACACCCCACCCCGAATCTCCCTGTCCGCATGACAACCATTCAGCTAATAACAGCAATAATCATAATCATATCTAACGTTAATTGAGGAACTACTATGTGCCACACACAGTACTAGGGGCCTATTATGCACCACCTCATTTAGTCTTCCTAATATCCCTGTGAGGTAAGTGAGATTTTGAGGCACAGACATGTGACGTAACCTAGGCAAGGTCACTGATGAAAGTAACAGCACCAGACACCAAACCCCACTTTGCCAGACACCACTTTTGACGACTCTACTCTCCAGACAGGAACACCATGGCCCGGAGGCTGTTCTTCTGTAGTTAACAAGCTCAGTTGCTGGGAATTCCCGGGCGGTCCAGTGGTTAGGACTCTGTGCTTCCACCGCAGGGGCTCAGGTTCGATACCTGGTCGGGGAACTGAGATCCTGCAAGCCGCTTGGTGCGGCAAACAAACAAACAAACAAACCCACAAAAACAAAACAAACAAACAAACTCCTCATCTAGCAAGGTCTCCCTTCTCCCTGCCATCCTGGACCTCCTTTCCGATGTCCAAAGCACAGAGGTGGTCTGGCCAGGAGACAGCAGTGTGAACCCATCACCTTCCACATTTTAGACACTATATTGTGTTAATGCAGCCTAGCTGGCAATAGGTTCTTAGCAAGGGGTCCCACTCCTCCCAACACCTCCTATCCTCCAAGGTTCAGATTCATTGTTTTGAAAAGGAGCCACAAAGAATAAAGACACCAGAGATAGGGGGGGCCCCAAGTATGTACTTCCAGCAGCTTAATGAAGCCGTCAGGGACAAAGGGGTTTCGATTCCTCCATTCTGCCTTCCTGCGTGTCAGCTTCATTCTAAGGCTGGTTTCCTTTGCGGTCATAAGATGCTTCCAGTGGCAAACAGAGCTTCCTCAAGACAACTTGTATACCTACTCACTCTGGGCCAATAATAGGGGCCAGGTGTACTCTTTTGATTAAGACTGATCATCTGTGGGATGGAGGTTGGGAGTCAACCAAATGTCCACCATATAGGGTGTCTCAGGGAGCTGCTCCCTAGTTCCTGTGGGAGAGAAAAAGATGTTCAATCTTTGACTCTACTTCAGTCTCTCAACCAGACATACACTGCTTCTTCCTGGATTTACCTAAGAGAAACTCACCACTGCAACAAAGCTGATTCTCACCAGAGGAATGCATATTCCTCCTAATAACCTGATTTTTATTTCTCTCCAATAATTATGACCTGAAATTATTGTACTAAGGAAGTGTTTGACTCATTTCCGATCCTGCTTTCACAGGCTCCTCCATTCACAGAAAATGCTCCCCCCTGAGTCATTTGGGATATTGGCACCATTCTCAATTCCTTTCTCTGTAAGCCCCAAATGTCTTCCCTGGTAACAGGGGGTTGTACTGAGGAGGTGGCCACAGTCCATCTCAACTCATAAAAAATTGTTTACCCAATATGAACACCGTTCCTTTGGCTATTTTATTCTCTGTGCTTGCAGAAGCCCTAGGAGCAGAACATGGGTAAAAGTCTTTGGGAGGAGATACCGGAGGATGAGTTTTCTGAAAAGGGAAAAAAGCAGACCTGAGAGGCTATGGCAGGTAGAGCATTTCACCTCTGCATCCCCAGGAGGGTTCTAGTATATAGTTTTTGAATGGGTATAAAAATAAAAAATCCCAGCAGGGGCCCATGAGGAGCAAGTTATGCAAAACTCACTTCTCACCTGGGCAACTGAAAGTGCAGGTGTCCCCACCCCTGGTGTCTGCTCCCTCTGTTTCACCCTTTACATCACCCCAGAGTGATCTTTCAAAGAGTACAAATCTGATCATGTCCTTGTTCCATTTACAAAGCTGTGACATTTCCCTGTTGCTTCGAGGATAAAGGGCCATCTCCCCTGCCTGACACGAGGGCCCCTGCAAGCAGCCTGGCCACTCTCCCCTGGGGCCTCTGTGTTCTGTGTTGCAGGCACACCGAGCTCCTGGACACCCTCCACCCAAGCCCACTCTCTCCCACTTCTGGGCCTTTACCCACTGCCTGCTATGCTCATCCTCCCTTGTTTGATGGTTCAAGTGTCCTTTCCTCAGAAACTCTCCTGTTTGCCAGGCTGAGTTAGTCACCTTCTCTCCCTTCTTTCTGAAGCTCTATCATGACACCAACAACTCTGAGTTATGACTTTGTCACTGGCTGGCTCCCGATGCCCTTCCTTTCTGTGAGAGTTCCTGAGGGCAGGGACTTTGCTCCATTTCTTTTGTATCTCTCTTGCCTTAGCCTATATTAGATGCTCAACATGCCTTGGATAGATAGAAAAGTGGATGGAAGGAGGAATGGAAAGAGGGAGGGATGGATGGAGGAGTTAAACTAACCTCACTCTTTTCTGCCTATGTCACTAGACAGCTATCGGGGATGATTTGCGATGTCTGTACTTCAGATAAATTCTTTCACAACCTCATCCGTGCCTGTCATGGAAAATTGTGTGACATGGTACTACTCAGCTCTTTGAAGAACTGCCCCCAAAGAGGACCAAACAATGGGAGCCTGATAGGAGGTGCCTGGCGACCGGCCACAGAACTCTGTCCTAGGCCATGTCATGCCCAATTTTTAGCCAAGAGATAGATCATCTCTGCTTGCACTTAGCATTATTACCCCTCGGGAGAGGCAGTGTTTAAAAATATCACCCCACGGTGCTGAACTCTGCCACCTGTTGAACACTTCTGGTCTATCAGACCTCAGAGTCCTCCCCAGTCAAGGGCACCCCCTGCCCCGGATCATGTGCTTTGTTCCACAAGCCAGAGACCATCCAGTATCTCTGTGAACTGCTCTCTACTTCTAGCCTACTTCCCTATGCACCATGTGTCCTGCTCAGGAACCTATCATGGCTCTCTATTGCCTTGTACATAAAGGCTTAAACTCTTCTTAATTTCTTGTCTCCCATGTCAACTCCAAACACATTCTACCTCCCCATGTCCCGTCTTCTGTCTCAACCAGTCAACTTCCCCCTGTACCTGTAAGGGCTTCCCTAATATTTCTAGCTATTCTTTCTGTAAGAAGCAACTCTGCATCCACCTCCTCTCAGATATTTTTTTACCACACCTCCTCTTCAGAGCTCTCACAACATGATACTCATTCATTCATCCTCACTGTGGATGGCTTATATTGATGACGCATGCCTGAGGAACCACAGAGCAGGCGTCCTGCCCCAAGATACAGAAGAGCTGACTTCTATTCCCTCCTCTGCACCACTTGGCCACATTACAATGTCTTTTATTTCCTCACCTGTAAAATGGGCATATGAACCTGTGCTCTCCCAGGGAGGTTGTGAGACAAATACAGCAATGGAGGGGACATGGCTTTAATAAGCAGAGACATTTCCATTATGGGGAGTTGTCATTTGCGCTGTTGGGTGGATAAGTTCCCAGAGGGTACAGGTCTGTGACCTCAGGAATGTAGACGGTCCACAGGGAACAAGGGGCTCTTGATATCCTGCCTCTAAAGTCTCTTCAGGCCTAAGGGCATTATTTTGCTGGACAAAGGGGATACTGATGAGCAGCGGGGGTAGGTAGAAATGTGAGTATTCCTTTAGGGAATAAAGGCAACCAGAAGTGTAACGGGGATCCACTCATCACCCAGGCGGGGTCAGGAGCCCGGAATTTACATGTACTGCGGTACCCTGGGATCTGCGCCCCTTCCTCTGTGTGGAGCTTTTAGCCTTGCCTGTTTTCCTGCAAAAATCAGAAGGTGAAGCTTGAAGGTGTACAGGACTGGTAGAGCAGAGGATGGGGGGTTAGGAATACGATGCTTCACTCTTCAAAGTGCTGCTGGTGGTGAGGGTCACAAGAGAAAAGCCAGTCTGACCCCTGCTTGGCCTGAGGTAGGGCTTGCACTGTGGAGGCTTGGGGGTCCCCAGCAGGACAGGCCATGCCACTTTTCTTCTTATATTCCCACTCTAACAGGTTATGGGCTAAACACTGGTGGACATCTACTGCTGGTGGGGCTGGGAAGACAGCATGCAGTAACAGCCTACCACCACATGTCCTTTGACAGGGGACTCAAGGGCTCCCAGAATGTAGGAGGGGAGGGACCTCTAGGATTACGTAGCAAATCCCCCAGTGAACACAGGGGAGCAGAGCCAGATGGAGTTGGGAGCCCAAGTTAGAGGCCCTAAATTAAGGAAACATGTTAGGGCATCACCCTATATGCTTAAAATAAATACAATATCTAAAGTGCAAAAGAAAATTGTAGTTTTGAAATGAAACAAACTTACACATATGACAAAATGAAGACTGCCCCTTGGGAATTCTCTGGCGGTCCAGTGGTTAGGACTCTGTGCTTTGACTGCAGGGGGGCCGGGTTTAATCCCTGGTCGGGGAACTAATCCCGCAAGCCACGTAGTATGGCCAAAAAAAAAAAAAAAAAAAAAGATTGCCCTTTTTTAGTTTGGTTTTTCCACCTTGCATGTCCCAGACAGGAGGCAGAGGGGAAGAAGACAGGTCACAATGACGGGCGCTGTTGGCATCATTTCCTGGAGGTAGAGGCGCCTAAACAGGGGCCTCCCTTAGAATCCAGCTGCTTCTGGAGGCAGTGAGCTCCTGTCTTCCAGGCGAAGCCCACATCGTAATACTTGGAGGTGCTTTCCACCACGCTTTCCGCTCTGCGGCTGATTGAGGACCAAAGAGCTCGGCCTCAAAAAGTTCAGGACCATGGAGAGCTCCAGGGAGCTCCACAGCCCTAATCCCATTCTCCCTTCTACAGGGCCTGTTCAAGTCTTGCCTTTAAGCAGGGAAATTTTGAAGCTCCGGAGGGGACGATGCCCACAGTTCAGCACTGGTTTTCCCTTTACCCCTTCTCCTCAACACTCTCTCTTCATCCAACCCTACCAGTTCGGGCCCATCCTGCCCAGTCTCCTCCAAGCTCAGCCTTCCTGAACTCACCGGGGCATGTGCCTGGAGGGAGAGGATCCTCTGATGATGCTTCCTGATGCTTCCACTGCCCAACAGCCGGGAGGCTTCTGTAAAAAGCCACAGCCTGAGGCTGGGTGGGAGGACAAGGTACAGGATCCCTCTGTAGATGGGAAGTGGTAGTAATTAGCCTTAACAGGGAGGGAAGGGCAGCCCGCTTCATTACAGGGAAATGAGATTTTTAAATCCCATTTTAAGGGCCGGCCACATCAGCTCTAAAATGGCCTGTGGTGAGGTCTCAGAGCAGTTAGTAATTAGCTCTCTTGTTTCTAATGAAAGCAGAGGGGCGGGAGGAGGGGTCACTTAATGAACACAGGGATTAGCTTCCAAACAGGCCCTAAATAAGAAGACAGGTGCAGGGGAGGGCATGAAGGCCAGGCCAGGCCAGCTGGGCCCCAGGCTGAGGGGCAGCCAGCCTGTGGGAACTTGGAGAAGGGGGTCCAGGATCTCCTGAGCCTCACGGAGCCAGTGTCCACTCCAGCCCTACTTTATGCCAAGTCTCCCTCAGTTCTTCACTGTGAGAGGGTAGGGGTGGATGGTCGCCTGGCGTCCCCAGCCTAGAAGCAAGTGGCTCTGGTGTTAGCTGGATTCTGGAAATCCATGGCCCTGCATGAAAGGCCAGGATGAAGCAGGAGGGGTGTCCACAGGAGCCAGACAAAACAACCCTTCCTCCGGGGGACACCTGATGGGGTGCACTGTTGGCAGCCGCAGGAGTCCCCAGCCTCAGCTCTGTGATGCACAGCTAAGAGAAACCCACCTGCCTTGGTCCCTCTCTGGGCCAGGACAGTCCATTAGAAACCCTGAGGCTGAGCCTCAACCTGGACCTCCGCCCCTCAGAAGAGACCAGCCAGGCTGAGGGCGGTGAGGTCTGGAGAAGAGAAAAAGGAGGATTGGTCATGCTAGTCCCATTGTCCCGTGGCCCTCTGTGCATTGCCAATTCCTGCTTTTACAGCAAATCTTCTTTTTCCCTGGAAAACTGGTCCTGCAGAGTCTGCAGAGAAACCTACTTTCTTGATGCCTCCTCTGTGGAGGGTAGTAATTCCAGGTGTTCAGAACAAGCAGGCTAGAATCCCCCAGAAGCCATGGGTCCAGTCGACACGTCCCAAGTTAGTGGTATTATGGGGCAGGGAGACCTGTGATGGCAGCCAAGATCCCAAGCCCAGTTTCTTGGTATTTTAAGGAAAACTATTTCTTGTTAACCTGGAAAACAAAGGAAGAGAAGCAGCGAGCAGGCGTCAGGGCTGAGTGATGCTTTCTCTCCTCCATGCACTGGGTGCCCAAGTAGGATCCTTGGCTGGAACGCAGGTCTCAGGATGCAGGAGACAGAGCCCTGGGCCAGGCTGAGGGCCAGGAGGTCAGACTTCCAGACCAGGCTGCCTACAGTGTGCCCTAGCCGTTGCTTCCTCTCTGGTCCTCAATTCCCCCAAAGTGAGCCCTTTGATTAAGATGGTCCATAAGAATGGGCTAGAAAAGGTCATTCCTTCCCACTCTGTCTAAAGTAGGCCGCCCTCTAGCTCTTCAGAACTATATTTAGCTTGTTATTGATCTATTTGTTTATCATCTGTCTCCCCCACTAGGCTGGCTGTAAACTACACACAGAGAAGGACCCTGTCTGCCTTCTCCACTGGCATTTCCATTCCTCTGCACCCAGCACCATGCCTGGCATGTAGCAGACACTTGATTCATGTCTGCTCACTGGCTGGCAGGCTGGTTCCCTGACTGAATGAATGATGATGCACTGGGGACTGCCTCCCTGAGAAACCTCCAGCTCAGGGATTGGATGACTGAGAAACCTCCAGTCAAGGGACTGGATGACTGAGAAAACTCCAGCCCAGCGATTGGATGACTGAGAAACCTCCAGCCCAGCGATTGGATGACTGAGAAACCTCCAGCCCAGCGATTGGATGACTGAGAAACCTCCAGCCCGGGGACTGGATGAGCTGCCTGGAGTCCCACCACCGCTCCAACCTTGCACTGCCTCTGACTCCATCATCTGGAATTGCTCATCCCACTCAGCACCCAGCTTAGGCCAGGGCCAGTGACAGGCTCAGTTAGGATGTGCAATAAGGGACAGAAGTGCCCAAGGGCCCTCCTTACCCAAGAAACAAGCTCTCAGTTGGGGGATGGTTTGTAGTGAGAAACAGTGGTGGGGCAGGGGGTCCAGGGGCTCTGTCATGGGTAAAAGCTACTGTGCACTCCTAGATCCTTCCACTGCACAGGGCTGCCTCTAGGTGTCCATTTCACATGAGAATTACCTGTATGGAATCTGGAGTTAGAACAGGTCTGAATTCAGATCGAGGTTCTATTACTAAGTAGAATGGCTCTTTGAGCCTCAGTTTCTTCAACGGTGAAATGGGGATGGGGATAATAATAGCACCCATAGCAATGGGGGTGATAAAAATAGCACTTCCCTAATAGAGTTACAAGTGGCTCAAGTGGGTTAGGCATGTTTTTACTTATGAAAGCCCACGGAGTTTGTCCCACACTGGTCCCAGGGTGCAGTGCCCTTTCCAGAAAGCACACACCAATGCCCAGGAACAGCCTGTGGGGTGCAGTTAGAGGCTGCTGTGGGGAGCCCAGGCCTCCTGTGGGAGGGTCCCAGGCCTCAGAACAAGTGGACCTAGACCTGGCTGTATATAGTGAATGTTCCAGCAGTAACTACATGTTCTGTTGTTTACCATGAGCCAGTCGCAGTTGTGAGTATGTGCTGTCCATGTGACGACTCAGCTAATGTTCAAGGCAGCCCTGAGAAGTAGGTACCATCAACACGCCGCTTGTAAGGACAAGAAAACTCCTCATCTGTAAGATGGGAGTAGGTAAGCTGCCCAAGGCTGTACAGCTGCCACGCAGAGGAGCTATGATCAGAACCCACGTAATCTGGCCCCTGAGCCACATGCCACCACCATGCCACACTGCCCACCACCATGCCACACTGCCCACCACCATGCCACACTGCCCTTTGCCACCATGGTTGCCCTCACCCCACGCCTTCCCTGCAGTTAGAAGATTCTTCCCAGACTCTTTGCCCACTCTCTCTCCCTTCTCTCCTGCCCTCTGTCTCATCTCTCCCACGTCCCCTTTCTCCTCCCTTTCCTCACTCTCTCCTTTCCTCCCTCCCTTCCCCGCCTCTCATTCCCTCCCTCACCTCTCCCTGTCTCTGTGTTCCTCTGTCTCAGGTAAGTGGTCCCTGATCTGTGCTGGCAGATGCGGAGGGAGGTGGGAGAAGGGGAACCTGGGTCATTTGGGGGAAGCCTTTGGCCCCCTGTGGGGAGAGCTCCCGTGGTCCCCAAGTGCAGCAGGAGACCAGGCAGAACGAGAGGTGTGGCCTGGGAACTGCCTCAGTCCCTTTAGTACCTCAGACTCTGGAAGACAACAGTGTACCTGCCGTCCAGAACTATAGGGAACTCTGGCCACCACAGGGCTTCCCACTGCTCACAGAGCAGACCCAGGAGGTGTGAGTCTGTAAGTCAAGCTGAGGGAAGAGCCCCTGGCCCAGCTCTCCTCTGGAATCTGGTTGTGCCTGCAAAGAAGGCAGGGGAATGGGGGGATGCAGACCTCCAACCTGGGTGCCACAGGCAGCCAAAGGGCACCTGAGCCCCCGAGGGACTCACGCTTTCCCTTCAAAGGCCATAATCTCTGCCAAACCCAGTGCCAGTGGGATAGACTTGGGACTGGGCTGCTTGTCTTGGGCTCCGAGCATGTGAGTTCAGAGAATCGGGGTCTAGGCAGCACCTACTGGAAGCCTTGGGTAGGTGTGCAGCCTGGGGTCTGGAGAGAGGGAGAAACCAGTGTTTTGGGGAACCCAGCAGCACAGAGGGTTTCCATCAATTCTCAGAAAGACGGATGCTGACCCAGAATAAAAACCATTTTGTAGAGTCCAGAATATTTGAATCCAGGTGTTATTTCCCCCACTGGAAATAGGTTTTAAAAGCTAATTTCTCTCCCTCCTTTCTGAGGCCTGGCCCAGCTTCTCCCTCTTCCTGCTACAGCAGTTTCATAGTAAAGTGCCTCTCACCTCTGCCCTGCACCCCTGATGAATGCCTTGAGCAGCAATGGCGTTCCCCTTCCTAGGTGCGGCCCTGAGCCCCTAGCGAGGGTCATGAGGGTCTAACCCAGGTGGAAGGAGCCCCAGCAAGGGATGTCCCCTGATCCAAGAAGGGGGTGAAGGTGGTGAAAGGGAAAAACCACATGGTGGAAAGAAGTTTGATGTGAAACTTATCATGTGAGCACTGGACCCAGCCCCGAGGGGAGAGTGGGTGAGTGTGGCCTCACTGGAGCCTCAGGGCTCAACATGGCAGCAGAAACAGAGAGGTGTCGCTAGGTTGTGGGCAGACCCACTGGTTGGAGGGGCTATTGCTGGGTGACGGAAAATGGCCCCAACAGGAGGGAGTTCAGGAACAATCTACTCTGGAGGTACCAAGAGTCTGAAGAGATCTGGACACCCTTCAACCTCGTGTCTGGGGGTAGGAGGTTGCTACCTTTGCTGGGTTAAAGCAGTATGAGAGTCTTCCCCAGGGGCCAGGAGCAGAGATGAGGTTTGCTCATGAGGTGCTGATGAACCAGCACTCTTTTCTGGATTTTAGCTGTGTGTGTGCCTGCGCGCACGCACGCACGTGTGTGTGTGTGTGTGTGGGCGCGTGCACGTGTGTGTGTGTGTGTGTGTGTTTGGGTCATCTGATCATTTTTTCATGATAAACCAATCTTGATCAAGTATTTTTCTGGACCAACTTACCTTCGTATCAGCTCATCTTTATTCATTCATTTTTAGCTAATTAGAGTTTGGGAGGTAACATAGAGCTAAATACTGACTTGCAGACTGACAGAATTCTCTCACTGGAACTTTCACCAAGAGTGACGCACAGTCACAGCTACAAAGCATCTTCCCTTAACCTACCCTCACCTGGTGGCAGCACCCGCAGATGGGTGGTGCTGGAGATCACTCAGTGCCAGGTTTAGTCTGGCCTTGACTATCTCTGACAGCTTTAAGGGCGAGAGCAGTTACCTCCATGTAGAGGTGAGACTTCCCAGGCAGGAATTTCACGTGGATTCCACCCGTGGCTCCTACATGTCTCATGATATGGGGCATGGTTTCTGGGACCAGGCCCAGGAGAAGAGGACCCATACGAGATTCCAGGATGGGCCCTGCAGCAGTGTCAAGGTTAGAATCCAACTCCTTTCCAAACACAGACGATGTGGTCCAGCTTCAGACCAAGGAGCGGGGGCATAAGCAGGTGTCATGTTCCATGGGTCCCAGGCCCCTTGTTAGAGTATCTCTGACACCAGGGCACTGAGGAAAGCAGGTGGGGAGATGGGGTCCCAGGGGCCGGCTGGGGATGGAGGGGACTTGTGCATAGCTAGTGCAAGGCTTTCCACATCCCCACTACCCACAAGCCCCAGGCTGAGGCTTGAGCTGCCACAGCCTCTAATGGTTCACGTTCAGTGCTCCCTGGCGTCCTCAACTTCAATCCTCTGTGGTGAGCTACGGCCTCAAGGAGAACCAGGTCAGGACCATTCATGCCCTACACTTAAACAAGTTTCTCATACACAGTGGCTGGGGAGGTCAGGCTTTTCCTGGGTTTCCTCTGGGGGTTGCAAATCCTCTCCAGATGCATAATCCCTGGCCCCCAGTAGCCATTCCAGCCCCAGCTTGGTTGCCCTGCTACAGAGAGAGATTGGTCTCCTCTCTGGCTCTCTCCCCTCCCCCCTACCATTGGTTCTACACCTGCCGAGGCAACGCCTGTGTGGCCTCTTCCTGGGGGAAGCTGTGGACTGCTATGGGTCTTCCTGTGCAAAGGGTTTCCTACTCAGGACCTCACGATATCCAGGATGGTGACCCCAGCTCACGTAAGCACAGCACTTCACAGTGTAGATCTCAGCCTTGCGGCTGTCCCAGGACACAGATCATCCCCATTTCCTGGATGAGGATGGTGAGGCAGCAGTAAGTGGAGCCATGATGCTGAACTTGGAACGTTCCATGCCATGTTAGGCTGAGGAAGCACCCTGTCCAGGTATGGGGCAAGCAGAGTGGGGCTGGGGTCATCTTAGAAGGCCAGCTCTGCTCCTGGGGGCTTTCAAAGCCCGGCTGCCTGACTTTGAGTCGATCTCATTGTGAGCGAATTAATTGTTGTGCAACCTACAGTGTGAGACAAGTTAATTACATAATTACTGCAAAATGACATGTTATTTCATGGCTGCAATATGGTAACTCTGTTGGAAACAATTGTAATTGCCCAGAAACTGCATTCGAGTGGCTCCGTTATCTCTCGATAACCATGTAATTAACTTGTTACAACTTTATCTGCAGCAGACTCCGAAGTTAGGACTTGGGTCCTTGGGGTGGGCACAGCCAACCTAGACATAAGGGCCCAGGGAGGGCCTGGCATCGAGGGCTCTGCTACAGTCCAGGGAAATAATGTTCATGTTGAGCGAGAAAAAAAGCCCTCATTACAGACTCCAGCCTCAAGCTCATGTGCTCAAACCCATTCACAATCTCACATGGTCACACACAGACGACAGCTCCCTGGTCTCACCAGACCCACTCAAATATACCCACCAGACTCACTCAAATATACCCACTGCAGCCTCTCTTTTCTCTCACGTACATGGGTGCGGCTCCTTCATAGAAAGTGGAAGCCCCAAAGTAGAGAACTCCTACCCCAAGATCCTTGGCCCTAAAGATCCCTTCCCACGGACTGGGCCACTGGCCACAAAACCGTATCTTGGAGACGTAGCCTCCTCCAAGCGCCCATAAGAGCTCAGCCATCCTCCCGCTTCACTCAAGTGGAGGAGCAGGCCCGGGAGCAGGTGACGTGAGATGGCAGCGCATCCCCGCTTCGCCCAGGCAGCCAGTTCCCTGCCCAGGAGCAGGCAGAGGATGAGGCTGACTCCATCTGGGCTCTGGTCTGTGGCCAGGATAAAAACCGTCCCTGGGGAAGGAGGAGTGAGTGGCCTGATGGTCAGGGGAGCCTGTCCATATAGCCTTCTCTGTTCAGGTTTTGGACCCAAGGAGCCTCTCTTTTTAATACTGTTCAGTGATACCTTTTCAGTTCCAGGCTATGTGCTCGGCACTACGGGTTCAGCCACGACCAAGACAGCATCCCTGCTGCCCGGGGTGAGCCTAGCTCAGCCGCTGGATGTCTGGCTGCCTTCCAGCCTCAGTACCTGCCGGCGTTCTGTCTGTCCCTACCTATCTCTGCCTACACATCCATCTACTTGTGTGTCCATCTCTCCTGCTTGCCAGTACACGTATGTGTCTGACTGTGTGTCTGTCGACTTGTCTGACTCTGCAGTCGTCACACATGGTCCCATGTCTGCTGGAGGGAACCAGCCTGTCCCAGGTCTCCCCGTGGTGTGGTGTTCGTCCTCACCTTGATGTGCTCTGTTTGTTTTCCTGGCTTTCCCCCTTCTCCTCAAGGGCACGGACTGTGTCCAGTCCATGATTCATCCCTGTGTCTGGTACTTGCAGCGCAGGGCTGAGACAGACAGATTTGCCGACGGAATGAACGAAAACCTCCCGCCTGCGTGGGCTGAGTTAACAGGGAAACAGAATTGTTCTCACTCATCCAGGGGAGCAGAAAGGCAGGCCCCAGGTTGGGCCCAGGCTGTAAGGAAGAGACAGCAAATGCTGTCCGTCCCCATGAAGGTTAAGAGGGGTTTAAGAATGGTGCTCCCACAGCAGGGAGCTCAGGATTTGGGGTCCTACCATGGAGGCAGACCAGAGCTGGGTCCCTGTCTGGGCAGTCTGGGGGGTTTCAATGGTGGATGTAACACAGGAGCCCAGGGAAGGGAGGTTTTCATCTCGGGGGCCAGGATATATGCTCTGCCAGGGGAGGGGGAGGACACCCTAGCCCCACCTTCTGGCTCAGGGGGTGCTTGGGGTTGTCCCCTGCCCTCCAGCTTGTTCCCGCCAAAGCCCACCTGGAGCCACCCTGCCGGCAACGGCATACACTAGAGCCCCAGGCACCCCCCACCACCACCACCAAGGACCAAGGGGAGGTCTTGTTTTACTCCCAAGCCAAGGGGAGGGGCCCCAGGTCTGTGTCAGTCATGTGATCAATGCAGAATAACCTCCCCGGAAACATTCATAAGTTTAATCCACGCCAGTAATAAAATCGCATTACATTTCTCATAAAATAAATGTTCCCATTTATATACAGAAGACAGACTGTACAGGCCCAGCCTGGCCCCAGGAGGGGTCACACACAGACGGGCGGCGCTGGAGGAAGGGCCCTTCCTCCCATCGAGGACAGAGGAGCTGTAATCGGCAGGAGAGCGGCTGGCCAGCCGGGCGGGTGGGCAGGCGGGCGGACGGACGGACGGGCCGGGCGGCCAGGCGCCGGGCGTCACTGAACCTGGGGCTCAAAGGTGCCATTGAGTTGCCCCTCCTCATAGTCCATCTGACACAAGATCATGTTGTTCTTCAGGAAGAATTTGTCTCCCACACAAAATCTGGAAAATCCAAGCAGGAGAGAGAGGCCATGGAGGGGTCCCAGTGGACGGTGACGGCTCCAGACAGGACCCCGCCCGGCCCAGGAAGTGGATGTGTGGGAAGTGAGGTCCCGGGGAGCCTGCTCCTCGAGCTTTCCAGAGGGGATCCCTGAAAGTCTCTCGGCCAGGCCCTGCAGCCTGGGGCGTAAGACACACAGATAAGCCCGGGCCACAGCCCTTCCACATAGTCAGAGCTCCTGTGGAGGTGGGAGCGGGGCTGGGGTCGGAGGGCAGGTGTAGAAATAATGTACCTCAGTGCCAGAGAGGGAGAAAGGGAGGAGGAACAAAGAAATAGGAGAAGACCAACGGAGGAGAGGGAAGGAGAGAGGCAGAGACGGAGCACGAGGAAGGGATAAAACGGCTGGCTTTTCCAACCCTCTGTTCCCCTCCCCAGCTTAAGGAAACGGCTCAGGGAAGGGCACTCTTCCTCTAAACAGGATCTGTGGGTTTCCGGGAACATCCTTCCAGGAGGAGGTGACGCTGTCCCATCATCTTCCCTCGAACCCAAAGAAGGCCCTGCTTTGCCTCTCTGCCCCTCTCGGTCCTCCTCAAGCGCTGGAGGACTCAGCCCTTCCCACAAAGACGTGCCCAGGGTGTCTGAGGCCTGTAGTGGGACCCCAGGGTCACAGGCTCAGTCCCAGCAGATCCCACTTCAACCACCAGGTGGCGCTGCAACTTCACCGAGCCCTTCCGGCAGTAGGTCTGGGCAGAGCCCCAGCCAAACCAGTACTCCCTGCAGGTCCCTCTGGACCTCACTCTCTGGGAACACTTGTATGAACTCCTTCCTCACCTGGGGGCTCCTGAGAAAAGGGCCTGCCTTCTGGGGCCCGGCCCCCAGCCAGGGTTGAAGCGCTCTGGCTCCTTAGGTCCCTAGGGTCTCCCATGGGGCTTGGGGCACAAAGTAGGGGCCAAAAGACCAGAAACAAGGCTGGGCTGGAACCAGAATCACAGAAATGAGTGACCGTTCCCCAAGGGGATTTCACCCTCCAGGTCTGGGAACCCTTTTTCGCTGGAATGTCCATGCGTGCTCCTGCATGTAGCACACACACACGGCACAGGACATGCATCCAGAACCCTTGTGTGCACACGTTTAAAACATGCATGCACAATACATGCATGGGACTCCTCTGGTGGCGCAGTGGTTAAGAATCCACCTGCCAATGCAGGGGACACGGGTTCGAGCCCTGGTCCGGGAAGATCCCATATGCCGCGGAGCAACTAAGCCTGTGTGCCGCAACTACTGAGTCTGCACTCTAGAGCCCGCAAGCCACAACTACTGAGCCCACATGCCACAACCACTGAAGCCCATGTGCCTAGAGCCAGGGCTCTGCAACGAAAAGAAGCCACCACAATGAGAAGCCCGCGCACCGCAACGAAGAGCCCCCACTCGCCACAACTAGAGAAAGCCTGTGCGCAGCAATGAAGACCCAATGCAGCCAAAAATAAATAATAAATATATAAAAAAAATAAATGCATGGACACTACACACACTGCACACAGCTCATGCATGGCCCCGTCCATTACATTTGCACAGAGCTTGTACTCCACAAACATGTACATGCGGTATCGGAGAGCACACATTTGGCTACAGGGCTCAGGTGTACATAAAACACACGCATGAACATACATGCTCACAACAACATGCACACACAGAACCCGCATTTGCATGCATGCCTCCATGGCACTCCTGGTCTGTGGCAGCAGGTGTCGGCTGGGGTCTGCTGAGTGTGTTGGGTCTGTTACGGGCCAGCACTCACCTCTGGTTGCAGAGCTGGCAGGCGAAGCAGTCGAGGTGATATACATTGTCCCGGGCCCGCATCACCATCTCGAAGGCTGGAATCAGCTTGCTGCAGGCAGCGCAGTTTCCTGTGGTGCCGAAGAGCCTGCAGAGGGAAGGGTGCAGAGGGCTCAGGCACCTGTTGGGGTGGTGTGGGGGGCAGGGGAGTTGCCTCCATCCAGGGCCCCACCTGCCCTCCCCCTGGTTCAGCAGGTGGGCCTGGGCAAGAGGGAAGGAGCACAGGTGACAGTGTCTAGATTCTGCTAAGAGAGAAGGCTTCAGAGAAATTGGCGCATTCCCCCAGGAAGGAGACTCTGGGGACCCAGGTGTGGGCTGACACTGCCCGTCCCCCGGCTTCACTGACAATGCCCCCTCCCAGGCTTCCACTGGGGTCCCTCAAGCACCTGAGGTCACCGGAAGAACACTGGGCTGGGCCCTGAGCAAGGACTCCAGACTCACACAAGCCTGAATTTAGAGACAGTCTGCTGATCATGGGCTGTGTGTCCTCAGGCAAGTTACCGAGTCTCTCTGAGCCTCATTTATTTCAACCGTAAAATGGGGACCATAATGCATTCTTCACAAGCTTGTTGTGAAAACCGTAACCTCTCAGTCACAGCCCCTTTAGTTAATGCCTATGTAGCGTTTGCTATGTGCCAGGCACTGTTCTAAGGACTCTCCAAAGATCAACTCATTTAATCTTGACAACAACCCTATGGGGTGGTCTTTCTGCTACCAACTCATGGTGTGACTTGCCTAACTCCCTTTTTTTTTTTTTTTTTTTTTTTTGCGGTACGCGGGCCTCTCACTGTCGTGGCCTCTCCCGTTGTGGAGCACAGGCTCCGGACGCGCAGGCTCAGCAGCCATGGCTCACGGGCCCAGCCGCTCCGCGGCATGTGGGATCCTCCCGGACTGGGGCACGAACCCGTGTCCCCTGCATCGGCAGGCGGACTCTCAACCACTGCGCCACCAGGGAAGCCCTAACTCCCTTTTCTTGAACCTCAGTTTATCCTTCTTTAAAATGGGAAGGCTGGACTAGATGATCCTGTTCAAAGGTGCTTCTAAAACAGGACTGATGCCAAAAGGAAGTCCCAAGGCCAACTGGTACAACGCCTCTTTGGGGCAGGCACCCCTCCTCTTAGCTGCTGGTTGCAAAGCTCTAAGGATGGGGAACTCACTCCTTCCCCATGTAGGCCAGTCCTTGGCTGAATGTTCCAGGGGTCTGAGCCAGCCAGGCCTCTGCTCTGCAGACTGGCAGCGCAAGCCCCAAGTGAGGCAAGGGGGCTGAGAGGCGGGCGGGAGGCCCTCTAATCCCTGATTTGTCCAGCTCAAGCGCGGGCGCCTGCAGATGAGCTTGGCTCCATTATTCATCAGCCTGAGCTGCCTGGTGGCTCAGATTAAGGCAGACAAAGGCCGGGCCAACAGCATCTGCTTGCCAAGAGGGGCCTTTCTGGCCACCAGTCCAATGAGAAGTGACTGCAGAGAGGCAGGCTCTGGACAGCCATTCTCAGGGGCTGAGCAGCTCAAGGAAGCCCCGCACCCACGTCCACCCCGGCCCACTGGCCCACCTGGCCCCGAAGTCATTCCTGAGCCTCTGCCAGCGTCCGGGAGAATACCTTCAGGCTCCGGTAGCTGGCAGGGCCCAGGATGCTTGGGGGCGCATCAGCTCTGTAGATGAGCCCATCCTGTACTGTGGTCGTCCCTCTCCAGGTCCTGTGGACTCGTCAGATGGTCTGTCACCTCCCCTCAACCTGGTAGGTTCAGCCCCCAGGTGATGTCCTAAACCTCCAGACCCGGAGACCCCTTCCAGTTTGCCGAGGGGTGAGTCCCCAGAAGCATACTTAACCCCTCCTCCTGGCCTCAGCATCTCTCCTCCAGCCCCAGTCAGGAGCACTGAGTCACACATCCTGGTTTATAGCACCACTTAAAAAAAAAAAATACTCCTGCAAAGGCAGAAGTTAAAAGAGAAGGTGCAGGCAGGTAAATCTTAGGCTCTTCGGGGAAATAGGGGAGCCTCTGCTGATGACCCCGCCCTCCCCCCCTACCCCCCGACATGCCCAGTCCTGAGCAGAGGGAGCCCCAAGAAGCCTGGCCGTGACCTACTAATTAATGCGATGGGCCTTCTTTCCCCGCAAGGCCCTGCCGCCACCCAGCAGCCTGCATGGGAGCCAAATGCAGATGTTGGGTCTCAGCCAGGCCCCTGCTTTGTGGCCTCCTTCCAGCCTTGCTGATGTCATAGATGGCCTGAGGGAGGGTTAACTGGGGAGGAGGAGCCCCGGGGAACAGGATCCAGGTTGTGGAGGAGGGTGGGTCAGAGCTCTGAGGAATGCCAGGAGGGGAAGCGGTAGTCTTTTCACCATTCACAGAGGGGTAACCTGAGGTGGGGGAAGAGGTTCAGGACTAGTTCAAACCCAGGTCTTTAAGTTCCAGCATCAGCAGCTCTTCTAGGGTCTGGCTACCTACCAGGCTCCCCAGGCGTGGGGGTGTTTAATCCCAGGGCCCACCTGGAAGATGGGGAGCTGGGCCCTGGGGAGATTGAGAAGGAGACCGTCAGGCCAGAGGGGCCCAGGGAAGTCAGAGCTTCCCCACCTGCTCCTGGAAGCCCCTCCAGGGCGTCCCTTCCCAGATTTCAGGGACGGGGTGGGTCAAAAGCACCTGGCAAAGGCAGGGCCAGAGCCACACCGGTGCCCTCGGGAAGCTTCTCTTGGGTGCCCAATGGTAACAGATGTGCCCGCCCAGGACCCGTGCTGGGCACTGAGTCCAAGGGGCAGGGCAGGGGCGGGGATGAGTGCAGGCAGGATGCTGGGGCTAGAGCAGGGCAGAGCGGTGCCAGCCTTGGAGGATGGGGCTTTCTGAGCAGAAGGGCTGGGGGGCGGATGGGGTGGGAGGCCGCCCACCTCAGGTAGTCGCGCCGGCACAGGATGAGGTTGGCCTTGGTGTAGAGCGTGGAGCCCACCTCGCCCAGGCGGCAGTCACAGCAGGCGCACTTGAGGCAGTCCTCGTGCCAGTACTTGTCCAGCGCCTTCAGCAGGTAGCGGTCTTTGATCTTGCGGTTGCAGCCCGCGCAGCCCTTCTGCTTCCCTTTGGGCTGGACGGAGAGCATCGGCATACCTGCGGATGGACAGACAGATGGACATGGTGGGCCCTGCGGCTCCCACCTCAGGGTACATCCCTCTGCTTCTCTCTGCTGCCCCCTTCCAGGAGCCCTCCCTGTCTCCCCAGCAGCTGCCTCCCCTGGGCCTGGGTCCCGCCCTGGGTGGCCTGCATGGCACGGCCTCCTCCCCTGCCCTGTGAAGGTCCTCCAGAAGCTGCGGGAGCCCCGCATCTGCTCTGCTGCAGGGCACACAGCTAGTCCTCAGGTCCGCCTCCTGAGTTGTTCCTCTCCTTCCAGCCACTGCCCCCTGTGCCGTGGGATCCACGGTAGGTCTCCTCATGCAGCCACCATCCATTGGCTCTTTCGGCAGCCCTGAGAATGGAATCTCGGGCTTGGGGTCCACTAGAACCCCCAGATCTTTTTGCCACCTCAAGACTTCCTCACACTGCTGTGTGCTTGACCATTTTAACCTAACACGTCAGGCTACAGCCTCTTGATTACGGAGGCGTCAAGAAGAAAGTGAGGGCTTCCCCGGTGGCGCAGTGGTTAAGAATCCGCCTGCCAATGCAGGGGACACGGGTTCAATACCTGGTCCGGGAAGATCCCACATGCCGCGGAGCAACTGAGCCCGTGCGCCACAACTGCTGAGCCTGCACTCTAGAGCCTGCGAGCCACAACTACTGAGCCCCCACGCCGCAACTACTGAGCCCCCACGCCGCAACTACTGAAGCCCGCGTGCCTAGAGCCGGTGCTCTACAACAAGAGAAGCCACCGTAATGAGAAGCCTACGCAGCGCAACGAAGAGTAGCCCCTGCTCGCTGCGACTAGAGAAAGCCCGCACGCAGCAACGAAGACCCAATGCAGCCAAAAATAAATAAAATTTAAAAAATAAAAAAAAAGAAGAAAGTGAGATGCCCCTGTGATACTCCCAGGGGGCAGCAGGAGCTCTGGAACTCCTGGTCAATGCTTGGGGAGGTAGCTGGGCCTGGCCTAGTTGACACTTTCCTCAGGAATGTTTCTAGCTAGATTCAAACTTCCTACCTGCCCTAGCCTGAGGAAGGGGAGCACCGGTGACCCAGCATCCTTGCTCATCCTACCAGGATAAGAATCTTGGAGACACTGGCCCTCTCCCAGGGCCCATATGAGCTTCCCGACATACAAGGAAGTGGTAAGTACAAAAGACAGGAATCTCAGCATAGCCTTGACCGGAGGGAGGGGCAGACCTCCCACCAGGCAAGCATGTACACTCACGCATACCCCGTGCACACAGGCAAGGTGTGCAGGCGTGGGCATGTGTGTGCACAGAGGCACAGGCTCCTAGCCCCCGGCCCTGAGGCCATAGGGAGGGGCAGTTGAGAAGGAGGTGGGGACAGATGTTGTCTGGGAACCTGGACATCCATGTGGAGTCCTGAGGCTCGAGCGTGGTGAAGACTAGGCTTGGAGGGAAGTGCGGAGAGTCTCAGAGCCCAGCTGGATGGTGGGGTTGCCTTGCACTTGTCTAAGTCTAACGGACCCTCACAAGGGCTCAGATGGGTTGAGGGGTCACCGCTGGGGGGAACAGCCCACGCCCTCCTGCCTCCTCGTTTTCCAGCAAGCCCCCGAAGACGCCCTCCCCCTGGGCCCAAGGTCTCCACAGGACTCCTGCACTCTTCAGGGCTCTGGGTTCAGCTCCTGTTCCCTGGCATTCCTCCTCTCCCTCCCTCCCCCTCACTGCCCCCAGCCCGGAGTCAGAGCTGCTTCCCTTCCCTTCCCTCTTCTGGGTTGTGACCCTTCCTCAGGCTCCAGGAGAGAACCAGCTTCCAAAGAACCTCAGTCTCAGAATCCACAGAGGTCAGGTGAGAGGGGCCCCCAGAGTTCATACAGGCAAATGCTCTCATTCTACACATGGGGGAACTGAGGCCCAGACAGTCCAAAGAGCTAGTGTAAGCCACTGATCAAGCTGGCCTCTGGGGTTCTTCCTCCCTCCTATGCTCTGTCTCAGCCTCGCTGCCTCCTCAGACTTCTCTTGGAGAGGGGGCGGCCCCCCAGCACCCGGGAGCAGCAGGACAGGTGAGGGCAGGAAGGAGGCAGCGCATCCTCCCTCCTCCAGTGCCCGCGGGGCCCATCTGCTAGCTGGGGAGTTTGCTGCCTAATTTCCTTAATGCAGCTCTACAGGTTAATTGGTCTGAGAGAGTGAGGGGGCTCAGGCCCGCCTGTGTCTCCTCTGACAGGGGCCAGCCCGGTCACAGAGCTCAGGGGAGCCCGGAGAGGCCACTGGGGAGCAGGCCCACCCGAGAGCTAAGGGGGGCCTGAGACGCTCCTTCCTAGGCCTGGCCTACAGGGATCAAATGGGGGAGGGGTTCAAAGAGCTGGATATGGAAAGGTCTGGGGGCTCCCAGGGTAAAACTACTGTCCCTGGGGCCTGTGGAAGGCGCGCCCAGCCAGCATAGCTATGCATATACATTCCAGCTTGGAAAACCCCAGACCAAGCCTCTCTCTAGTCCCCTCACGGCTGATTTTCCCCTTGCTCCCCAGGGCTAGCAGCAGGCCTGGCTCCCTTCCCAGCAGCCCTGAGCCCTCCCAGGGCTCTATACTTGTGGTATCACTGGGAGGGGGGTGAGTGGCTGGAACATCATCACTCAGGGGATACATCTGGCCCACTAAGTTATGCCCCCAAATGAAGGGGGATCCCAGCACCAGGAGCGTCTGTCCTGCTCCATCTTCCGCCTGGCCTGGCTCCTAGAGAGGCTGAGCCTGCAGGGCTGTGGACCACATGGTAGCCGGTAATTCCATCACCAGTGGGACCGAGCACCTAGAGGATGCAGGGAGGATGCGGGGAGCAAAGCCACACGCTGTCCCAGGTCCCCCGCCTGGCATACAGCAAGTGCTCTGTAAGGCCTGAATACACTGCTTTAGGGTGCTGGACTCTGCTTCCTGGGTCCTGGGTTCTTTAAGAAGCCACATGGCTTCTGCCAGTGTCTGATGTCCACTGAGACACGGAACACCAGGCCCAGCCTGGCTGAGGAGGTCCCAGAGCATCTGGGGACCATGAGCTTTCTTCGCCTGGGAAGGCTGAGGTCCTGGGAGAAGTCTGACTCACCCCTCCCTTTTTTACCAAGCACCCACACTGTTTGCCCTCATTGGGCTAGTCCAGGAGACTTGAAAACACTCCTGGAAAGGTGAAGGGCCTTTAAGGGGGGCATCTATAATCTCCTTCTCCCAAATAGAGCAAGATGTTCCCCAGAGGGTCTGGGTTCTCCCTTCCTGTCCTGCCTCCCCAGCTCCCACCCAGCCTGCCTGTCGGCCCTGCAGACACCTCTTCCCTCCCTCCTTCCCCTGCCCGGCTCTGGGAGCTGAGCCTCGGGCCATGCACTTTCCATTAAGGAGATAGCATCCCTTTGCTGAAGTCCATTTGGGATCCATTTTAGTGTTATCTAAAAATCAAATCTACATGGTAATCCTTTTAATGTACTCCCGACTTTAGAAAAAAACAGCTTCGCGCTCCTTCAGGAAAGGTTTTAAAGCATTACCCAGTAATTACTACTCACTCATGAAAACACTGACATTTTACAATGGACGATGCTTGCCCCTGCCTGCGCGTCTGGGCTCACGCTCAGACGCAACACACGGGACCCAGCAAAATAAACCAGTTCACTCAGCCCATGTGTTCCCCCAAATCTCGGGGTGTGAGGGGGACGACATTTGCGAGGAGATGGGCCAGACTCCTACCCCGCCTCTCCCCTGGGCGGGCTGATGGTGGAAGGAGGCAGCCTCCCAGTCTGACTCATCCGGCTGCCAGACACTTACCCTCAGCTCTTTAATCTGGGGAAAAGCCAGACAGTCCCGGTGACCGGGAGGCACTGCCAGAGGTCATTCAGCTCTTCCCGCATCCTCGAGAGTGGTCTGCCAGGCCAGACCCAAGTCCTCAGCAACTCCTGCCCACCTATCCCAGGACAGCGTGTCCCTCAGATGGGACTTCTCTAAGGTGCCAAGGCCACCGGCTCCCGGTCCCACCCGTGCCTCCAGTTTGCACAGCACACTGAGCCCGGCTGTGCAGCACTTCCTCTGCTCACAGTGAGCTCCTCTGAGGCAGGTCCTCCTCCACAGAATGCCCACCCCATCCAGCCCCATGTCAGGTCGTGCCCTGTGGCTCTCCTGCTGGAAGCCACCGTGGCCACCACTGGGAACTCTACCTGGCATTCGAGGCCCCCTCCCACGTGCCAGCACCCCCTGCATGGCACTGCTGGCTCTGCTCCCTATAGAATCCCAGGAATAATATCCCTTTCCACCCTGCAAATGGATCTCATTTGCTTCTGCCCTAGAGCCTTCCCTCCGCCATTGCTCCAGGAAGAAATGCCTTGTCCTGCCTGTCCCACTCTTCCCCAAAGGTCAGAGTCAGCAGTGGAGTTGAGGCTAAGAGCACAGACTTTGAACTCAGAGAACCTACTTTCCAATCTGGGAACTGTCCCAAGTAGCTGGAGGGCTTGGCACAAACCCCTTTACCTTTCCAACGGTCATCTGTGAAATGGGGCCATACTAGTCTCCTTCCACCAGACTATAGTGAGGGTAGAATAAGGTTCTACAGAGGAAGCCACAGCACAGGGTCCGGCAGCCAGCTGGGACCAACAAACAGGAACTGGTGTATTGTTAACATGCACCCTGGGATGCCTTTCCTGTTCTGACACTTGTTTTTTCGCTCTTTTAACTTTTTATCTTGACATTTCAAACTTCCAGATTTTGCAAGAATAGAAAGAATTCCTTTACCCTGATTCTCTAAATATGAACATGTTGCCATACTTGCTTTAACCTTCTCTGTTTATCTATCCATCTACCTCCCTCCCTTCCTATAATTCTTTTCCTGACTCATCTGAGAGTTGGTTTCAGACATGAAGCCCCTATACCCATAAATACTTTGGTTTGATTTCCTGAGAGCAAGGACATTCTCTCACGGAACTCCAGTACAATGATCCAAACCAGGAAATTATCATTGATCTAATACTATTATCTATCCGTTCAGATTTCATCAGTTCCCCCAATATCTTTTATAGCAAAATAAAAGTCTGGATCACGCATTTCGTTCAGCTGTCAAGTTCAGTCTACTTAAATCTGGAAGAATTCCTAAGCCTTTCTTTGTGTTTCAAGACACTAGCATTTTTGAAGAGTACGGGCCAGTTATTATGGAGTTTCCTTCAATTTGGGTTTATCTGACACCTTTGACTATATGACCTTAACTCCTCTGTACCTCTCTGTTATAAAATGAATATGAGAATAGCCCTCACAGAGTTTCCATGAGGGATCCAGGAGCTAATACGTGTGAAGTGCTCAGGACTAACCGAACCTGGCAGTCAAAAGTTAGCTCTGATTGGTGTCACCCCATTCAGCACATGGGGAAGGATGACCTTAGTCACAGCTCCATCTCAGGCTGCTACAACAGTGATGGGCACATTTGAAGGATATTACCTGATTTGAATGTGCAACCATGGTTCAAGTCACACAGGCACTGGTTAGGGTCCAGCCTTACCCAAAGGATAGTCTAGTGGCCACTGCAAATGTGTGCAGGAGGTCAGCCCCATCTGTCCCACAGGCTGCTTCAGGGACAGTCAGAGGAGAAGGGGGATGTGGCAGCTCAGGGGGCGACAGTTCAGGGCAGGTCCCTCTGTGTGCCCTGGGAGGCCTGGGGCACAGGCAGGTGCAGCCTTGGGATTTCTCATCGTCTCTCCACATGCCTCAGTACTGTTCCAAATCCATGCCCACACAGCAAAACACAGCTGCCCAGCACAGTGCTGGGGCTTCCTTTTCTCACACTGGGGGACAGGCAGGGAGCCTGGGCTGGACTCTTCTGGGGGCTAAGGGCATTCTGCAGGGAGATACCACTGACTGAACACTGAGCAGTGCTCAGCTCACAACTGCTTTATGAGACGGGTACCACGCAGGCCCCATTCCTGTCTACCATTGACACGTTTTCCCCCCTGAGCCTGTCCTAGGCTCCGCTGCTGGTGTGGGGCACCTGCCCCTCCTGCAGGCAGATAGAGCAGGGGCTCCATGGATCAGCTCCTGTCCGGCCTCCTGTGTGGAGCCCTGTTCTTGATCCTGGATAAATCACTGTGGCTCTCAAGGCCTGTCTGTCTCCCCAGCTGCACAGTGGGAATGATTCTAGCTTGTACTTCTAAGGATGTCCTCAGGCGTATGTAGGATAAGACCTTGCATTAAATGCACCTCTTTCATCACAGAAACCAGCAAATACCCTTCCAGATGAAACCTATTCCCATTTTAACAATGGGAAAACTAAGGCACAAGAAAGGTTGTGACTTGTCATGGGTCACACAGAATGAGACAGAGCTGGGATTTGAACCCCGGCAGCCTGTCTTCAGGGTCCGAGGACTGGACTAAACTGCTCTGATGCCAGGTGGTGCGCTGCTTACCTTGAGATGCTAGTAGACCGGGGAGGAAGACATCACAGAGGTTAGGAGACACAGAAGGTATGCACATGTAGGTCACACGTGCAAACATACACAGCCGCACACATACTTTCACACATACGTGTCATCACACACATGCGTACAAGGTCCACGAGAGGCGGGACTGTGTCTGCTTATTCTCCCCAGAACAGCTTTATTCCAGGCTCCAGCACAGCGCCAGCATACGGTAGGTGCTCAGTAAGTTGCATGAAAAGACAGACCCCTGCATCCAAGGACACGCACGCATGGGTGTCACATAAAAATATACACACACATACGCCTGAGCCGTCACATGCACACTTACGGCCTTTTAAAAAACTACCCTTCCAAAAAGTGGATCGTAGCTATAAACCAAGCTCTGATTTGAACAAAACCCACGAATGAGAAGACTGGTGCTCTGTTTTTAATTCCACTTGCCCCAGGAAATGGAGGAGCGCAAGCCCTGAGGTTTCGCCCACACGGACCCAGGCAAAGCAGGGGAAATTATCCAGAAGTGATCAGTCCCACAATTGTCACACCCATGTCAGCTGCTGGAGGGGTAGGGTCTGGGTCCCTGCCACCTGCAAGGTGCTTGTACCCAGCGCGGGGCCCACACCCGGGCCTGGAACTGCAGAGTAGGATCCCAAACAGAGCCAGCCAGCAGCCCCTCCTCAGCGTCAATCCTGTTTAATAAGGAAATTTGAAAGTGTAATCTAATTTTGCAGAATCTCTTTAAATCTCGTTTTCTCAGAAGTAACTTCATTTCGCACGGACACATCCAGCCTCGTGCGAAGGCCTCCATTTCACACCAGTTTTATCTCCACAATTTCTCGTCTCACTGCACTCCTATCCCAGGGCCTTGCCACGCACCAGGCGAGGCCTGAACTAATAGCATTTCCTACTCATTTGGAATCAAAAGCCAACGAGAACAACTGTTGAAGCGCACGGCTACAGCCACCTAGAGCACGCTCATTACCGCCTCTCTGCACAACCCCTCGCTGGTAGCTGCTCATTGGATTTGATGAGGGAGGGAAGTGGGGTTCCTGTGGCCTCCAACTCCCCTAGGTGTTGGGGGGCTTGGCTCCCGGGATGGCGGTCAGCGCGGCGGGGGGACGGTGCCCCTCAAGGGGCTCCGAGAGAAGAGGCAGGCAGGTACACACTGACGGTGGTCCCTGCAGACAAGATGGCCTCAGCTGGAATTCTGACTCCATCACTCCCCAGCTCTGCCTCAATATACTCACCTGCTAAATGAGAACAGACTACTTTAAAGGATTATTTGGAGGACTGAATTAGATAATGGACATGAAATACTTATAACGATGTTGGACACAGTAGCTTAAAAACAATCAACTAAGAAAATTTATGCACATCTGATGACCCCCCCCAATTCTCTTCCTAGGTACGCGCCCAACAGAAATGAGAGCTTACATCCACCAAAAGAGATGTACGACGATGTTTGTAGCAGTTTTCGTCATAATAGCCCCAAACTGAAAACTACACAGATGTCCATCAACAGTAAAATGGATAATAAACTATGCTATGGTCATACAATAGAATAGTACACAGCAATGATAAAGAATGAATCGTCAGTACACACCACAATGTGCATTAATCAGACAGTATAATGTGGAACAAGAGAAGCCAGACACAGAAAGGTAGATACTGTATCATCCTATTTATATGTAATTCCCAAACAGAAAACCGATCCATGGTGATCAATGTCAGAATAATGGGGTGTATCATCACCTGGCAGGAGGTGTGGGGAAGCCTGCTGAGGTCCTGGATATGTCCTTTATCTTGATCTGGGTGGTGTTTAAATGGGTGCATACATAACAGAAAACGTCACTGAACTGAACATTTGAGACTTGTGCCTTTTACTGCATATATATGATACCTCAGCAACACCAAAAACCTAAGGAGACCCCTCAGTCTCCGTCAAGACTTTATATGCCTCTTCATAAAGCCCACCATTTACCCGCCGTTCACTACATCTGTTGTCTCAGTGAATCCTCATTTTAACCCTGAGGCACTAAATGATTACCGCACTCGGCAGAGGCCCAGAGAGGTTCAGGCCATTACCCGAGGTCACACAGCTGACAGGTGGCAGGGGGAGGATTGGAGCCCTGGCCTGCCAGAATCCAGAGTTCCGTTTCTCACCCAGAACACACCCCGTGGCCTCCCTGAACAGCCCAGGTGAAGAAGGTTTGCTGGGGCAGCATCGGTGCAGCCCGGACACAGGTGATGCTAGGGCGGCATTCAGGGGGGCAAGCTTAGAGCAGGGCCCGGACTGAGACCAGGAGGAATGACAGGCAGTGCACTGTCTCCAGGCTCTGGTGGGTCACAGGCTACTGCTTCTCACCTGTTGTTCCTTCAGAAGCTCCTGCTGCTGTGGGATCTTGAAAGGGCTTCTGGCAGGGCCAGAAAAGGGGACACAGACCAGAATCTAAGGACAAAGACAGCACAGGGGCTGGGAGGGGAGCAGGAAGGCCATGCAGAGGCAGAGCAGAGATGTTTGCATCGCAGCCTTGACAGAGATGAAGAAGCCTCACTGGGGAGAGCTGGGCTGTGAGGGGAGAGCTGGTGGCTCCAGACCCAGAGCCACAGAGTCGGGGAGCCTCCGTCAACGGCCAGGGGCTCTGTGTGAATGAGGGGAGGGGGGAGGGTGTGGGGGGAGCTGGAGGTAAGAAATTGAAAGGGGGTCCAGCAAACGCTTGCGGTCTCTGAAGTGCCAAGTTCCTCCTGGTCTCCGCAGATCACCACAGTAGAGGCCGACGGAAAGCACTGTCCAGTCCCATCCCCAGACAACTGCGGCGTTTGACCACATGCCAACACCTCGCACCGAATGCCTACTGCGGGCCAAATGCCTTATACTCGCTAACGCTCTCTCTCATCATGACCCTGAGGTCAGGGAAATCACACAACCGGCCCAGGGGCATCCTGTGAGTGGCCAAGCAGGGCTTTGGACCCAGGCCGCTGGCCAGGAAATGCCCCACCCCCTTCCTGCTCTCTCTAGAGGCAGCATCGTGTCATTTTTTTCCCTAAGCAATGGGGTAAGTGAACTTCTTCTTGGACCCAAACTGGGCCCTGCCAAAAGAAGGCAGCTCTGAAACACACCTTACAGGGACAAATCAGGGAAGGATGGGCCTCTGGTCCCCAGTATCCCCCCAGAGGACCCATTTCCTATGCAGCAGGCATTTCTGCAGCAGGTTCTAGCAGAGACAAACATCCTGAGGAATGGTGGGTCCAGATGCCTAAGCCCGCGGGGACCTTCCAGTGTGGAGAGATGGAGGGGCTGAGGAGTTTCCACACGTACCTCACGGGTCTTCCTTGCTGAGGGAAGCTGAACCCAGCACAGCCTGCTGTTGGGCAACGGCTTTAGGGGACCCAGTCGATAACTTGAAGGGGACCTGGACAATGTACCGAGAGACACGGGAGCAGCTGCAAACAGAATCTGAGGGGCGCTTTGAAACATCAGAAGCTGCATGTGCTCTTTGGAGTTTGTCACAGGGAATGACGCCTACGTTAACTGCATAGTTATCTGCGACGTGTGCTCCTCCGGCACGGGTGTAGGCCTTCTCTTCTCATCCTCAGGTTGTCTCTGTAAAGCCCCAGACACATCTAGAAAGCAACAG
The DNA here is from genome assembly GCF_964374135.1 of Grampus griseus. Lineage (NCBI taxonomy): Eukaryota > Metazoa > Chordata > Mammalia > Artiodactyla > Delphinidae > Grampus > Grampus griseus. Next base: position 63,792,620 of record NC_139002.1, read on the forward strand.
ATCCAAAATAGCCCTCTAGATCTCCTCCCCCGAAACCTGTACCCTTACCCAGGCTTCCCCTCACAGGCCTGACACCATCATCCAGCCGGGTGCTCAGGCCAGAAACTCAGAGTCCTCTTCAGATCTTCCATCATCCTCATCCCCTCTTCCCTGCTTGGTCCCCACCCCGTCCCACCTGCTTCTCTCCGTTTCCAGAGCCACCACTATCTCTCACGGCACTATCAGCTAAGCACACCACCAGCTCCTTGTTTAGGATCTACAATCCAGCTTCAAACAGCAGCTGGAGAAATCTTTCAAAACAAAGTAGGTCAGGTCACTGCTCAGCTTGAAACCCTTCCTTATCTTCCAGTGGGCTGGGAATACCATCCACACTCTTCATGAAGCCCAGGGTATCCTTATGTGGTCTGGCCTCTGCCCCTCCACCCCCAACGTGCTTCAGCTACACTCCAGACCTCCCTTCTGCCTCAGGGCCTTTGCACCTGCTGTTTCCCTCTTCCCAGAACACCCTTCCTTGTGTCTTCATGTGCCTGGCTCCTTCTCATTTGGGGGCTTCAGCTTAAATACCATCTCAGAGAGGCCAGCCTTGATCTCTTTATTTCCTTATTTAAACGACTCCCTGGTCATTTCCTTCTCAGTTTTTTACCACAATCTGTAACTGTTTTACTTTTTTGTGATTTTACCTAAGAAAATGTTTAAGAATTTTATTATAAGAATGTAAGCCCCATGAAGGCCTATTTTGGGGGCTCTGTCTTGTTCACCACTGTGTCCCCAGGGTTGAACTCCATAGCGGTCACTTTTTAACCAGTTTTTAAATCAGTTCAGTTAATGAATGAAGAGACTGAACGGAATCTATCCAGATATTACTGGCAAGAGTCTGCTGGGCAGAGTGGGCTGACGCAGATAGGCAGGCTCCCCAGAGATGCGACCCTTAATCTGGCTCGGTGCTGCCCCGTGCCACACACCTGTAGCCATGCAGCTCTAAGAAACAAAGGCAGATTCAACTGTGGCAGTGCCTAGGTCCCGCCTGCCACTATCTGGAATCTGAATAGGCCCACCCCAGGGCTCCAGCTGAGAAATGACTGCTCCTGTGCAGATATAAACCCTCTACTCCTTAGATAAAGGGGCAGGAATCCTGTCCTTCAGCCCTGCAGACCCATGAGGAAGGAAGCCCCCCTCAGTGCCTCTCGTCATGCGTAAATACTACATCCCAACTCTCGGGTTGCAGCGGAGTCCTGGAGCTCAGGCATCTGTGTAACCTTGGCAGTTCAGTCTTTCCCTTTGTACCTGTGGCCAGGGCACCGCTCCTCCCTGGCACAGACCTAGCCCCTGCCACTCTCCACTTGAGGGTCCTTCTGGCTTAACGATGTAACCCACTCCCCGCCTAGTCTGAGCCTCTGAGGACCAGTAGGAGGAAAAAGCCCCTGAAGTTTGCTACAGAAAATCCCCAGGTCCCAAGTCTTTCTCTATCTGTAGCCTCCTCCAAGCCCCATCCCATCCTGGGCTGCTGGAGCTAGCCCCCAGAGCCCTAGGCAGGATGCCGCTTGGAGCTGCACAGCTACGGGAACTAGCGGGAAGCGTCTGGAAGCTGCATTCCCCAGACAGCAACTCAACTGCTCCCTGGGCACCCGGAAAGCCCACGTCACCCATCTAATGAAACATGGCTCCCAAGGGGCCTGCCGTCTCCACAGAGGAGGAGGGCACCGACTCTCAGACGAGTCTCAATTTCACAGCAACAGAGACGCGAGCACCAATGCGCTGAACCAGAAAACGAGAGTCTGGCAGGAGCTGCAGACACACCATGAGCGCCAGGGGATCGGAGATTAGGGCCCTTCAAAATCAATTTTGAATTCAAACTTTTAAATGTGTTCGCTAGACACAAGGAGGGGACCCTCCAGGCAGGCTTGGTCTAGTCAGCTGCTGGGTCCTGCCTGCTTCTCAAAGCAGCCAGGGCCCATCTGCTAGCCACTGGGCTGCGTGAGGGAGGGGAGGATGAGGGAGCTGGGAGAAAGACCCCGGGAGCCGCAGGGACAGGAGCGCCTCCAGCTCTTGTGGACCCAGCACGACCTTGGGGTACTTGCCTGAGGTGCCGTCCTGGGGCTTCCTGTTGAGGCCTCGGGGGCTGCTCCCCCTTGCTTTGCAGACCCAGATGAAAAGAGCCGAAGGCAAGGCCCACGTGAGCTAGATCCCCATGCACCCCCAACCTGGCTGAGGAGGCTCATGGGCCCCCAGTGGATGAAGCTGTTAAGAACATGAGCTTTGGAGTCAGACAGGCAGGGATTTGTATCCCAGAGCAGCCATGGGCTCCTAGGGAGAAGGTATTGGTTCAGAAGTGAATTTCCCTTCGAGAAACCTGGTGGGAGAAAGCCTGCTGGGAGGGTCTTGGAGTGCAGGCCCTGGGAAGTGAGAGTGGTCTGAAGCCCCCAGTGCCAAGGGAGAGAAAGCAATCACAGGGTAGCCAGGCTGCTGGGAAGGCTGCTGTGGCCACAGGCTGCACGACCTGAGGCAGGGTATCTGTAGCCAGGGAGCTGACATGCTGCCTGTCATCTGTCAGACCATGCATGGCATACGCAGCACCATCCTGGCCCTGCCCTGTGAGGTGGACGGGGACACACGGGGCAGCGGGCCTCAGCGGGAAGCTGAGCAGAACAGACTGCTCCAGCCAAACCTAGGAGGAGGGCCCAGGGCCCGCAGGAGGAGGGCCCTGGGACGCCTGCAGGTAGAGGATGCTCCCAGCAGCCGCTGTTCCTGCCAGGGTTCCTGCTCAGCCACGCTGGTTCCCCTAAGCGCACGATCAGCCTACCGCTGACGCCTTCCCACCTCTGGGTGGGGAAGCTGGTCCACAACAAGCCTGTAGGACCTCAATGACTCCCAGCCCCTGCCCCTCAGTTCTCCAGACCCGAGGCTAAACCCCCAACTGTAAGCCACACGCCTGAGACAGAAACACGATCGACTGTGAACCACTCTTCCTCTGAGAGGCACCAGGAAGGTAGCTAAGGCCTTGGGCCTGCAGAGACCTCAAGGGGCCGCTTCTGGAATGAGCAGCCCTGGGAAAGAGCTGGGGTCACTAGACCACTTATGGGCGAGGAGGCAGGGACTCCTGAACCCCTCCCACCCCCTGGCTTGGGAGTGGGCTGCCAGCTCTGTAAGGAAATTACAACATGGGCCTGGGTAATGCTCTTTTAGTTACAGCGTAAACTGCGGCAATAAAGCGTACCTGGGGAATGTTTAGAGGAAGCACTAATGATTTCTTCCCCAGTGGTTAATAAATTCACTTCCAGATCAATTTGTTCGCGATAGAGCCCGGAGAGCGGAACCTGCGTGGCGGGCACAGCCAACTGTGTCTTTTTCAGTATAAATGATTTATTACGATGATTAGCGGCACATAAACAATTTAAAATACAACGCTAATTAGTTTGGGGAAGAAAGGAGGGGAAAAGCCACCCTGCCTCTCTCCCCATTATGTTCTACTTCCCTAAGTGTGTACTTTTTAATTAAATCCAAATGTCACAATAAATTTAAAGTGTTTTCTTACCATTTGGGTTAACTTAGGCAGTCAGGCAAGCGCCCCTCTCAGGCAGCTGTGGGCTAGGCTGGGGGTGAGGACTGCTGGTACCCGCAGGGCCTGTCTACAAACTCTCCTGGAGACGGGAGGTTTTTGTGAGACCCCTGGAAACCCCTCCTGATTTCTGGCAGCCCCGGGCTGGAGAACACTGGCACAGCCCACTTTCTCTCACCTTCCCTCCCTAACACCGGCTCTGACCAGCCCAGAACCCAGCCGCTTCTCCTCAAAGGTCCCGCGGCACTCTGCACCCTCTTCCAGCCCTCCTCGGGTGTTCTATAACCTAACACCTTCTCCCTGCCCAGCATCGTGCTTGGCATTTCCTATACAACATCTTACCATGTTCCCCTTCCAGTGCTTTGAGTAATAATTACTGTTTCAATTTTGTGGATGGGGGGAAATTGAGGCTCAGAGAGGTGGAGCAATTTATCCAAAGTCACACAGGCAAAAGGGGACTTTTGCAAAGTCCTGATTCCTAGAGCACCATTCTGCCTCAGAGCCCACACCTTGCCACGTCTGGGCCCTGACTTCCCAGCACCCAGGATGGAGAATAGAATGTGATGGTTGCTCAGACAGGGATCTCCCTTGCATAATGCCCTGCTTTGCCCAGAGACACAGGTGAGACAGGAGTTCAGGCCAGGGACCTGAACTCTGATGAGTCTGGGTTCAAGTTCAGGTTCTGCCATTAACCCACAATGTAAACTCAGTCAAGTTCTTTAGCCTCTCTGAGCTTCAGCTTCCCCATCAGCAAAACTCGAGTAATAATACCCAAGTTGTGGGGCCAAAGAAGCAAAGCAGCTAAAACAAGCGGAAGGCTTTGCCATCCTTGACACGCTATGTAAGTAGTAATTACTAACAAAAGCCCTTGAGGCAAGCAGGGATCCGTAAGAATCCCATTTCACTGATCAGAAAACTGAAGCCAGCAGGGGAAAGGACTTACCCAAGGTTCCACTGACCCCTAGGAGCCCGGGGGACCAGGCTGCAGGCAACCTCCTTTCCCAAAGCTCAGACAGCCAAGGATGGTGTCTCTCCTACACACTCTTGTACTGTTTATTTAAAGTGAAAAACAAATATCCCTAAACATAGAATTACCATATGACTCAGCAATTCCACTCCTAAATATATACCCAAGAAAAATGAAAACATATGTCCACACAAAAACTTGTATGTGAATGTTCACAGCAGCATTATTCACAATAGCTAAAAAGGAGAAACAACTCAAATGCCCATAAACTGATGAATGAATAAAATGTAGTATATACATATAACGGAATATTATTGGGAAATGAAAAGAAATGAAGTACTGAGACACGCTACGACATGGGTGAACCTTGGAAACACTATGCTAGGGAAAAAGTCAGCCACAAAGACCACATCTTGTATGATTCCATTTATACGACATATCCAGAGAGACAGAAAGTAAATTAGTGGTTGCCAGGGAGGAGGGGAATGGGGAGTGACTGCTAATGAACATGGAGTCTCTTTTTAGGGTGATGAAAATGTTCTTGAATTAGATAATGGTGATGGTCACACAACTCTAAATATACTAAAAACCACTGAAATGCACATTTTTAAAAGGTTAATTTGGTGGCATGCAAATTATTTTCAATAAAGTTGTTATAAAGAAAGGCAAAACAAACAAACAACAAAACAAATATTCCTTTGAGAACAGGAGAAACCAGTTCATAAAAAATTAAGTCCTGGGGTCAGGAGAGGGGTCCTGGGAGGTCCAGCAGCCAGCCCTCAAAGAGGCCGGGCCCTGGTCACCCTACCTCGCCCCAGCTACTTCATAGGGAAGGGCTCCAGAGCACCCCCTTGCTTCCCTCCCCAGTCCCTCCCAACCAGAAATCTGACTGTGCCCACTCTTCCAGCCCTGTTCCTAGGCAACTCAGACCCTACTGGATCCATCACTCTTCTCTGACCCATTCGCTTCCACTACTACACTCGTGTTTTGTCTTCTGAGATCTCTGTTGAAATTTCTGCATCCTCCGAGGCCTATGCCCCACCTGCAAACTGGGCACACTCTTGGGGAGGGTCCCTGTTTTAGACCCCAAGCTTGTCCTACATTGGGTACCACAAGTTACGGTACATGCAGTATGAATAGGGTCAGAGTGAGGTCCTCCAGGCCCCCAGCCAAGGTTCAGTAAAGAGTGCTATCCTCTCCCAGGGCCTGAGAGCCCCGCCCAAGACAGGGTGTGCAAGCTCAGATGCAGGCCACGTAGGCCAGGAAGGAAGGCAACAGGGCTGCCTTTGGGTCAAATGAAAACTGCTGGAGGGAGAGAGTTCAGTGCCCAGGCTAGGGCAGCACCCACTGTGGCTAATCTGAGAGGGTGACTCAAGATGAAGCATGTGGCCGGCAGAGGGAGTCAGGCCTACGCTGTGGCAGGGTGCACCCAGCTGCCCGTGAATCTGGGGTCTGGACGGACGCTATTGGGGTTTCTCTCCTCTTGAGGGAAAGAATCCAAAGCCTTCACCCTGGAAGGGAAGGCAGAGCACCTGGGAATGTGGGCCGTGGGGAGAAGAGTGTGGCCAGTGTGGAATGGGCTGGGTGGCTCTCTAGGCCCTGGGCAGCCAGGCAGGAGCAGTGCTGTACAAAGATGCCCCGAGGGACAGTTCACTGCAGAGGCAGGGCCTTAGACTCAGCTCCCCGCGGAAGTGCTCTTAGACACAGGTTCCGCTCTTGTCGGGCCAGTCCTACTCACATATATAATCAGGGGGAGGACTGTATTAGACACAGATAAGGGTAGAGAGACTTAGCTCTTTCCCAGAATCAGGAGCTTTCGTGGAAGCCCGTCTGAGAAAGGAAACCGGCCCGGAGCTGGGAAGGCCACGAAACATTTCACAGACAGATCACATGAGATCACAGGAGTTCGGAAGTGGGTAGCTGGGCAGGTCTGGACTTGCCGTTTCCCTGCCCTGGTGTGCTCCCGCCTGCCTCAGGCCTACAGGCTTTGGCTCACTCCTTTGGAGTCTGGAAAGCCAGGATCTTGGTCCAGTCGCAGGGCAGCCACAGAAGAGGACGTGTAGGGGCCGCGGAAGCCTCCGGCCAAAGCTGGGCAGGGCCAGCAGGGGCCTCCGGGACAAGAGTGGGTGAGGACAGGCTTGCAGTCAGAGTCCGCCTTCCCTGGGGCTCAACTCCAGAAACTCAGGCCCTGCTGCTGGTAGCTGAGACTCTCTAGCCAAGATCTTGACCACCAGGAGACCTCAGAGGAGCCCGCCACATTCCCAAGGCCACAGCTCTAGTCATGCCCTCCACCATTTCTTTCCCGGACTTCAACTGCCTCCTCTCTGACCATCTGGACCACCATCTGCATCCCCCCGCTGCTGCCCCAGGCCCAGACTGCAAGCTTGGAAGGAAGGAAACTGCTGGAAGGAAGGTGCGGGGGGCAGTCTGAGGCTGGAGGTCACACTACAGTGGTCACACTATAAAGCTCCAAAGGAAGAACACTTCCCTTCTACATCATGGCTGTTTTTTATTTTTATTTTCTGCCCCTAGTTTTATCCCCTCCAATTATTCTCCACAGAGTATATGGAGTATAATAATATATTTGGTCTTTGTTCCAGGTTCCTTGGCACAGAGCTCCTAAAATCCTCGGAATTTTCTGAGTGATAGGAGTATCTTCTGTTATTCATAAGGAGTCCCTTTTGAGCACCTCTGAGTTTACGTTAATGAGGTGACTTAGGGTGAGGGCCCTAGGTAGCCTCAGGATGGGGCTGGTCACCAGAAAGACCAAACGATTAGAGGGTTAGAACTTTCTGCCTCACCCGCTCACTTCCAGGAAAGGCTGGGGAGTGGCCAGTGAAGAAGTTCTATACAAGATCTGATAAGGTCTGGGTTGGTGAACATGTCCACATGTACCCCAACTCCACAGGGACAGACGCTGCTGCCGTGCTCGGGACCCTTCCAGACCTCACCCTAGGTACCTCTTCCTCTACCTGTTCATCTCTATCCTTTATCATTTCCTTAGAGTAAACTGGTAAAAGTAAGGCAATGTTTCCCTGAGCTTTGTGAGCCATTCTAGGAAACTATCTCACCTGAGGAGGGGGTGAACCCCGATTTACCGTGTGTTGGTCAGAAGTACGGGTGACAACCTGGACTTGCGAAAGGCCTCTGAAGTGGAAGCAGTCTGGTGGGACTGAGCCCTTAACCTGTCATCTCTAGGTAGACAGGGTCAGAACTGAGTTAAATTTGTAGGACACACAGTAGGTGACCATTGAGAATTGGAGAATAGCTTGGTGGTGTCGAAAAACATTCCAGAGTAGCCCAAATGATCTTGATAAAATGGAAATGTGCCCTCTCTCTGGGTTAAAGGAACTCTTATGATTCTCTCTGCTCTCCTCCCACCCTCCTTCACCTGTTAACTCATTCACTCACAGGTCACTCAACAAATATTTACTAAATATCTACTAAGGGCTAGCCCCTAACACCTATGTGTTAATAAGAACTGTATCAACATTTATGATTTTTGATCAAGAAAGTAGTTCTTAGGGAGCTTCATTAAGTCAGTTCAATGCCTTGATCAACTTTCTATTCACTAGAGTTAAACCATTTCTTCCTCTTTCTCCATTGTCATTTTATTGAAATTATTTTCATTGGGATAAATTATTTTTAAGTGACTATTTGGTTTATGATCAACTTTGGGCTCAAATCAAATCTTACAAATGAGAACTTCCACTGTTGCCGAGACTTCTTTTGTAGTAATTATTTCTACCAGAAAATATTTCCTGAGCCAACTCCGGCAGATAAATTTTATCAGGAAGATTTGATTCCTCTGTCAATTTTTAGTCAATAACATATTTTGCCAGGTGCAGTCTTAGCTGCTGCCAGTTTTGCTCTGTGTTCATGATTTCAACCAACTTCCATTTTTTCCTGGATCATTTTGTTCCTTTGCATTTTCAGTAATACTAGTGAGATGTTATTTTCGTTATATAAGGCGTATTTTAGCACCGCTCTGATAAAGCATTCTGAGGATCAAAGAGTAGCGTGAACACATCCTCGGGGCAAAAAGGCAGGTCAAAACATCACACTCTGAACTTGGGCTGAGTACCGGGTCAGGACCTGGTGCCCGAGGTAGCCCTGCCCACTGCCCTCTGCTCCTCCGGAGCCCTAGCCCCTGCCAAGATGCCTGGCGGTCGGGAAACAGCTTCTGGCTGGGGTGAGAGCAGCCACCTGCAAGAGACAGCCTCTGACTGACAGGCAAAGAGATGGGGTTCAGCCCTGATGTCCCACCCCAGGTTGGATGCAGCCTCTGCCGGGCCCCAGGCTTTTCTACTCAGAAAGTATCTCAGCTGAGATTTCAGCTGAGTATCTCAACGTCAGCTGAGAGAGGAAATAGATGCTTCTTGGTGTCTCCGTCCCCCCACCCCCCACCCATCGATAAAAGGAGATCATTGACCAGGGTCCTCTCAGGTCTGAGGCTGTGACTCGTTCACTGGCCTCCAGGCTTTGGGCCTACCCCGAGGGTCCCCTCTGTCTCCTAGTTGAGGCTCTGCCTGGGAGCAGCCAGGGATGGGGCCGTCCACCTGGATTCAAACATGGCAAGATCAAGTATAGAGGGCTGGAGGCCACAAATGCTCTCACCTGGGATCTCTACTCCTCCTGACCCCAGGAGACCAAAGAAAGACACAGAAACGTCAACGGGGTGGGTTCTGTCTCCTGGCCTTGGCCTCACCCCACCCGTTCCCCACCCGTGGTCATGTCTCCATGCACGGTACCACGAGGCATCAAGCGGCCAGCGGCCCTTGAAACATCAGTGGGAAAGCGTAAACCCAGAGAGGAAAGGAGGCCTGCCCGGGGACGTGCTGGGACATTCCCAAGGAACGGGAGCTGGTGGCAGAGCCAGGATGAGGATGCATGAGTTCTGGTCCCAGCCCAGAGGAGAGCCTCCTTCAGCCCTGTTCCCATGTGAGGAACTGCTGAAGTGGCCTCTGCCCAGGCCACCTCAAAGACACCGTCTCCACCCGGCCCGGCAACAGCCAGCGAGGGGTTGAGGCCCCCAGTCCAACAGCTGTGGGGAGGCTGGCTCAGGAAGGAAGCACCCTCACCTCCTCTGAGTCAGAAGAGAGGCCCTGGAGTCATGGATGGCCGCTTTGCAAGCTTGCCCTCTCTGGGCATAGCCTCCTCCTCTGCAAAATGGGGCTAGTGTTTGATCTCCAGCCTCCCAAAGGTGCTGTGAAGATGAAACGAAAGGCTTTGAGACATCTGTGGCCTTCCCTGGGGTGAGGTGATGTAGGAAACAGAGGTACCAGGCCTCCCGATACCTTGGGCACCTTGGGGCCTAAGATGCTGTTCCAGAGGCTGACCTCTCACAGTAGGCCAGTTCCTAAAATGGCCCTAATGATCCTCTGTTACACAGGGTCTTCATACCCTGTGTAGCCCCCTGCCCCACTTCCTTGAGTATGAGCTGGGCCTAGAGACTTGCTCCCAAGGAAGAAAATACAGCAAAACTGATGGAATGTCACATCTGTGATTACATTTGTCACATCTTATAAAAGACTGTGACTTCCTGCTTGCTAGCAGACACTCTCTCTTGATGGCTTTAGGAAGCAAGCTGTCCTAATGAGGAAGCCCACGAGGTATGGAACCGAGGGTGGCCTCTGATCAGCCGTCAGTGAGGAACGGAGGCCCTCAGTCCAGTAGCCCATGAGGAACGGAATCCCACCAACAACCACATGAGTGAGCGTGAAAGCTCACTCCCCCGGATGAACCTTCAGATGAGACCACAGCCCCGGCCAGCGCGTTGATCATCGTCTGTGAGAGACCCTGAGCAGAGGACCCAGCTGAGCTGTACCTGGACTCCTGACCCACAGATGCTGTGAGATTAAAAAATGGGTGTTGCTTTCAGCTGCTAAATTGTGAAATAATTTGTTACACAGCAAGAGATAACTAATACACCACCACAGTGGCATACACACACAGGAGAGTAGGGGCCTTTCTTCAGGCCAGAGAGACAGAGCTTGTGGACAGATCTCTGCCCTACAACCCCTGCTGCTGTGAGCTTCCTTCTGGAGCCCCATCCTTGCTGTGTAGTGTTGTAAGGAGAGGACAGAGGACAGCAGGCTCCCTGCTCTCCACTGGGCAGACCAGGAAAGTGGGTGGAGCTGACCCACTTCCTCGCGGAGCCATCACCCTGGGTCCTCTCCAAAGAACAGTCCTGCCAGAGCTCTGAACCCCAGGCATGTCTGGAGCAGAGTAAACGTTCCAAAGCACACCCACATCCGCTTTCTCCCTTGCTCCTCTTAAAACCGTAGGAAGGGTAGGGAGACCGCACCAACCATCTCTAAGACCAACAAGAGATGTGCTGGGTGAAGGCTCAACAGACCTAAAAGCTGTTCGTGATCATACCCATCTTACCAGTAAGAATTACTATTCAGTTTACTACCTAGAATTATTCAGTGGCCGAGGCGGGATTTGAACCCAGGCTGTCTGACTCAAAGCCCGAGCCAGTTCCACTTGTTTTACAAACGGGAAAACTGAGAAACAGAGAGTTCAAGAATTCATGACAGCACCCACAGGCAGCCCCTCCACCCCAGCCCCAAATCCTTCCTGGACAATCTGTCACCAAGGGATCAGGAATTGGAGTTTTTAAAGATTCAGGGGAGAGGAAAGACAGGATGGAGCGGGTGCTCGTGGGAGCCATCGGAGCCCAGACCAGAGCTGCTCCCACTTACCCGAGAAGAACCGGCCTCCCTCCCCTTCTCTATCAAGTCATTGTGCCAACCAGCAAAGTTGAATTATTAAAACTCCCTTCTGGGGTACCACATGGATTTTTCTCCACTGAGACTCAGAGCAGAGGGGTGGCCGCTCCTACCACACAATATTAAAATGTCAGGGAGTTTAAGGCTTGCGTTGGTTGAGTCATAAGTTATCAGCACCCAGTGAGGGCCGACAGAATGCCTCCCTTAAATTATTAAGCGGAAAGCATCAGACTGTAATATTTTGCTAAACCGAAGTACAGACACAAAGATGTCATTTCAATATTTGAAACCAGCAAGTTTAATTTAAAATAAGAGCAAACCAATAAGCTCAGAACATAGCGGCGTATGAGAGGAAAATTATACTGAGAGAGGAAAAAAAGTGGAAGGACTTAAGAAATTTATAAAAGTAATCTCCAAGTGGAAATTAGAAATCAAGGCCTAGAAACAGAATAACACAAAAGAAATATTACTGTCCACTTTCTAAATCAATATAACACTGCTCCACGCTGGAATTACCATGGTAACTCAAGTAAAAAGAATCAAGCAATTCTTATTATTTCAAAATAAAATCACAGCCTGAAGCCTGGGTTTTATTACAACCACTGATAGATCGCTGGCTTGTATTTATCTGAAATATTGCTTTTCAATCAGCTGGTTTATGAATGTACATGGGCCTCTCACCAGCCCACCTACTGCCCTGCTTTGAGGCAAGGGGCTAACCAATGAATTGATTCTCGCCTGGCTGCATCTGCATGTATGTCCAGGTTTCAATCAGCTCTGGGAACCACGGAGCTTCACGCCCCTTCTAACCGATGGGTGGCTTTGCAGGACAGAGGAAAAGCCAGAGAAGGCAGCGGGGACTGACCTCACCGTGGTCCCCCTCCAGGCTCGCCCATGGAGGAATGGGCCAGGGCTCTGATGTCAGCCCCCAACAAGTGCGCCAACAGCAAGCCTGCCAGCCACAACGGGGGAGCTGGGAGCCGGCAGAGCACAGAGGAGAGCAGATGGCCTGGGTTCCCAGCCCAGCCCTGGACTTGCGAGTTGTGAGACCTGCACACAGCACCACATCTCTACCTCTTCCCCTATCCACTCCCTTTGCAATGTGACTTTTCACCTCCTTCCTTCAAGGACAGAATCTGTTTCCCCATCCCTTGAACTTGGGCTGGGCTTGTGATTTATTTTGGCCAACAGAATGTAAAATGACAACATCCCAGAGCCAAGCCTAGGTCTCAAGAAGACATGCGTCCATTCTCTCTCCTGGACCTGCCTCCAGCCTGAGAACAATCTGGAAGAGCCTGCTGGATGATGAGGGACATAGTCTCGTTACCCCCAGCATCCAGTTTGATCAGCCATCTCCCAGGTACGAGTGAGTCTAGCCGAGACCCGAAAAACCGCTTAGCCAAGCCCAGCCTGCATCACTGACCCACAGGTTCGAAAGCTAAATAGATGCTTGTTGTTTTGAGCCTCTGAGTTTTGGGGTGGTTGGTTATGTAGCAATAACTAACTGATACACATGCACAGTACAATGCTCACTTTTAACTAAGGGTTCACTGAAACAAGAACTGTTGTGTAAAGACTGAGAGGCCGAAGCCAAAGAGACCATCCTGTAGCTGTGTAGAGAGCGCTGTCACTTCACATAGGCATGAGGCTTCCAGGCCTATCAAGTGTGTACATGGACATTAGGCGTCAGTTAGGTGTTGCTCCCATTGTAGAGATGGGAAAACTGAGGCTCAGGAAGTTGTCTGAAGTCACACAGCAGTCAGCTGGGACTAGAAGCCAGGTCTCCTGACTCATGCTAGCAGGCTACACCTGAAGACAGTAGGCCATTCAAGTAAGCCCACTTAGGAAGGGGCAGGAGGCAGAGCTAGGGGCCCAATCTGACCCAGTAGGCCTGCAGTCTGGGGCATCTGCCTCGGCTACCTGGACCAGCCTGCTTACTCTTCTCTACCATCTGCTTTTAATTTGCCCCCAGTTATGTCAGCCACTGTAGGCTCCTGCCTTAGCCAGAACACAAAATAAACATACTCCAACCACTGAGAGATGAGCTTGTTACTAGCTTGGGTGGATGTGACTCTGAGCAGGACCTGGAATGGTCTGTAAGAGGCTTTGACCTACAGGAGTCTGTAGGCTCCTACGAGGCCAACCAAAGGGGAGAGGATGTGGCAAGGGGACAACGTGAGCAAGGGTATAGAGGCAAATGCCAGGTCTGCATGGGACACAAAACCAGAGCGGACATATTAAACCTGCCCAGCTCAGTGTGGCAGCAGGTCTCAGGCAGAATGCCAGCGTAGCAGAGGCTGGGTCCTCTGAAAGGAGGTAGATGGGATGGGAGAAGGGTGGTGGCAGAACAGAAAGAGCTGGGTCCAGCGTCCCAGATGAATGCAATCCAGTGGTGTGCCGACAGATAGCTCACAGCTGATTCTCTGGGGAAAAAACCCTTGATTTGTAGCGTTTGCCAGTTTCCGTGGTGTTCATACTTCCACCATGGCTGATGTCAAGCTACCCATGTGATATCACTGAACTCAGAGCTGGGAAGAGATGTGCAAAATCAGCTCTTGCAAGCCAGTGCAAGTTGACTCCCCTGGTGTAGTCCTATCTTGAGTACAGACCTACCAGGAAAACTCACTCTAGCAGCACCACGAAACGTTCAGCCTGAGGGGGGAAGGATGCCCTGTGTGCCTCAGTGTCTTTCAACTCCAGGTAGGGCAGGCAGGCAGCAAGGGCTACAGGCCACATGCACCTCTGGGGCTTCTCCAGTCCGTGAAGGCTCAGGCCACGTTAGCAACCATCAACGCCCGCCAGGAGGATCTACATCTGAGGACGGAACCGTGAGCCCTGAGCTGTCAGTAGGGCCGGGAGTAGGATGCCCAGACACATGGCCTTGGTCCAACTGACATTTCTCCTCATCGGAGATTTCTACCATTCAGCCTTATCATGTTTTGGGTACAGGCAGAGGGCACGGAAGCCGGGCATGGAACACTGAAAGATGCAGAAGCTCTGGGCTCTAACTCCCTACGTAACCCTGGGCAACTCTCTTGCCCACTTTGAGTCCCAACCATGCCATATAAATGGAAGGGCTTGCAAAGAGCGATTTTAGAGCCTTCTGCACATGGTGCTTCCCTCCTTGGAAATCTGGACAGTGGTGAGTAGTGAGTCTACCCTGCTTCCTGGACAGTGGCGACTGATGACCATTAGGAATAAACTAGAAGAAGGAAGGTTAGGACCCAGTGCCTGGCAGTGAGCAAGGCACTGAACTGGGCACAGGACTATTTCAGATCATACTGTGGCTGTGTAGAGAGCACTGTCACTTCACACACGCACGAGGCTTCCTGGTTTATCGAGGGTGTACATGGACATTATCTCATTTAATCCTAATAACAATCGTGCCGGTTAGATGTGGTCGCTCTCACTGTAGAGATGAGAAGGCATAGAGGCAAAGCAATCTCCACACTGGGTGGGCACAGGACACAGAACTACAGTGGATGTGCTGGACCCGCACAGTTTAGCACTACAGTAGCTAAACCAGTCCCAGTCCCATGGTACTTGCCACACTGGGGTACCCAGGTGCTTTTTTCTACTTTGTCCCCTAACTCCTTCCAAGCTTCCTAATGTGTCTGATCGGGGCTCCTGGGAGGCCCTCTGGCCCCTGGAGATGGACCCCAACTACAGCTTTGGTCTCCTGGCTACATGCGGGCAGCTCTGCCCTGTGCCGATGCAGCTCTGGAGGGGGCCTGCATCTGCTGAGAACCCCAACCTGGCTTGGGTCACTCCCCCATCAGCCTCTCGATCTCTGTCTTCTGCTCAGAAGGCCCAGCCAGGACTACTTCCCAGGTCCAGCAGCCTTGCCTGCCCCAGCAGCGCAGTTGCACTGAGGCTAAACCTTGTGTCTCCTTCGGCCACAGAAGGTCGGCCGCCAATGCTTGCTGGCAATCGTCCATCTGTTCCAAGGGGGAGAGACCGAAATAGACCTCCCCTTGGTCCTACTCTCAGATAGGGCCTGCTGAGTGGTTCCTTAAATGGAAGTGGGTGGGGCAGCCGCCCCATCTGACTCTGGGACCTGGAGTGGGGTAGGAAATCAATTCTCAGGAGGGATGAGAGGCAGGCCCCGGCTCTAGGAAAATGAACATTTCCATGTGCTAAAAGCATCATTGTGGGACGAGAGAGAGAGAGAGAGAGAGAGAGAGAGAGAGAGAGAGAGAGAGAGAGAGAGAGAGAGTGAGTTCCTATGGCCACAGAGGCCAAGTGAGTGGCCAGGCCAGCACTGAGCCCCGGCACGCAAAGGGTGAAGCTTTTAGGCGAGCAGCGGCCAGTGATCTCAGCTTCCCCCAGTCCTAATGCTCCCAAAAGGCTCTCTCCCACTCTCTGTAATTGGGCATCAGTAGTTAATGCAGTATTGACTGCATTACACGCTCCCGTGCCTCCCCTTGCTAATGCCAATTGCATCACCTTGTACAGTCACTGGCTTGCTTAGCCAATAGCCGTTAAAAGCAATCCAAATCATGAATCATATGGGAAACTTTTAGCAAGACACTGCCATCCGAGGAGACAATTTACAGTTGAGTTAATCTGGGTACATTAGTGAGACACGGATTCTGGACGACAGACCAATTTATGTTGTTTCCCTGTCCTCCCCCCCCCCCCCGACCCTTAGTGCTCTGCGTGGGCAGATGAATGGAAGAGCAGGGAACAGACAGAAGCACCTGCTTTTTTACCCCAGGCTCTGGGAGCGGGTTGGGGAGACCCATCTTCACAGGCTCCCTGGCTGAGTTGAGGCAGGAAGGGGACACGGCTGTACGTGCTGCTCAGGTTCTGTGATGCCTTGCTTCCCTGTAGTGAGGAGGCAGCTGCAGCCCGGGCTGGCCTGGTAGGTGCAGATGGAGACCTTCCTCTTCTAGGCATACAGTGGGTGCCAGGCCTGGTCCCTACCCTGCCAACCTCACAAGGCCTTTACCAGCCCTCAGCAGGCAGCAGTGTCCACTGGGCTCTGCCGTCCTGCTGATGGGCTGGGATCTGTAGTGTGGAACAGCATCAGGGCCCACTCCCTGCCTTCCCCCCAGGGCTGTGGAGGGGTCCTGGCCACAGGAGAGGCCGCCAGTACCCTCTGTGGCCCAGAGCATGACGGGATATTCTGGGAGGTCCCGCTGGTCAGTACCCAAGCACAGCTGAGAGCCTGCCCTCGCGGATCAACTGAGTCAGCTGTGGACGCTGCACTCACAGTAGTCGCTAACAACTGAAGGTGCACTGTCTGGTCCTCCTCAGCCCAGCTCCAATACCTTTAGGTGTTTTTAACTTATTAAAAATGCCCTAGGAATTAGGTCTGATGTTTAGTTCCACAGCCTGCCTGCTGCTTCCTGTGGTCACCCCAGCCCTCCTGCTGGGCCTCTGCAGAGGCAGCTTACACCCAGACCTACCCTTCTGCAGCATGCATCTGGGGACACCCCTTGGGGGTGCCCTTGGCATCCTCCCCTGTCCCTCACAACCCAAGGCTCTCACAGTTCTTGGGGTTGCTCAGACCCTCTGCTGCCTGCCCCTGCTCAAGGGCCTTTTCTCCTACAGCGTGAGGGCTAATTTGACTCTCAGGACTCAGGGCTGTAACTCGCCTTGCTCCCCTGGGGCTGCAAAGCTCCCCGGAGAGCCCACAGCCTGGTGCCAGCCCAAGAGCAGGTGCCAGGGGAAGAAGGGCTGTTTCTCCACGAAAGTTGGAGCTGGGCTTCCGTTGCTGACAGGCAGGCCCGACGGCATGTAGAAAGGCAGGACCCTGAGTTCCAGTAAAGTGGAGCTGCCTAGGCCAAGAGCAAGCATCCGAATGAAAGCAATTAATCTTAAAACCTGAAGTTTAACCGTTTGCAAAACAGATCTCTCCTCTCTGTGGTGGCCCTTCGCTGCTCGACCTAATGGATTACTTTATTAATAATGCACTGTGCTTAAAAGCAAAAAAAAAAAAAAAAAAAAAAAAATTTTTCTGACGATTCAATACTTCAGAAAGTCTCTTAAACCCGTTGCTACGGCAAAGCGATTGATATTTTATTATCTTTCAGAAGTGCAACATGAAAGCCCTGCAGCCCAGCAGAGCAGGAGCTTTGGTCCTCAGCAGCTGGCAGACCTGACTTCAACCAGAGGAGCCCCGGCCTCTTCCGACAAGATGCTGTCAGGTGGAGAAAAGGCATTGGGGGTGGTTAATAGGAGCCTGAGTTCACGCTGCAGCCAGACAAAGGGTGCAGTCCGCAGCCCTGAGGAACACACCCCTTGGGGGCCCTGGGGACCAGTGCTGACTCCCAGCCCAGACGGCCACCTGCTGGGAGGGCGTAAGTGCAAGGAAGGATTTAGGCAGCAGGTGTGGGGGGAGGGTGAGTATATCCAGAGCCTTTCTCCCTCCCCCCAACTGAAGGTACCACCTTCAAGGTTTCCTGGAACCAGGAGATGCTAGACTCACTCCAGTGGGGAGTGGAGGGTGGATTTTATGAGCAGAAAGGTTGCTTTTGGAAGACAGCTCTAGGCTGAGCAGGACAAGGAGCAAATGGCTCCTCAGGGCCTAAGCCAGCCTTCTTCCTTGTGCTGTGATGTGTCCCAGAGCTCAGTGGCAGCAACAGTACAGAGCACCATATGGTTTAGACTGGACAGGGTGGGGGACTTGTGGGGCAGCGTGAGCTCTCCTCCACAGGTCTGGTGAAGACTAGGGAAAATACATATGCCCAGGGTGTAGGCAGGAGATGGGCTAAAATGATCTCCAGAGAGCCATTCCCATTCAGGGCTCATCTGGAAACCTTTAGTATCACAAAGCCCGGGGCACTCTTGGTGCCTGCACAGAGTGCAAGACCCGAGGTGGTGGTGGTGGCGTCGTCTTATTGGCGGGAGACCAGTCTCCCTGCCTGAGGCCGCCCATGTATAGGGCCTGGGTCTTCTGGGTTTCTGGCTTGGGCCTGGGGAGCCAAGCATGCTAAACAATCTCTGCTAAAGACATACCCTGATTTCCACATGCTCCCCAGGGTGGGAGTTCCTCCAAACACCATGGAAGGACCCTCTGCCCTGGCTCCTCATTCTACCAAGAGGGAAAGTGAAGAGATGGGCATGACTGGTCCGAGATTACACAGGGAGTTAGTGGAGAAAGGAGCTAAATCAAGGTCTCCTCCCTCCTTATCTGGCCTGACCCCAGATCCCTTCTTCTCTCTTTCAATCTGTACACAACTGCACCAGCCCAGCCCTCTGATGGCCCACATGGGGCTCCAGGGGAGGGGTCCATGAAGAGAGAAAAGCATAAGGAGATGAATGTCACACCCCAGCCAGACCCTGGACAATGGATTCTTTTGGCCAGAGCATTTAGTTCCCCCTCCCTCTCTTTCCACACTCACACTGAGAAATGGCCTTGAGGGCCACAGAGCTCCTGCACATGCCACCCCCAGGCCAGATATTTTAAATGTCCCTCCCTGCTGGAGGTCTCAGAAGGTGGGAGGGGAGGCTAGGGGCATCAGCACATGATGGCAGCAAAGTGAATATCCTGTGTGACCTTAAGTCACTTAACTTCAGATTTTCACCAAGTGACCACGTCAGTAACACCACTGACCTGGAGAGCAAGAGGGCACAGACCTCTACTACTCACTAGCGGAGGTCAGAAGATGTCACTCTAAGAGGATTTCCGCTGACTCACGGAAAACCCACCTTCTCAGTTCCTTACCAGTAGAACCCAGGTGATGGCGTGGATGCTAACAATTACATTCACATCTCCCTCCCGACAACACTAACAAACTTAACAAACCAGGTAACCCTCCCCTACAGGGCAGGAGGGCCTGGGACAGCCAGGGGATGGCCACTCTTGACCCTGAGGGCTGCCCTTGGGTCACAGGGCACTCCTGGTTTTACCCTCAAGGGGACTGGGTTCTCCAACCTCTCCTGCACATACCAGGACAATTACTGCAGGGCACTCCCAGTCAGGAAGGCTTTGGGGTGTGTGGGACCACCATGGGTCCCTCTGTTCTGACCTCTCGGGCGCAGCGAGGTTCTTGACCAGGGCACGTCCATGCCGCTCCTGCACTCGTGCTACTGGCCAGGAGCGGGACACTTTCTTCCTCTGGGCCAAACTCCTGCCTCCGATTTCAAGAGACAGTGAGAATCACACTGGGAGACAGTGGGAATCACTGGAGGCAACCCTTTTTCTCACCAAGCTTTCGGGCAGCTGTCTCCCCGAGGGTCCGGCCGGCCTTTCCCCTCGCCTGCCGGGCACCCGGCGGCCACCGTCTTTCCGCGCGCCCGCTCGCCGCAAGCTCTGGAGTCCGATTTCCCGAAGCCACTGATTTGCTCGGCGCTCAGCGCCTCTCGGGTTACGCGGGCGGCGCGAGGCTGATGGCTGCGGTGAGAGGAGCAGCCGCAAAGACGAAAACGCTCTACGTGAAACCACTGCTGCGCCGAGATCGGAGGGCAGCCGGAGCCTCCACGCGGCCCCGCAGAGCATCGCACGGCCGGCGCACAGCTCGCCCTCCCGCGGTTCGGTCCGGCCTGTCCCGGCCCCGGGGCCGCGCAGCCCGGGGCTCCCTCATCTCCCCACGCCAGTCCCACTCGGTCCTCCCCCCGCCCCAGGCTCCAGCCCCAGCGCCCTGCGGACCGCCCGCCCGGCAAGCCCGGCACAGCCCGGTGTGTGGGCGCCGGTGTCCTGGCGTGTGTGTTCCCGCGCGCCGCGGCGGAGGGCGCGGGTGTGCGGGGAGTCGGGACCCCCGCCCGCCACCTACCGTCCTCCTTGTCCAGCACCATCATCTCGGGCGCTCCGTGTCCAGCCGCAGCTCGGCTCGGCCGGGAGAAGGGCGCCGGCTCCGGGCGCGCTTCGGCGGGGCGGCCGGTCCTCGGGCAGCGAGCGGGCTCTAATTACCCGCTTGCCCGGCTCTTAACCTAGATTGCACTCAGCTAGAATTACATTCAGGAGTGAAGCACTTCGCAGATACAAAAGCAGTCTCACCTACTTTTGTGCCTCAGAATTGCAAGGAACTATGAACTGCAATTTAGAGAGAGAGAAGGAGAGGGAGAGAGAAGGGGGAAGAGAGGATCAGAGCCGTTTCTTTGATTCTCACCTTCTAAATGGCTCAATTTGCCCAGTATAATCTGTCTTAATGTAATTGCATTTGATAGCTCATAACCCTGGCTCTGGCAACGACACAGCTTTCAGCCTCATAAAGTGTTTTCCCCTCGGATTTAATCTGAATCTCAATCTAAAATTATATTCAAAGAGATGGGGGAATCTCGGCGGCCGTCTCCCGCTGCCTTTCTCCCTCAACGTATGAGGTTTGCACTCCTGCTACTGAATAAATGCACACATTTCCCGAGGCCCCCCTCCCTCCCGGGTTAATGGGGAGTGGAGACGCGCGTCTGCCCGGCTCCGCAGCGCCGCCTGGAGGCCTGTCGGCCCCAACTCGGCGTGTGGCTCTGCTCAGGACCCAGGGTCCTCATTCCCAGTAACTGCCTGGTGGACCACACCTGTCTGTCACTCCCAGCCCCTCAGCCTTGATTTTGCCCCCCTCCCACGGGGCAATGTTTCTCTGACCTCGTGCCCTCCCTTCCTACTTCCTCTTCCCCAGGTTTCTGGGTGCTTCCTGGATTGTTTGGTAAAATTAACCCTCTGCAGGGCACAAATTTTCCCACTGTGTGTCTTACAGCACCACCTTTATCCCAGAAGCCCCTCCCAAGAGCATCCTGATTCCATAGAGAATGGGATCCTGTCTCAAATTCTCTCTGAGCAAGCACAGCATGGCCTTAAAGGTTTTTTTTTCATTCCACAACTATTTATTGAGCATATACTATGCACCAAGCACTATTTTAAGGCCCTGGGGATATAGCAGTGAAAACAAAGATTCCTGCTATTGCAGAGTTGACAATTCTTGCTCTGTAACTCAGGAGGCAGGAAGGGAGACAGTGTTCATCTCCTCTCCCTCTGAACCCTGCTTCTCTCCCAGAGCCCTGGGTCTGGTGCCCAGGCTGCCTACTCCAGGAAGGCCTCTCTTCAATATCAAGAGCATTATTTCCTTGACAGTACAGAGTTCCAGGATGGCATGAAAATCTTAATGGCTTTTCTCCACACAGATGTGTCAGAGGCTCATCCCCACAGTCTCTTCTGAGGACTAGACCCAGGCAAGGAGAAGGAAGCTGGAGTCCCTGGAGGGGTAAAGGGCCACCAGTTGAGACTTCATCCCATCTCTGCCTATTACCAACAGTGGACCTTAGCAAGTCATTTTCTCTCCCCAGGCCTCAGTTTCCCTGTTTGTGAAGTGGGAGACCTGCTCTGCTATCTCCAAGGTTGCTGCGGGGATCAGAGGAGATAATGCATGTGAATGTGCTTTGTGAACTGTGGCACCCCAGACAACGGAAGGGGACGTAGTGGGTACAAAGGAGACTTGGAGGCCAGGTCGTGCCCCTTAAGCCCTGGGAGGCCCCAGTGCAGGGTGCTTGACTGGGGAGGGGGAGGGGGGAGTGGTGCTGCAGTCTATGGTCCTCTATCGTAGGCAGCAAAGTCAAGCTTTGAGAAAACAGAAGAGAGGCTGCTTCTAATGAGCTGCTTCCTCCGCAGCTCAGAGAGTTTCGCTTTCCGCTTCATCTTGAATACTTAATCCTAATAGTCCTTGAGTATATTTGATGTTAAATATATCATTTTGCTCAGACGCACCATCCCTCAGGACTGCGAGCTTGATCTCTCCCCTGTCACTGCAGCTGAACTGTACCCTGAGGGTCTGAGGGAGGCTTTGGCACTGCTGCCGCGGGCACATTTAGTGGCAGCCCCTCACCCCAGCCTGAGTGAGGGGGCCAGACAGTGTAGCAAGCACAGGGCCTGACAGGCTGGCAAGGGGTAGCTTCTTGCTGTAGACACCTCTGTGCTACCTGGAGGTATTCACTCCACAAGGGCTGCAGCCCTACTCCTGACCTCCAGGGCTGCTTCTCCTGACTTTCAGGGTCTGGCCCTGACCCACACACCTGGGCTCCATCAGCTGGGGCCACTTGCTCACTCTTTCATCCACGTGTTGTGCTCAGGACTCCGTCCCAACACCAGCTCTCCCCAGCCCCCAGGGTGCCCAGTTAGCAGCCACCCAGCCAGCCTCCCTCTAGGGAGTCAGAGGCCTTGCATGCCACCCCAGGGACTGGTGCAGTCTTGGGGTACTGAGCAGGGGATCGGTGCTGTGTGTGAAGGGCTGGCTGCTTGTGCCCACAGGCAGCTCTCTCTGCAGCCCCAGTGGTGAGCACTGAGTTCCCACACTCACCTGGAGAAGGGCCTCTGCAGAGGCCTTCTGCTTCACAGAGCTACCCGGCAAGCCTTGGACAGTTTGGGTGACTTGAGCTCCCAGCCAGGAAGAGGCCTGCTGGGTTTACAAACCCAGACACGAGCCTGGCTCATCCAGCGGCCTCCCTCTCAGCTTATGGGTAACTGCTGTGCAGGCAGGTAACTCCCACGCCCATGCTCACTCCTACGCCTCCAGGTCCAGGGACACGCCCACAACACCAGGGTGCAGTCCTCGGATCCCCTGGGGCTGGGGGAGGTTGTCTGCACCTGACACATTCCACAGGTGATGAGCATATACTCTCACTTCCATACTGCCAAGAGTGCTCCAAAATGCCCTTGAAATGCCTCTGGGGACGGCAGGGGAAGGCCATTTGATCAGTCCCCTAGGTTACGGTGAGGGAAGAGGGGGTGCTCCTGGATGCTTTACAAAGTTTTGGGCAGGTCCTAGCAGTTTGTCTTGTACCTGGCAGTAAAGTCCTGAGGAAGGATTCCTGCATCGGGGGTGGGGGTTGGGGGGGAGGTTGGAGACTTGGTGCCCGAGGGCCCAGGCAGACCAGATATTCCAGAACCCTTCAGTAGAGCCTGTCAGATGTGCCTCAGCCTGAGGGCCCTGCTCCCAACACAGTGCAGCTGTCTCTAAGATGGGGTTACAAGCTGGCCTCACAGGTGACACTCAAAGGGGTATTTGGAGTGACAAAGGCCATTTCCCTGTGGCCGCCACAGTTGACTAGACAGGGTGAATCTACAGACTTTGCAGAACAATCAGGATACCTGCTGGCCAAGTTCAGATGCCCTGCCCTGCCCTGCCCCCGACTCACACAAAAGCAGCCCATGCACAGAGATTTGCAACCAGCTAGAGTGGAGAAGTACACGGTTGGCAAACTTTTCCTCTTTTGGTTTCTGGAGGCCCTGGACAGGCCTTCTAGGAAGCTGCAGTTATAACTTATTAGGCTTTGTGGGTGCCTAGGCAGAATCTGCACTCCAGAAAACAAGTCTCCCCACTCACTTGATGAAGTCCAATCCACCCCTGCACAACAGCCCAGAGAAGGCTGTCGATATAGGCTGTCGACCAAATGTCCTAGTTTGCCCTGGGGCTGAGGGGTTTCCAGGATCCAGGACTGTCAGTGTTAAAACAGGGACGGTCCTGGGCAAACCAGGACAGTTAATCACCCTAGTGGGATGTGGTAGGGTGGGACAAGGGACTAGTGGGGCCGGAGAGAAAGGCCAGGCAGCCAGACCCTCCCCTGCAGACCAGCAGCTGCCTCCCACCCCCAAATTTCCCAGCCTCCTGCCTCAGGGCTCCATCTCCTGGGCACCAAATAACTGCCCTAGCAACTGGCAGTGCTCCTTGGGCCAGCAGCACTGTGAGCCCTCCTGAGAGGCTGGCAGTTAGAATGGGAAGGGTGTGAGCTGGATCCAGGGGTGGTCCAGATTTTGGGAGACCCAAGCTTCCTTATGCAACTGGGGTGGGGGGGGGTTAAGAAAGGAACAGTAAATCACTAATACAAATTACAACAGAAGGACTCTGAAGCTTATAATTCATTAGCTTCAAGGTGAATCCGGCCCTGATATCTTGGATATATGGCCCATCCACGGGCCCTAGCCAGCGGAGCACCTCCCAACACGCTGGACTGGGGGAGCTGATGGTGAGCGTCCTCCCCAGCCCTGCCAGGGATGAAGCAATGTCACCCATCCCGCAGCTATGAAGTTCCAGAACGGAAGGGACCCCAGGACAGTGCCGAGTTCTCTGGGCATCCCCCTGGGGGAGCCGTTCTGCAGTCGGTGCAGAAGGGGGAGGGCGTGCAAATACCCAAGTGGGAGGCGGGGAGACTGGGGCCAGCGGGCACTGCGGGGAAGCCCGCGGCGCGGATCGGAGAGGCGCTCCTGTGTCTGCGAGGCGACAAGAGCCAGTGAGAAAGTTCCCGGCCCGAGCGTGCGGGGCTGGCGGGCTCGGGGTGGCCCGTGTGACTTCCTAATCCCCCTGAGAAGCCTCGGGGGCTGAGCCCGGCACCCCGACACACACCCGCGCGCACCTCCACCGCCCGGCTTCCAGGAAGCAGCCCAGCGGCCCGAGGCAGCCGGGAGCCGGGGGCGCTGCCGCCGCCGCCGCGCGGGGTGGCCTCGGCCGGGCCCGCGCCGCCGCCCCCACCCTGCGGCCCGCGGGTCCCCGGGCACCTACCGTCCTCCTGGTCCAACACCATGGTTCCCCCCCCGGGCCGAGGACGCGGAGGGGCGGGCGGCTCGGACTCCGCCGCCGCCCGCCTGCGCTGCTCCAGTCGGCCCCGCGCGGGCTCCGCGCCCGGCTAGCGCTGCCGCGGACGGGGGCGGGCGGACGGGGGCGGACGGACGGGCGCCGGGAGCTGAGCCCAGCGGACAGGGAGCTCGCGCGGGCGGGCGCAACCCGGGGGCGGGGCGGGGCGGGGCGGGGCTGGGGCGCATCAGCCGGGCCGGGATCGCCGAGCCGATCCGGCAGCCGCTGCCCGAGCCGGGCCGCCGCCGCCGCCGCCGCCGCCGCCGCCGCGCGCCCTTCTCTGCGCGCTGGCAGCGCTCGCGCAGCCGAGTGAAGCCTGCGTTTCCCAGGGCCCCTCAGATTCCCCTGTTAATTAAATCAATTCATTATGCTCAGATCTGATTAGCGGCCCTTCCCCCCTTTGAATCAATTATTCAATAC
Organism: Grampus griseus; assembly: GCF_964374135.1. Lineage (NCBI taxonomy): Eukaryota > Metazoa > Chordata > Mammalia > Artiodactyla > Delphinidae > Grampus > Grampus griseus. The sequence goes on from NC_139002.1 coordinate 63,817,799, forward strand.
ACAAACATAATTGCTTGGGCCAGAGGTGCACGCCATTAGCTTATTTAACTCCAAGGACACTAATTACCCGCAGGGCACGGGAACTTTTCTCATTAATTCTGACAAAACACAAAAGCACAGCCAGAGTGTGTGCGTGTGTGTGTGTGTGTGTGTGATCACATGCCGGAGTGTGGGCTGTGTGGGGTGGTGAGCCACTGTGTGAGCTTCAGCTGGGACTTAGGGGTGGCGGAATGTGTGTGATTTCGGGTGGGAGTGTGTGGGGTGTCGTTTTGAGTCTGTGACCCTGTCCTCGTGAGTGTGGGACTTTACGTGTGCGACTGTCAGTGCATCGGGCTGGGTGTGGCTCTGAGTCTGGGGACTGAGGGCGAGGGTCCGAGCCCCAACGCAGGAATGTACGAGATTGTGCGAGTGCTTCTGTGTGTGGCTGTGAATGTGACTCCCTGGCTACTGTGGTAGGCACCCATCCCCTTTCTTTTTCGCCTAATTGCCTGGCCATTGCCCACTGCACGCTCAGACCCACAAGGGCAAGTGCAGACCACACAAGAGAAACCGGAAGAATCAGGAGGCAGTGCCCAGGTTGGGGCAGTGTCCCCCTCCCCCCATCACCGGTTTGTGCACCGACTGGACTATGTTCCCCCTCCCCCCAGTTATAAACCTCAGGTTCCCATCATCCCCTTCCCTCGCCCTCTCACTGCACATCCCTATACTTCCCCCATTCTCCAGCGTTTATTCCAAAGCCCTCCTGAGTCCCAGCTCGCCCCCTTCCATTTCCACAAGTGCTTGATATCTAGGCACACTCCCCCACCCAATTCCACAAACCTTACTTCTTTGCCTCCTGTCTGTAAGGTTGAACGGAGGGTGTGCCTATGGTCGATCAACTTCTCCACATTTTACCTCCCAGGAAATCTCTATTGAGAGAGAGCCAGTGAGAGAGCCCACAGAGGCAGGGACACAGAGAGTAATTGATTCCCCCAAATTAGGTTTCTGCTTTCTAAAGACCGGTATTGTTCCTGTTCTCAATGTGCACAGAGGTATTGAAGATTTCCTTTTTGTTTCCTCAGGCAATGAATGAGCTTAATCCATTTGGCTTTATAAATCAGGAAACTAATATTCGCTCCTTCCATAGCCGCTTTTTTAAAAATTTAATTGGTGGGGGAGGCACAGCTTGTCACCCTTATGCTGTCCCCAAGCCCCCACTTATCAAAACACATTCTGATCGAGGGGTGGAGAGAGGGCTGGGGGGAAGGGAGGGCTCATCCTGATTCCTTCTGCCCTCCTCCATCCTTGCCCATGGACCCACATAGTTCATATTGGGAAAAGTTTGTGAAATGACTGAATTAATCATATTCAGTTCAGTAAAGAAAAGCAGACTGTTCAGAGGTGCTCTTCAGGATGATCTCCCACATCTGCTGCTCTTGGTCTCCCATGAGCACTGAACATGGCCTTGCCATGACTGGGTCTGGCAAATCCTCATCCTCACCATCCAGCACAAGCTGCTAGAGTCATCTTCCTGGTGCCAAGCCCTGCGCCTGCTACTCTCCTGCTCAAGGTACCAAAATGTTCATTGCAGCTCTATTTACAATAGCCCAGAGATGGAAGCAACCTAAGTGTCCATCATCGGATGAATGGATAAAGAAGATGCGGCACATATATACAATGGAATATTACTCAGCCATAAAAAGGAACGAAATTGAGCTATTTGTAATGAGGTGGATAGACCTAGAGTCTGTCATACAGAGTGACGTAAGTCAGAAAGAGAAAGACAAATACGGTATGCTAACACATATATATGGAATTTAAGAAAAAAATGTCATGAAGAACCCAGGGGTAAGACAGGGATAAAGACACAGACTTACTAGAGAATGGACTTGAGGATATGGGGAGGGGGAAGGGTGAGCTGTGACAAAGCGAGAGAGAGGCACGGACATATATACACTACCAAACGTAAGGTAGATAGCTAGTGGGAAGCAGCCGCATAGCACAGGGAGATCAGCTCGGTGCTTTGTGACTGCCTGGAGGGGTGGGATAGGGAGGGTGGGAGGGAGGGAGACGCAAGAGGGAAGAGATATGGGAACATATGTATATGTATAACTGATTCACTTTGTTATAAAGCAGAAACAAAAAATAAAATTAAAAAAAAAAGAAGCTTCCATGGCTCCCCTTTGTCCATAAAACAAAGCCCTAACTACTTATCCTATCATTTCAGGCCCTTCGGGAGATCTGGGGAAGCCTTTGTAACCACCACTGCCCTTCGCTTCAATTCAATTGCTATCTATTGATCTCCAACAACAATCCCACACTCCAGCCCCTCTGGACTGCTTTACTGTAATTGAACACACCCTGCAGGTTCTTGCTCTAGTGATTCTTCTCATGGCATCCCTCTGCTTAGAAAGCCCTTGCCCACCTCTCAAAGCCCTCTAAGGAAACCTCACCCCTACGTTTCTCTAAGTGGGTGTCTCTATGTGAAGTCTGGATGACTGAGTGGTATGTGGATTATTCCATTGAGCCCTGGAGTATAAGGTCAGCCCTTGAGGGCAGAGTTTCAGCTCTCCTCTGGAGTGGAAGGACAGATATCATATGAAGAGTCTACACTGGGTCACTGGAGAAAATGCGATCTGCAGAAGCAGGGGAAGGATTCAGATATAAGAATGGAGGCTCAGAAGGAGGGAACCTTGGGTACCGTCTTTCCTCCCTCCCCAGGATCTCAGATGGCATGGGACCAGAACCCAGTTGCACGCTTCCTCTGGATCTAATATTTGGATCTCCATGCTTCTCTGTGTTGCTGGGCATGGCCACTGCCTGGATTGGTGCCGGCTGTTCCTGGCACTAGGGCATCTGGCCAACAGGACAAGAGGGGGCTGAAATTCTGCCCTCTCTCTGCTCTCCAAGCCATGTGCTTGACATGGGCTGTACCCACCAAAAGAGGGTACTTTTTGCTAGTTTGCACAGAAGCACTATGTGGACTCGCGTGGCCCCGGAATTGAGTGATCTGCTTGGCCAGATCTGACACTCAAGGAGGCCGGCCTGAAGGGTTGAGCACCCAGCCTCCTCTGCCCCCACCCTCACTCACACCAAGGGCCTGTGTGAGCTCTTAGAAGACCAGCCTCCTGGTTTTCATAGAGGAAGAGAAAATTCAGAGAGTTTAAGCATAATGGGTGGTCAGGGATACTGAAACAGATGCCCAGCCCATCTTTGAATTTATATGGGCCCCAAGCACTGGTGAAGGACACTGAACTCAGTCCATCCCTGAGATTCAGACATGGACAGACCTACTGTAAGGATCAAGGTCCCCAGCAGAAACCACACTGGAGGAGAGACAGTGAGCTTCCTGAAAGGAGATCCTCATGGGCACCTAGACTGAGTAGAAAGGCCTGGAGTTTGGAGGGGCAGCAACTCCAGGTATGGCGCAAAGCTAGGCCTGACCCACTTCTACCCGGCACTCCCATAGGAAGTGGGCAGTGGTGCAGATGAGGAAGCATATCACTAACGGCTTTACTATTGAAGCCTCCTCTGAAAGAGCTGGTCACTAGGAACAAAAGGTAACTGTAGAGAGGGACAAGAGCAACTGGGTCAGCAGCTCGGTGGCATTGGTGGCAGCACATGCATGCAATGGACGACAAGATGGCAAGAGTATTGGGAAGCAGCTCTCGTTATATGGGACGCATCTGTATCCCTAGCCCATCAATCCTACCTCCCAACCCTGGGACTGTTAGAGAGAAAATGGCTTTATCCAGAACTCCAAATCTGATAGTGTCCAGAGGGCACTTGGATAACACATGTAAGCATTCCTAGAAGGCCTTACACCTTTTTGGAGAGGAGGATCCAGAAGAAGAGAATCAGAGCATGAGAATTTCGGGCTAATTGTTGTGAATGTGTAAGATCTGGTACCCGGCATATGTATGGGCTCCATATTCCAACCTGCTTTCGCTATGTGACTGGCATGAAGGGAGAGGCTGTGGGAGCAGGAATGGGCCGGAACAGCCCCGACTGCCAGCTTTGCCTGACGGCAGTGGAGATCAGCAGGACACGCAAAGGGCCTCATTAACATCAGGCCAACCAAAGGCTTTGTTCCCACGGCCCCTCGCTGCCCGGAAGGTCTCCTGAAGCCACACATGCTCGCCCATGCTCCTGAACTTCTGTTTCATTTCTCTTCTTTTCTCCCCAACTGTCTGATTCATCCCCCTGCTCCTCTGAAGTCTCAGCAGATGATGTCACCTCCTATCTTATGAGATGAGAGGTGTTAGACAGAAAGGCCCACCTCCCCCTGCCGAACACCTTCCCCTGGGGTGCTGTCCACGGCTGTTGGGGTGTGTAGCCCTTACTCGGGATTTCTCCTTTGAGTTCTACTCCAGTATTTCCAAATGCCCCCTTGATATTTCCACTTGGCTGTTTCAAAGGTATCTTAAAATTTAAAATCCAAATTGAGCTCATGATTTCTTCCCAAATCTTTCTTCATCTTGTTCCAGTAAACCTGCCACTCAGTTCTTAATACCAGAAATCTGGAAGTAAAGCAGAATTTCAACCAAGCCAGCAAAAGTAACCAAAAAGAAGTTTGTGTGTGTGTGTGTGTGTGTGTGTGTAAGAAACAGCAAATATATGGAATAAGATGGAATAAGTAAAGTATATCAGTATATTACACTAAATGTGAAGAGACTGGATTTCCCTATCCAAAAACATTTTGTCTAAGTTAAAACATAAAATATAGCCAAATGCTATTGACAAGAAATATTCCCCAAACAAGGAATTCCTCTATGAAAACCAGACCCATTAATTCCACTTCTAGGTATATAGACAAGAGAACTGAAAACATGGCCACACAAAAATTTGTACAGTGATGTTTATAGCAGCATTATTTATAATAGCCAAAAGGTGGGAAAAAACCAAATGTCCATCAACTGACAAATGGACATGACTGGGCCATAAAAAGGAATGAAGTACTGATACACGCCACAAAATGGATGAGCCTTTAAAATGTTATGCTGTGTGAAAGAAGGCAGTCACAAAAGTCTACATGTTATATGAGTCCATTCATTCAAAATGTCAAGCGTAGGCAAGTCAGTAGAGACAGAAAGCAGATGAGTGGGGTTAATAGTGGGATGACAGCTAAAAGGCACAGGGTTTCTTTTTGAGGTAATGAAAGGTTCTAAAGTTGACTGTGGTGATTCACCCATCTATAAATACACTAACATGCATTACATTGTACACTTTAAATGGATAAATTGTATGGTATGTAAATTATATCTCAATAAAGCTATTTTTTAAAATGGTGCTACCATAATTGGTTATCCATCTGGAAGAAACAAATGGGATCCCTACCCACTCCCATAAAGATTATGTTCCAAATGGGTTAGAGATTTTAATACAAAAATGAAACAATGAAAATATTAGAAGAAATTTAAAGGAAAAATGGAATAGATTTGGATAATGAAAACATGAGTAAATTTGGTGGGGGATATCTGCAAGAGTAGCAAAAGAAAGGATAGACATTATACTAAGTTAATTTTTAAAACTTTGATGGCGGGTTTCCTTGGTGGCGCAGTGGTTGAGAGTCCGCCTGCCGATGCAGGGGACGCGGGTTCGTGCCCCGGTCCGGGAAGATCCCACATGCCGCCGAGCGGCTGGGCCCGTGAGCCATGGCCGCTGGGCTTGCGCGTCCGGAGCCTGTGCTCCGCAAAGGGAGAGGCCACAACAGTGAGAAAAAAAAACTTTGATGGCAAAAGATACCATAAACAAAGAAAAACAACAAATGATTTACCAGAAAAATATATGCAAAATATAAAACAATAAAAGGGAAAATGTTGTATATACAAAGAGTTTCTATAAATTGTAAAGAAAAAGACAAATGCCCAAAAGAAAAATGGAAATAGGGTATGAACAGGCTGTTGCGGGAGGAGGAAATCTAAATGGCCAATAAAATGCTTACCCTCATTATTGTTTAGGAAAATGCAAATTAAAGCAAAATAAGTTTTCATTACTTTAATTCATCAGATTGGAAAAAAAATTAAGAGTAAATTTAAGGTCTGTTAGAAATGTGAGAAAATGGGCGCTCTCATTTGTTGCTCAGCAAGTAATCGGGCACTATCTGATACAATTTGGGGCAAGTAACCTGGTGCTATTGATTAAAATTAGAAATGCACATACCTTTTTTTTTTTAACATCTTCATTGGAGTACAACTGCTTTACAATGGTGCGTTAATTTCTGCTTTACAACAAAGTGAATCAGTTATACATATACATATGTTCCCATATCTCTTCCCTCTTGCGTCTCCCTCCCTCCCACCCTCCCTATCCCACCCGCACATACCTTTTGACCCAGAAATTCTCCTTCTGGGAATATATCTTATGGAGGAAAATCACCCGTATTTAAGGGTAGCCTTATAATTTCAGCATTGTTTGTGGTGGCAGGAAACTGGAAACTATCTGATATCAATGTCACTCAATGATCAAATAAACTGTCGTACAGCCCAGCTGAAGAACATCATGCAGCTGTTAAAACGGGAGTTAGACCTACAGCTATGGAATTGCGAAGGGTGTCTGTGATGTACTGTTAAGCGAGAAAAGTAGGTTGCAGAGTAAGTAGCAAGTAATATCCCATTTAAAAGAAAACCTCTCTCTGCTTAGATGAACACAAAGGCAAGATGTGCAAGGCTGCTCCTGTTCAGGCTGTCAGCAGGGTGGCCTTAGCAGGTGAGAGTGGAAGGCGGGAGTTAAGGGCAAAGTAGCAACTTTCTTCATTGTGTACCTTTAGAATCTTTTCATTACTTATAATAAGTAAGTAACTTGTAATTTTAAAAAATTTAGAAATAAATTGGAGTCATTTTTGACACTCCCTCCAATCACACAGTCACCACGACTGCGCTAGTCTGAGGGACCGTTATCTTTTGCATGCTGCTGCAAGAGCTTCCTGCTAGCCTCCCTGCATCCACCCTGAGGCCCGCTAATATAGCCTCCATACCCTGTATGCAGCCAGGAGATGTCTTTAAAATGCAGATCAGATTTGGTCAACCAACCGTCAGAGCTGTAATGGCTCCCGGTTGCTCTCTGCAGAAAGCCCCCATCCCCAGCCTGTCCCTTGGCTCTGCACAAGTAGGGTCTCCTGAAGCATCTCCCATCACGGGCACCCACCACTTGCTCCCACCTGCAGTCGTTGCCCTTGTCATTGTCTGAACCACTGCTTGCCTCAGGGCCTGCAGGCTCGCTGTTTCATCTACATGGAACGTTCTTCATTTGGACCACCTCTTGCTCACCCCGTGGGTCTGGGATTTAATGTCACTCTCTTCGTCAGGGTGGCCTCTCCCCTCCAGACTAGGTTAGATCTCCCTCTTACAGTCTGGCGGGGCCCTCTGCTTTTCCTCCATAGTTCTTATCACAACGATCTAGTTAATTACATAGTTATTTGTATACTTATTTGTGTGACGGGGATCAAAGAAAAACTGTTAAGTTGTAAGTGTTTGCATCTTCTCTTCCAACCTCCTGCTTTGGGGGAGAAATGGGTCAGACAAGAAGGCCCAGGGGTCTAACCCAATTCTGAGATTCTGAACTTGTCCTTGCCCTTCTCACAGCCACCACCCTAACCACAGTTGGGAGAATTTGTCTCCTCACATATTTCCCTCCACCCTTGTATTTATCTAGTCATCTAGCTTGTTCTGAGAACTGGTGATGACAGGGCCCTCTGTGGTGCTGGTGAGCTTGCAGGCTTCCCTGGCAGTTCAGAGTGGCACACTCGGTCTCCAAATGGCTTTCTTCTGCACCTCCCACCCATCAGAGACCCTCACCACGGGGGCGTCCTGGAGCCCCACTGTGCCCTCTGAGGCCACAGCCACCCCAGCAACCAAGCTCCAGCCTGATCGGCAGCTTCAGAATCCCAATCCCATGGGCTTCCCTGCTGGCGCAATGGTTGAGAATCTGCCTGCCAATGCAGGGGACACGGGTTCGAGCCCTGGTCCGGGAAGATCCCACATGCCACGGAGCAACTAAGCCCGTGCGCCACAAGTAATGAGCCTGCACTCTAGAGCCTGCGAGCCACAACTACAGAGCCCGAATGCCACAACTACTGAAGCCCGCACGCCTAGAGCCTGTGCTCTGCAACAAGAGAAGCCACCGCAAGGAGAAGCCCGCGCACCGCAACGATGAGCAGCCCCCGCTTGCCGCAACTAGAGAAAGCCCGCGCGCAGCAACAAAGACCCAACACAGCCAAAAATAAATAAATTATTAAAAAAAAAAAGAAAAAAGAAAAAAGAATCCCAATCCCAATCAGAATCCCGAATAATCATCCTGCGTGATTAGGGTCCTCTGTTCCCTTTCCCGTCCTCCTAATCCCCTGTCCACGGAGGACTGAACACCTGGAGTGATCCTGGGCTGGATCTCTGAAGCCGGGCATCCCCACGTACTCGTGGGGCTGGGGCTGGTCCCAGAGCTTCATGGACTCCTGCCGACCGGCCCGTGGGCTGAGCACTGTGACTCAGTCCCAGAGAACAGACAGTGTCCTGACAAGCTTACCAGAGTGAACACGCCCACATGCAGGTGGTCCCCTTGGAGCTACAGCCGCATGTCCCAACAGCACACGCGTCCCAGAAGCCGTCCTCCCGATGCTGCAGGCAGGGGCCAAGGTACGTGAGGCTGATGGGGAAGCACTCCTGGTCTGCTTCCTCCAGCCTCTATCTAGTGGGGTCCTTCTGTCCTACCCCTGCTCCCAAATCGAAGAGGCCCAAGGGGTTCTTTGTCACGCCCAGCCTGTCTGAGAGGCCCCACCAGTTCCCAAATGATACAAGTTTGGAGAAAAATCCATCACCCTGGAAGCACATAGTCCTCTATGGCTGCTGCTACCCAGGACCTGCCTGGGTTTCTCCAAGCCAGGCATTGAGCCCTCACACTTGGGCCCCTTCTGTGGTCAGTCGTAGAAATATCTGAGTCCTGTCAGGGCTGGAGGTCACAGTCAGCCACTACTCAGGGCCTGCACTAAATATGCCCCAGCCCAGCAGACTGAGTCACCCACAGCCTGGAGACCGGCTGCTAATTCAGACCCTCAAAGAGCCTGTGGTGCTGCCCTGAGGCCTCTCAGACTTGGTGGTGACGGCTCAGGCCTGGATCCTGATTCAGGTTCGAACACTACTTAATGCAGATCTCAGGCAACTTCCCCTTCCTGAGCATGGCCGACTGCTGTTGGTGTCCCCAGCCTCCATTCTCCCCTCCCTCCAGGGCAGCTGCCCAACTGGAGACTATCTTTCCCAGCTTCCCTTGCAAATAGGTATAGACAACTTACTATTCTCATCTGTAGGCAGGAGAGATATGAGCTACTTTTCCCTCTCCTGTGTACAAGGACGTTGCTTATCCAGGGCTTCCTGTCTTCCCCGCTTCCCATAAGCTAGAATACAGACATTCCAATACCCAGATTGGACTATGCAGGTGACAACACCGGAAAGGGTGCAGGGAAACAAAGTGGAAGGAAGCTGGGTCCCTGAGTGACCTTGTAGAGCAGCCCTGACAACCTGAGCTTCTTACCTCGTGTTATGAGAGAGAGAAATAAAGTTCCATCTTATTCAAGCCATCGCAGTTTGGGGTCTATCACAGCAGCTTCGCCTTTCCCCTAATGCATGCATTGAGCCTGATTCCCCAGCAATAAAATGGTTTCTTCAAGTTCCAAGTTTCCAATTCCAGGCTTTGCTTTGCCAGGACTTGGGTTTCTAGGAAGCTGCCCAGAATGCTCCCTTGGCCTGAGCAGACCCTTGTTATATGCCCTGCTTCATCCTTCCTTCAAGAAGTTCCCTGATGGTCACACAGGGCCTGACCCTGGGACAGACGGGGGAAAGGATATGCAGAAGTTTATCTTTTTAGCTGAGGGCACAGCTGGAACAGGAGTCAAGGCCAGCGGGATTAGTCTCTGTTTTAGGCTGCCTAGATCCCTGGTTTGAGCCTAGTTAGGTGTTCATCCTGACCCTACCCTTGGCTATTTTAGCCCAACTGCTCCAGCTGTGGGGCCTCTTGCAGTCCCCACCCCTCACTCACCTTTTCTGCTGATTCTAAGCCAGATTCTCTGAACCTGAAGATGTGACCCAGGTCTGTGGACACAAAAAGATCAGGGGGCTGCCTTTCCTAAAACTCCACTTCGTAGGACCCAGGTGGGTCCCTGGCTAAGGTGGCACCCTCCTACTTCATGCCTTGCCCGAGGGCCCCAGCAAGTTGGCTCAACAACTCTCAGAGCAACGTGATCACACACAAACCTGTGCCCCAGAGGGGAGCCGCCTAGGCTGGTCAGACCTAACCTGACCTTGAGCATTTGTCTGGGGGTGATCCTAACAGGAGTTCAGGAGCTGGAAGCTACTGATCTAGACTGAACGGCCTAAGATAAGCCCAGATCTGCTAAGGCCAGCAGAACCATGCCGAGGAGTGGAGGTGGGCCTGATGCTCCTGCTTTGTAAGTCTGGACCGAAAGCCTCTCAGCCTTCCTCATGCTCCCCTTGTCTACAGCCAACTGTGTCCTGTGCCTCCTATGTTCAGGCCCCACGCTGGGCACCAGGGTTCACAGTCACTGTAGTAGACAACTATGAGGTGTCTGCTTAGCATAACCTCCCATTACTTGCCCCCATCCATCATCCCATTCGTACGTCTCCTGTGAAAGATATTCAGCTCTTAACATAATCCTACCCCCATGGCCTGATGGACCCTGGAGTAGGCACCTGATCCAAGCTAGACTGATGGGTCCCCCCTGCTAGGAGTTTTGGACTTGGGACCAAGAGAGTTGAGTTAGTCCCTCTCTGGTGGCTGAAACTGTAAGATGTAAAATTCAAGACTCATATTCTCTGCCACATAGATAGAGCTGCTCTGTGGAGAGACAAAGACTAAGCCAGCATGAAGAGACAAGCAGAGACAGTGACAGACACAGGCCTGATAGTGTTCTGCTTCCGAATTCTATTTTTCCCTAGACCCAGCTCCATTCCTGCCCGTCCCTTGCATTAGATGTTCTAAGAGTAAGTTGGATTTCCATCACGCTCAACCAGAGG